>NC_061511.1:128719709-128764214 GCF_022539505.1 Lolium rigidum
CCGTATATGTGCGGGCTTTTTTTGTTTCGCAGCGACGGGCGGCGCCACCGCACCGCCGCCCCCTTTCGCCACCGCCACCGTGCCGGTCTCTCTCTCACCGTCCGTGCTCCTTGCCGCCCTCCTCCTCTCCCCTTCCCGCGCGCCGCCGGCCGGCCCTCTCTCTCTCACCGCGCCGGCCGGCCGTACTTAACAAAATTTAGACTTAATGATCAAAATTTTACTTAAGAAAAATTAGACTTAATGATCAAAATTTTAACTTAAGAAAAATTAGACTTAATGATCAAAATTTTAACTTAACATTTTATTTGGTATCGAGAGGGGCGGCGAGGGTTATGTGTCCTCGGCACCGCCACCGCCCTCTCGGTCACCGCCACACCGGTCTCTCGGTCACGCGGTCGATCGTCCGCATATACACATCTAATACACGCGTCCCCCTCTCGCCTCCCTCGTCGCCCTCTCTCTTTATATGTAGAAGAGATGTGATAATGCTGGCATATACACAATTAATTTGTTTTGACTACATGTTTTCAGGACCGACATATGGCGGACGATAGAGCTGACCCGATTCCGGACAACTATGATCCGGACGCCGAAGACCATATGTTCGGCATCATAAAAGGCGATATTCCATTTGTGCCGACCGGAGAAGAAGAAGATGATATCTCTTCTTATCCGAACCTTGAGTGTGAAGATGAAGGGCGCCGTCGGCAAGATGATGCCGAAGAAACGTCGATAAACGACGATCTTCAATTGGAAGTAGCAACCACCTCCGGCGCCGAGGTATATATATATACATATTGAGCGTATGGTGATACAACTAACTGATTTGAATAAATGTGTGTGTACTAACGCGCGCGACTCTCTTTCTTATTTTAGCCCTCGGCCGGATCGTCGAAAAAATCGAGTACGTCGTCAAAGCGTGGCGCAACCAAGACGATGAAAGCGGGAGAAACATGCACCATCGATGTTGTCGACGAAGCAACCGGCAGGCAGCTGGAGCCCAGCAAGAACGCCACCAAGTTTGTCAGCCAATGCGGAGCCGTTGTTAGAGACAACGTCTCGATCACCCGCCAGGAGTGGAATGAGCCAAAGAAGGCACGTGTTGGTTTCACTTTTGTCGATAAGAGAGAAAAAAGATTGCTTCAACAAGCTTATGGAACATTTCGTTCTACCTCCGGAATACCGCAAATACGATGAGGAGGGTAACAAGATTGCGGAAAACAAGAAGAGGCGCAAGCTAGTCAAATAGTTCGCTCTTTCTAGGATGGCCAATGCATTCCGGAAATACAAGCAAAATCTAGCCCATGACTTTGTCAACCAGGGCAAGACTCCGGATTTCAAAGGACAATATGAGAAACTGCAACATGATTGGCCAGAATTTGTGAAGCAAAAGAAATCGGAGCAGTTCCTTGAACTATCGAAAAAAATAAGGAAAATGCGGCCAAGAAGGAGTACAATCATAAAATGGGGCCAGGAGGGTATCGCTTTTGGCAGCCTAGGTGGGAGAAGATGGAGAACGAGCTGAGGGCGCGAGGAATCCGTCTAGGTACGGAGGATGGGACCCAAGGGCCAAAAGGCTGGTGGTACGGGCATGGGGGATCGCTGAACCCGGAGACGAGGGAGTGTGTTTACCGGGGCAAAATAATTACACCCACCCAAAAGCTTATTGAGGCAATGAGGGATGCTCAAGAGGGGAAGATCAAGTTCAACGGAGAGAACGACGCCACGACAAAAGCCCTCGGGAATCCCGAACACGGAGGACGTGTACGAGGCATGGGGCCCATTCCGTGGAAAATAGGGTTCCCCGAACGATGACCCGTACGGTTACTGAAGCCGTAAGAGAAAGATGGATCGGGAAAAAGATGTTGTGGCGCAGTTGGTAACGGAAATGGATGTGATGAAGAAAATCGTGAGTGTACTAGTAGCCGAAAGAGAGGCAGCTCGGGCGCGAGCATGAAGATCATCCAATGGATCTCGGAAGCCGGCAGCGGAGAAGAAGCAGCGTGGCTTCCACGGAGGCCTCACCGGCTGGTGCACCGACGATAGAAATTACTGCACCGGAGCCTCTGGTGGTCGAAATTACTGCACCGGAGCCTCCTCGCTACCCCGTGGACGATATAAAGGAGATGAAAGCATGTCATCTGTATTATCCTATCGGGAACATGTCCATGAAGGTAGCCATCGGCGGTGCTTTACCACTGGAGCACTCCACCACAACAACCCCATTCAAGATGGCTATGCTCGTGTGACGGTGGAGGAGATAGTCCAAGGGTTTGAGGACCTGGACATTGACATTGCTACACACTGAAGGGGTGAAAAGACTTGGAGATGTCAAGCGCCAGTTCATTCTATGGCGAGAAGAAATTTATCAAGTTTCCGGGCGAGGCGCCAACAAGTCCACCCCGTACGGTGGTGGTGGTGGCGGTGGCGGTGACGGTGGCGGTGGCGGTGGCGGTGGCGGTGGCGGTGACGGTGGCGGTGGTGCTTCACCTAATACACCTCATTCACGTCGGCCGACGCCGCCCCCGATCCTCGTCCGGCGGGTGATCGGACACCGGTACCGCCCCCAATCCACCTCCGGCGAAGAAGCGAAGCGGTCCTGGGTTATTAACCCGGACCCTTACGTACCTAAGAAAACAAAGGTACCGGAGGTATCACTTGAAGCCTCTCCCCACGAGGCCTTGGGAAAGTAGTGCCGAGGAAGTCGAGGTGGGCGCGGTCGCTGATTTAGAGAAATGGAAGGCGAGCGTCAAGAAGAAAATAGAGGGCGAGCCCAAGCCGGTATATTCGACAAGGAAAAGCGATGGGCTAAGTCATTTTTGAACACACCGTCCCAAGCCGCGAAGAATCGCACGACGACTATTTACGTGAACTTCGTAGGCAAGCACTCGCGTTCAAGAGGAACCAAGAGGCGGAGAAGAAAGCCTTGGAGGACGAGGCCGAGACAAAATTAGAAAGGGGGAAAGAAGTTGCCCAGCTCGGGGAACAAAGTAAACAATCGATCGCCCCGCTCATAGTGCAAGCCGCCGGTCCGGATGCCCCCGATATCATAGCAGCTGCGGCAGCACATGGATTGAGCGTAACGAGTGCCGGAGAACAAGCGGCCGACTTAGGTATCACTCTTCGTGCACCTTGTTAGGCCTTGATGAGGCGCCAATGAAGGACGTAGTATTTACATATGTGAAGAATGGCCCTCTCATCGAGCCTGCGCGAGGAAGAGGATCTACCTCGACAAATGAAAGGTCTCGCTAAATTGGTACAAGGGTTACATAAAACATGAAGACGCCAAAGACTATATCTATGCGGAAGTTAAATATGAGCATCACTTCAAACGTTACTTGGGTACAAATTCCTCCGAGTGAATTGTTCCGGACTGTTCAATCTGCGCGACCTCGACAAATCTATCATCAGTTGCTACGTTCTGTAAGTGATTTATTAATTTCTACCCCATCTCGTTCATTGCCTACACTATATATATATATATATATATATATATATATTGTCCTAACTATCTTGTTGTGTACGCTATTATGCAGAATGAAGAAGCGGGAAATGCGAATAAGGAACATCCATGATGTTGGGTTCATTGACCCACACATCGTTAATTCATATGTGTTAGAACACCACCCCGCCGACGTGGAGGAAGACCTGTGGCGGTTTATTAGAAAACAGCAACGAGAAAAGTGATATTCTATTTCCTTACCATTTTGGGTGAGTGTTTCATGTCTTGAGCACATTCTCTTTTGTTTACTCCATGCATGGTATGTGGCTAATCGATGAGTTATGCATGATCGCGCATGTATCGTGTCCGCAGGTTCCACTGGATTCTTATGGTAATTAAAGTTCAGACCTCCTCGGTTCTCGTCCACGACTCTCCGAATATGGATCCGGCGCTTTGGGGCGACATGAGAAAAATGATGCAAAAGTAATTATTTTCATTCATTTGCGCTCTATATCGATCGGCCTATTTCGTTCATCATTTCCTAATATCAAGTAACTAATTAATAACTCTCTTGTTTATTTAATTTTCTTTGCCTCGTAGGGTTTGGAGACGGTTCGTAGATACCAAGGTCGGTGAATTCAAAAAAGAGCTAAATTTTAAAATGGCAGTGCGGACGATCGGGGATACTCGGCCACCGGGGACCAATCTATGTGGATACTATGTTTGTGAGAGGATCCGGAGATACTGCAATGAGCGGGACCAGAAGTGTGAGAACAACATCCCGAGGAATAACCTCCGGAAGACGCTTAGTCCGAAGCTCGCTTCCGACCACTTCAAGAGGAACTAGTTGGATGGTTGGCGAGGGAAGTCATCGATCCTAGAGGAGAACACTATTACGATGACGTAGAACTTTATATGCACCAGAATTTGTAACTAACTTGTTCAAAATTGTATATGGTCATCCGATATTGAATATATATTGTATATGGTCATCCGATATTGAATATATATTGTATATTCCTCTTGAATTCTTTTTGGTTCTAATTTCAAATTTGTTTAAAATTGTACATTCATATGCATGTATGTATACGATACCAGTAGAATATGTGAAACTCCTTCAAAATTAAAACCCAAAAGAAATAAAATAATACAAATTAAAAAGAAACCAGATTTAGGGGAGGGGGGCTAAACCCTAAACCTCGCGGAGGCCTTTAGTCGCGGTTGGCCGGAAGAACCGCGACTAAAGGTCCTCCGCCCGGCGCTCGCCTGCGGCCCACGTGGACGGGCCTTTAGTCGCGGTTCGTAAGGAACCGCGACTAAAGAGGGGCCTTTAGTCGCGCTACTTTGGTCGCGGTTGCGCCACCGCGACTAATGGCAGTTGCCAACCGCGACCAAAGCCCCTTTTTCCACCAGTGACGGTTAGGCCATTTTGGTTGTTGATTTGGTTGATCCAAGAATTGTTCTCCAAAGCTTTTCGAATAGTGCACCTTTTCTTATAAGATAAGCCAAAAATGAGGGACGCGATATCTTTAAGGTGGCAATCGTCGATCCAAGCATCTTCCCAAAAAAAGGGCCTTCTTGCCATTGCCTATGGTCACCTTAGTGGTGGTGACCACTCCATTTGAACACTTCATCAAACATATTAGCCAAAAGGTATACTTCCTCCGATTCATATTACTTGATGCTAATGAATCGAAGGAAGTTCTACTTATCTGTCAAAGGTTGTGAGTTTCGTTCGTGTCTAATGTCAGTAATAAGCGAGAGACTTGAAACAAAAGCTTCATCTGGGGTTTATATTACGTGATTCTTCACAGCACGATCGTGCTACTATTTCCCACAATAGCATTCTACTTAGTAGTATTTTCAGGGGAGCGTAGCTGTATTTCTAGAACAGCATCGTCGTGCGTAGCTTGGGCTCGAACCACAGAACTCACCTAATTTACATGCAGCCCGCCTGCATGGCCTAACTCTCTAGGCCGACATATAAACTATCCGACCATTATGCGCTACTACAGTAGTACATTCATCCGTACGGGCCTAACGAGCCCATCAAGCAATCGACTTCGGCGCGGTCACCGCCTCAGCGTCACCGTGCGCCACGCCCACGCGGCGCCGCGCCACGGCGTACGCCAGGCCCAGAGCCGCGACAACCACCACCGCGGCACCGACGAACACGCCTGCAACCACGCCGGCGCGAACAGCGCTTCCGCGTCGAGCCATCCTCGCCGGCGCCACGCCCCCTTCCGCCTGGTCGGCCCTAGCCACGCTCGCCGCCGACGCGCCGGCGCCCGGCACAACCACCGCCCCCCTCGGCTGCCCGACTCGCGGAGAGAGCGCGGGCGCTCCGGAAACGCGCTCGCTGGGGTGGAAGAACTCGTACGCCGCAGGCGACAGCGCGAGCGGGCTCTCGAACGGCAGCCCGTGCGGGTGCGCCTCCGACGAGCGCCTCTCCTGCGCCTCCCCGGCCGGCAGCAGCAGCATGAGAGCGATCACCACCAGCGCCGCCATCTCCATGGTTCTTTAGCCAAGCTGCTTGATCTTGCAGGTCACATAGGTGTGCAGGTGAGCGCATGCCTTGCACACCCCCATGCCTACTTATATAGACGATCCAGGAGCTAAGGTACATATAGTACGTAGGATAGGAGTACGCGAGCGAGCGAGCAAGCAAAGGGCGAGAGGCTTTGCTTCCACTTCAACTCTCGATTGCAGTCGTGGCGAGGCGAAAGGGGAGCAGAATGATGAGGGGGTGTGGAGGGATGGAATGATGTCCCGGCCTCTTCGATCGGCTTTGCAAATGTGTGCAGGAGATGTCCATGGCTCCATGCCTCCATAGGATATGATCGCAGAGTGAGACACAAAACTCGACTAATCTTGTTTATTCTGGCTAGCTAGAGGCTCAATCATAGCTTTCCCAGCAAGCATTTCAGAACACTGTTTATTTTACAAGACGCCTTTCAGGCAGCTTTCTGTTTGCTTTACGTGTGCTTTCGGGTTGCTAATGATGGATGCATCCTTTGCCACACAGATATACAAACAAACTGACAAAGAACTTGCATAGGTAGATAGATACAGACATCAACTTCAATCAGCACTGCATCGCTTGTTAATTCAGGTATGAAATGATACATCATGTAACCTGATCAGCATACCGCCCTGAAAAACGCACACACTACTTGAATTCTCGAATGCACCAAGGGCATGATCGAGTTGCAGCCCCCGCCCGATTCGTCGTCCTCGCTGCCCATCCAGCCGTGCCGGATACCTACTCAAGAGCAAGGCACACGCACCGGCGAGGAGCCGGGAGCAATTGAACAGGCGTGCGAGCGGCGCCTCCATGCCCCCACGTTGCCGTCGCCTTTACTCCTCCCCCGTCTTTAATTTCCAGGCAGGTAGTGCCTGCGGCAGCGGTGGACCGTGCACCCACGGAGGCTATCATGCATAGCCTGCCTGAAAGTCTTCTGCAGTGGAGAGCTGCATATCAATTTCTTTGGAGAGCCAGGATCAGAAAACATGCATTAATTTCGAAAAGTTAAGGGCTCAATGCTGGTAGCCTGGTAGTCTCGTGGTTGCTTGCTAGTGTTTTTCTTTCTTGCTTGCTAGGGTTACATCCTCCTCACCGGCGATACCGCCGGTCAGCTCCGCCTCCGGTGGCCTTGGGGACTTAGAGATGTGGCGGACCACGGTTCTCTCCCGACGGGGAGTTTCCGCTCTTAATTTAGTTTGCTTTTTGATCTCTTTTTTTTTTGGAATGGTGAGGCGGCGGCTACATCTTGAAGCCATAATAAGCTCCTCTCCATCCTATCCTTGTTTCGGTGGTGCATCTAGCTTGACGGAGGGCGCGCGGAGCTGTGTACCTGTTGGATCTCCTGGGATTCGGTCAGTTTTTATGTTTGTTGGTGTGGTTTCATGTCAGTCTCTTCCGATCTACGGTTGTCATCATTGGCGATGGTTGCTGCTCTGGTGCGCAGGTCATTTGGGACCTTAGCACGACGACTTCCCGTCTATCTACTACGACAAGCTTTGCCTAACTCCCGTCTATCTACTACAACAAGCTCTACTACGATAAGCTTTCCCTAACTCCTGCGATGGAGGGGCGATGACAACGGCGCGCCTTCGACTCGTGCTAGTGTCTGTAGTCGTCGCTAGGTGGTCCGAATACCAATTTGTAATTTAATTTAATTTTTGGGCTATTTGTACTACTGTTGATGATTATCAATAGATCAGTGGATTTCTCGCAAAAAAAGAAGGTCGTTTTGTCATCCAATTTTAAAGGGTTCGTCTATGTCACATTCAACTGAGATTTTTCGGGTGTCATGCGCAGCCATCCCTAACCCCTAGCTAGCTGAATGGCAGTAGATCCGCCCTTAGAAGTTAACTAAACCGTAGACTTAAGAAAATCTTGGTCAACCAAACTTTAGTTATATCCTTGAAAAATGTAGGGTTAATGTACATACATGCAAGGCCCAACAAAGGGGAGAC
Organism: Lolium rigidum; assembly: GCF_022539505.1. Taxonomy (NCBI): domain Eukaryota; kingdom Viridiplantae; phylum Streptophyta; class Magnoliopsida; order Poales; family Poaceae; genus Lolium; species Lolium rigidum. The sequence goes on from NC_061511.1 coordinate 128,727,631, forward strand.
AAAAAAAAAAACTGGAACTACAATGACTGGGGAGACAACATTTCTGAAAATCCTATGGTTTTAGATCTACAAAAGCAGCAATCCCCCACAAAGGGGAAAAAGCGAAGCTAGGAACTAGTTATGAGAACAAAGTTTTTGAAAACCTTGCACTTTTATTAGCTTTCCATTTCTATTTTTCGCGAAAACCCAAAAGCCATACATTTCGAAATTTCGATGCATTGGTAGGAAACGAAGATTATATGTCCAAGTTCAAAGGAGGACTAACGCCAGGCCATATAACTCAACCCAAAACAATTAGGGAAGTAGTTGGCGAAGACCACTGACTCCCTCGTCCGCCCACTGTCGTGCCTCGATCTTGATGCTACAGAACAGGGAAGCCACCGATGGATAATCAGTATCGAAAACTGCAACGTTCCTATTTCCATATCTACTATGTGGTGAGCATGATCAGTGACGAGGTTACCCTTGCGCAGATGGCGAGGTGCGGTCCCCACCACCAGCAACCACCAAAACCTCTTTTTAGTGAGATATTGATAAGAAATGATTTCATTGCAATTTGTGAAGTTTGAATTTACCAAGCTGTGGTATTTGAGATTAAATAATACATATTTCTTGAATTTCATATTCAAATATATTTGCTACCACTTGTTATTTTTGTGTAAGCCAAATACGATAAGTGTTCCATCTGAATATTTTTCGGTGAATCTTGTACTTCACTCATTCTTTTATGTAAATTTTCTGTTTTGATTGAGTGTCAAAAAGACAATCAAAAATTAGTGGGACATGGTGTTTACTCACAACTTCTCCATTTTGTAAACTACAAGTTGTGTGGATTTTTTTTTTTTTTGTAGAAAGGCGACTTAAAATGGTCAATCACTTAGATTATAATAGGCGTATGACGAGTGAGGTTGGTATCAGAATGGTTGATTCAAAGGCTTAGAAAAGTGGTGGAACTAAACAAAATGAGACTACCTGTAGATAGACAATCTTATTTCTCAATTTCGCTGGACACGGGACTTGTAGATGATTTGCTTAACGAACTGCGCCAGAGGTATCTGCTAGCTCGGCATTCTGATGTGTCCGTTGGTTAATTAACTGTCATGCTGGCAGAGGTGTCTGTTGCAGCTAGTTAACTAAGTGCAGACTGTTGTTTTGGAAGCTTATGTTGCATTAGTGGTGCTGATGTAGATAATCATATGCCCATGGAAGCATGTCTTGTAGCGTATGATTGCTCCTTTTGGACATCGGAGGGAATACGAGTATTTGGAGTAATCCGAAGAACAGGGATACAGATGTAGAGTATTTGTTATCTGCTTTGTTTGATGCTAAACTTTGGCTACCGAACTATCTTGCCGCACTAAAAAGTTACTCATGTTTTACAACTCTTTATCATCAGTAAGTCATTAAACGGTGGGTTGGTTCTTAGTGACAAAAGGCGAAAAAGTTTTGCTATTTTTGGCGGCTAATTTGTCCCTTTCTTTTCATAGGGTTCAGGTTTTTTGTTTAACTTCAACGAGGGGACATATTTCAGTGAAGATTCACGTAATAGGCCGATACAACCTGGCCGTGGTCTCATCTGTTATATATATAGCCAAGATGGCTTGGGATACAAGTACATGGATCAATCTAGATCCTACAACTACCAGATATACAAAGATCTGATTCTATCGTATAGATACAAGACTTGATCGCTACGTTTAGCTATATCTAATATTCCCCCTCAAGATCAGCCACTATAGAGGTTGAGATTGTGCCTTAGACCATCAAGCATCTGAACTGTGACGGGTTTCGTAAAACCATCTGCCACCTGATCTGCAGAAGATATAAACCGCACATCGAGTGCACCCATGGCAACCTTTTCTCTGACAAAATGAAAATCCACCTCTATGTGTTTCGTCCGTGCATGAAAAACAGGATTAGCTGTTAAATATGTGGTTCCAAGGTTATCGCACCACAATACTGGTGCTCTAGGTTGCATAAGATAGTTCTTTCAACAAAGATTGTATCCAAGATACCTCTGCAGTTCCATTTGCCAACGTTTTGTATTCCGCCTCCGTGCTTGACCTAGAAACGGTTGGTTGCTTCCGAGAGCTCCATGAAATAAGGTTAGAGCCGAAGAATACTGCAAAACCCCCTGTCGATCTCCGATCATCCGTGCAGCCTGCCCAATCTGCATCTGTGAAAACACTCAACAAGCTGGAGCTGGAACGCCGAATTTTGAGACCGTCCCTTTAATGTACCGCAAGATACGTTTTACCGCCTCCCAGTGAACATCTGTTGGTGCAGACAAAAACTGACACACCTTGTTTACTGAATACGAGATGTCCGGGCGTGTCAAGGTGAGATATTGAAGTCCTCCGACCATACTTCTGTACTTAAACGCATCCTCGGAGCTGAGCGGTGTACCACTGCTCTCGGCCAAGCTTATCGATAATGGACATGGGGGTTGAGACACTCTTACAATTCTCCATGAGACCACGCTGCAACAAATCCATAGCATATTTGTGCTGAGACAGAACTATTCCCCCTCAATTGTGAGTGACCTCAATACCCAAGAAATAGTTGAGGCGGCCTAAATCCTTGAGAGGAAAGGCGGCTGAAAGCTGGCGCAGAAGTGCATCAACAACATAAGAGGAGGACCCAGCAATGATGATATCATCCACATACACAAGCACATGAATCTGGACAACACCTTGATGAAGAATAAACAAGGAAGTATCTGCGCAAGACGGAAGAAAACCAAGTTGCTGAAGCTTGTCACTGAGCCGAGAGTACCAGGCTCTGGGAGATTGTTTCAAACCATACAAAGCCTTCTGTAATTTCCAAACATAAGACAGATGTTGAGGATCTTCAAACCCTGGAGGTTGCTGCATATAAACCTCCTCATCAAAAAATCCGTGCAAGAACGCATTATTGACGCCAATCTGACGGAGATGCCAGCCATGAGACACAGCTAGAGAGAGCACCAACCGGACAGTAGCAGGCTTAACAACTGGAGAAAATGTGTCTTCATAGTCCACACTAGAACGCTGAGTGAAGCCGCGAGCCACTAGCCGTGCTTTGTGTTTGTCAACAGAGCCATCGGGACGATATTTCAGCTTGAACACCCATTTACTGCCAACCACATTGGCGCGAGCGGGACGAGGTACAAGCCGCCAGGTTTGGTTCTGCTGAAGTGCATGGAACTCGGCTTCCATGGCCGCATGCCACTCAGGCTCAGCCAAGGCATGATGATGAGTGGAAGGAGCCGCGAAAAACGCCCGACGATAGGGGTTATACCGGACGGTGCCATCAGTGTAGTTCTTGGGGCGCGCATGACCTGTTTGAGCACGCGTGCGGACAGTCCGAGCAGGAGGTGCTGTAGATGTCGATGGCGCAGATGGCGGCATGTCCGGAGCAGGCATGACAGGCGGGGACGGCGGTGCCCTAGCCGGCGACTCAGGGAGAGGCGGATCTAGAGATGCAGGCGGAGCCGAATGGGTCGGACCACCAGCAGGCGAAGGCGACGTCGGTGCTGAGTGAGGTGAGCGGGACGGCCCAGTACTGCATGGCGATGCAGGATCCCTGCATGGCGTGGGGACGTCGATCGGCGAAGGAGAAGAACCTGCATCAGAGACACTTTGCATGGGAAAAAGCAAGGTTAAATCATATCTACTCGCATGATCATTCACAATCGCGGGCTCAGACTGCGGAAAGAGGACAAATTCAGTCAAAGGTGAGGGAGGTGGGGATGAAGACGTGGACGCAAAAGGGAAGAACGACTCGTCGAACACCACGTCACGAGATATATAGAGACGACCTGTGGAACGATCGAGGCACTTATAGCCTTTGTGCATGGAGCTGTAGCCGAGAAACACACAAAGTTTAGAGCGGTAGTCAAATTTATGTGAGTTATATTTACGGAGACTGGGCCAACAGGCACAGCCAAAGATTCAAAGGAAGGAGTAATCGGGTGAAACTTTGAGAAGGCGAATGATAGGTGGTAGGTTTTGGGTCGTGTGACTTGGCATGCGGTTGATTAGGTAGCAGGCTGTGAGGAATGCTTCATCCCAATAGCGAACAAGAAAGGACGAATGGGCAAGAAGGGCAAGTCCTGTTTCGACGATGTGCCTATGTTTTCGTTCGGCGATGCCATTTTGTTGGGAGGTGTGCGGGCAGGAAACTCTATGGGAGATGTCGGTTCGTTGGAAATAATTATGGAGACGGTGATACTCACCGCCCCAATCCGACTGGATGGCACAAATTTTTGTATCTAGGAGGCGCTCGACATGATGCTGAAAGTCATAGAAAATTTGTTCAACGTCAGATTTGTGCTTAATTAGATAAATGCAAGTATACCGGCTGAAATCATCCACAAAACTCACATAATATTTAAAACCACTAAAGGATGCAATAGCAGGGCCCCAAACATCCGAGTGAACAAGTTCAAGAGGAAACGAAGAAACACGAGTAGAACGATTATATGGGAGCTGATGACTCTTTGCGCGCTGACAAGCATCACACACTAATGACTGAACTGAAGATTCTAATTTATTTGAATTTATTATGGAGCGAGCAACTGTAGGCGAGGGGTGGCCGAGACGCTGATGCCACCGAGACGAAGAAACCTTGGCACTGGAGAGGGCATGTCGAGCTGGTGATGAAGGAGGGCGATGGAGTGGAATGGGGTAGATGCCGTGCTCGCTTCTACCGTGTAGCAGAACTCTCCGCGTGGCTCGATCCTTTACAAAGAAGAAACTTGGGTGAAGTTCAACAAAGACATTATTATCACACATGAGTCTATGAGCGGAAAGAAGATGTTTACTAATGTTAGGTACATGGAGGATGTTGCGGAGAGATAGATTTCTATCTAAGCCCGAAATTTGAGAATGACCAATGTGAGAGATAGGCAAACCTGCTCCATTCGCCACATGGACGTGCTCGTTGCCGTGGTATCGCTCCTGGAAGGTCAGGCGATCGAGATCGCTTGTGATGTGGTCGGTTGCGCCACTATCCATGATCCAGGGCTCGCCGTGGTGCCCGCCGTGACCACCGCCATAGCCACCTTGCCCTCCGTGGCCGCCACCATAGCCACCGTAGCCACCGTACACGGCAGCATTGCCACTGTGATAGTTTCCGCCGCCATAGCCACCATACACGGCAGCATTGCCACCGTGATAGTTTCCGCCGCCTTGATGGTTGCCGCCCTGACCGCTGTTGTACTCCTCCGGCTGAAACGCATGGTTGAAGCAATTGCGACAGCGGATGGCGGTGTGCCCGTACTTGCCGCACACCTGGCACCGGGGGCCGTTGTTGTTGAAGTTGCCGCGCCCCCGGCCACGACTGCGACCGCCGCCTCCGCGGCCTCCACCGCGGCTCTGATTGTTGTTGTCGTTGCGACGAGGCGAAGGGTCGTTGGAGCGAGTGACTGAAGGAGATATGCCCTAGAGGCAATAATAAAGTGGTTATTATTTATATCTTTATGTTTATGATAAATGTTTATATATCATGCTATAATTGTATTAACTGAAACATTAGTACATGTGTGATATATAGACAAACAAAGAGTCCCTAGTATGCCTCTTAACTAGCTTGTTGATTAATGGATGATTAGTTTCATAATCATGAACATTGGATGTTATTAATAACAAGGTTATATCATTGTATGAATGATGTAATGGACACACCCAATTAAGCGTAGCATAAGATCTCATCATTAAGTTATTTGCTATAAGCTTTCAATACATAGTTACCTAGTCCTTATGACCATGAGATCATGTAAATCACTTATACCGGAAAGGTACTTTGATTACATCAAACACCACTTGCGTAAATGGGTGGTTATAAAGGTGGGATTAAGTATCCGGAAAGTATGAGTTGAGGCATATGGATCAACAGTGGGATTTGTCCATCCCGATGATGGATAGATATACTCTGGGCCCTCTCGGTGGAATGTCGTCTAATGTCTTGCAAGCATATGAATAAGTTCATAAGAGACCACATACCATGGTACGAGTAAAGAGTACTTGTCAAGAGACGAGGTTGAACAAGGTATGGAGTGATACCGATGATCAAACCTCGGACAAGTAAAATATCGCGTGACAAAGGGAATTGGTATCGTATGTGAATGGTTCATTCGATCACTAAAGTCATCGTTGAATATGTGGGAGCCATTATGGATCTCCGGATCCCGCTATTGGTTATTGGTCGGAGTGAGTACTCAACCATGTCCGCATAGTTCACGAACCGTAGGGTGACACACTTAAAGTTGGATGTTGAAATGGTAGAACTTGAATATGGAATGGAGTTCGAATATTTGTTCGGAGTCCCGGATGAGATCCCGGACATCACGAGGAGTTCGGAATGGTCCGGAGAATAAGATTCATATATAGGAAGTCATATTCCAAGTTTGGAAATGATCCGGTGCATTTATGGCAGGTTCTAGAAGGTTTTAGAAAAGTCAGGAAGAAATCACCATGGAAAGTAGAGTCCCGGAGGGACTCCACCTTGCATGACCAGCCAACCCTAAAGGGGAGGAGTCCAAGGTGGACTCCCCTAGGGTGGCCGGCCAACCCACCTCAAGGAAAGGTGGGAGTCCCACCTTGGGTAGGACTCCCTCCTTGAGTAGGTTTCCCACATATGGGAGGTTTTAGTGTTGGGGTCTTATTCGAAGACTTGGACTAGAATTCTTGGTGCTTCCACCTATATAATGAGGGGCATAGGAGAGGGGGCTGACCACTTCAAGCCTCAGCCTTGGCCGCACCCCTTAGAGGGCCGGCGCCCAACCCCCTCTCTCCCCAAACCCTAGCGGTCTCTCTCCTCCACCACATCCCGCACGCTTAAGCGAAGCTCCGCCGGATTTCTCCACCACCACCGACACCACGCCGTCGTGCTGTCGGATTCAAGAGGAGCTACTACTTCCGCTGCCCGCTGGAACGGGGAGGTGGACGTCGTCTTCATCAACAACCGAACGTGTGACCGAGTACGGAGGTGCTGCCCGTTCGTGGCGCCGGAACCGATCGTGATCAAGATCTTCTACGCGCTTTTGCAAGCGGCAAGTGAACGTCTACCGCAGCAACAAGAGCCTCATCTTGTAGGCTTTGGAATCTCTTCAAGGGTGAGACTCGATACCCCCTCGTTGCTACCGTCTTCTAGATTGCATCTTGGCTTGGATTGCGTGTTTGCGGTAGGAAAATTTTTGTTTTCTATGCAACGTTATCCTACGAGTGGTATCGAGCCGTGTCTATGCATAGATGGTTGCACGAGTAGAACACAATGGTTTTGTGGGCGTTGATGCTCTTGTTGTCTTTAGTTTGAGTACTTTGCATCTTTGTGGCATAGTGGGATGAAGCGGCTCGGGCTAACTTTACATGACCGCGTTCATGAGACTTGCTCCTCGTTCGACATGCAACTTGTATTGCATAAGAGGCTTTGCGGGTGTCTGTCTCTCCTACTATAGTGAAGATTCAATTTACTCTTCTATTGACAACACTAGTATCACCGTTGTGGTTCATGTTCGTAGGTAGATTAGATCTTACTCGAAAACCCTAAACCACGTAAAATATGCAAACCAAATTAGAGACGTCTAACTTGTTTTTGCAGGGTTTGGTGATGTGATATGGCCATAATGTGATGATGAATATGTATGAGATGATCATTATTGTATTGTGGCAACCGGCAGGAGCCTTATGGTTGTCTTTAATTTCATGTTGAGTAGTTTTTCAAAGTAGTTGTAATAGTTGCTACATGAGGTGAACAACCATGAAGACGGCGCCATGAACCTTGACGCTACGCCGACGATAATGGAGATCATGCCCGTTGATGATGGAGATCATGTCCGTGCTTTAGAGATGAAGATCGAAGGCGCAAAGACAAAAGGGCCATATCATATCACATATGAACTGCATGTGATGTTAATCCTTTTATGCATCTTATTTTGCTTAGATCGCGACGGTAGCATTATAAGATGATCCCTGATACGTCCAATTTGCATCACTATTTTATATCATAATTTGCTGTTATTCATTGATATATTTCATATTGGGACACAATACTTATGTTATTTCATCTATTTTGCATGTTTCATCATTATTGGAGGATCAAGCACCGGAGCCAGGATTCTGCTGGAAAAAGCACCGTCAGAAAGCAATATTTTGGAAGATCACCTGTGGAAGAAAATTATACCAAAAATCCTATTTTTCAAGATGACGAAGGAAGCCAGAAGGAGGAGCCAGGAGGAGCCAGGGTGGGCCCACACCATAGGGCGGCGCGGCCCAAGCCCTGGCCGCGCCGCCACGTGGTGTGGAGGGCCCACGACCCCTTTCGCCTCCTTTTCATCGCGAAATCCTTCGTCCCGAAAACCTAAGCCAGAAGGGGTACCTCGCGAAGAGTTACAGCCGCCTCTGCGGGGCGGAGAACACCGAGAGAGAAAAGAGCTCTCCGGCGGGCGAGGAATCCGCCGGGGAAATTCCCTCCGGGAGGGGAAATCGACGCCATCGTCACCGTCATCGAGCTGGACATCATCTCCATCACCATCATCATCATCTCCACCATCATCACCGCCATCTCCTCCGCAGCACCTCGTCACCGCCGTAGCAATTTGGGTTTGATCTTGATTGTTTGATAGGGGAAACTCTCCCGGTATCTATTCATACTTGTTGTTGATGCTATTGAGTGAAACCATTGAACCAAGTTCATGTTCAGATTGTTATTCATCATCATATCACCTCTGATCATGTTCCATATGATGTCTCGTGAGTAGTTCGTTTAGTTCTTGAGGACATGGGTGAAGTCTAAATGTTAGTAGTGAACTATGGTTGAGTAATATTCAATGGTGTGATATTTAAGTTGTGGTGTTATTCTTCTAGTGGTGTCATGTGAACGTCGACTACATGACACTTCACCATTTATGGGCCTAGGGGAATGTATCTTGTATTCGTTTGCTAATTGCGGGGTTGCCGGAGTGACGAAACCTAAACCCCGTTGGTATATCGATGCGGGAGGGATCGCGAGGATCTCGAGTTTAAGGCTGTGGTTAGATTTATTCTTAATTACTTTCTTGTAGTTGCGGATGCTTGCAAGGGGTATAATCACAAGTATGTATTTAGTCCTAGGAAGGGCGGTACATTAGCATAGGTTCACCCACACAACACTTATCACAACAATGAAGATTAATTAGCCGTATGTAGCGAAAGCATTAGACTAAAATCCCGTGTGTCCTCGAGAACGTTTGGTCATTATAAGTAAACAAACCGGCTTGTCCTTTGTGCTAAAAAGGATTGGGCCACTCGCTGCAATTATTTCTCTCGCATTTTACTTACTCGTACTTATTTCATCTGTTACATCAAAACCCCCGAATACTTGTCACGTGAGCATTTACGGTGAATCCTTCATCGAAACTGCTTGTCAACACCTTCTGCTCCTTGTTGGGATCGACATTCTTACTTATCGAAGATACTACGATACACCCCTATACTTGTGGGTCATCAAGACTATTTTCAGGCGCCGTTGCCGGGGAGTGAAGCGCTATTGGTAAGTGGAATTGGTAAGGGAAACCTTTACTTGTTGTGCTGATTTTATTTACTGCTTGCTGCTATAAGTCATTATGGAGAGATCTTCTCTTCATTTTCTATTTGGGAAATCTACTACTACTGCAACGGTAGTAGATGAGGCGCCAGGTGAGGAAGTAATACCATATAAAATACCTATGAAAATTATTGAACGTGTTATGGATAACCGCTATGAAGGGGATGGAAGTGTCCACCCCGGTGATCATTTACTGTTTTTGCATGAATTATGCGGGTTATTCAAATGTGCAGGTATTGCTATGGATGAAGTGAGGAAGAAATTATTCTCTTTATCGCTGTCCGGTAAGGCGGCGCATTGGTATAAATTCTTGGATAATGGGGATTCTCTTGAATGGAATGATATTGTGCCCGGTTTTATTCTAAGTTCTATCCTCCAAGTGAAATTCATAAGGATCGGAATCGCATATATAATTTTTGGCCTCATGATGGAGAGAGTATTGCCCAAGCTTGGGGGAGATTGAAGTCTTTAATGCTCAAATGCCCCATTCATGAGCTTCCTGGTAATGTTATTATTGATAATTTCTATGCAAGACTTTCTTTTCAAGACAAGACCTTCCTGGATACTTCTTGTTATGAATCATTTACACGCAACAAAGAAGAGTTTAAAAGGGACCTTCTTGATCGGATCCAAGAAAATGCTCGAAGGATGGGAGAACGACAAGGATAGAGAATCAGGTATAATTTATGATTATAAATGCATTGAAGCTTTTATGGATACTGATTTATTTCGTAATATGAGTGCTACATATGGTCTTGATTCTCAAGTCGTTGTAAATCTTTATAAAGCTTTTGCCTCTCATTATGAATTGCCTAAGAAGAATTTTGATAAGTATCATGAACCATACAAAGATAAAATTGACTCATCTATTAATAAGTGTGCTGTAGTTGAAACTGCTGAGCATGTCATTCCTGAAGTTTATATTGAAAAAACTCCTTTCCCTGCTAAAATGAAGGAGTACTCTGTTATAAATAGTGCGGTTCATAAAAGTGAAAAGAAACCTGTAGAACCTGAAGAACAAATAAAAGTTGAACCTGCTGTTGCAATAGTTAAAGATCTTGTGACTGAAAATGTGGAAGATGGTCATATTATTTTCTGTGAAGATGCTTCTAATATTGTTTCACATCCTAATAAACCCAAACAAGCTAGTGTTCCTATGATGTCTGTTAAAATTGGTGATCATTGCTATTATGGATTATGTGATATTGGTGCAAGTGTTAGTGCTATTCCGTATGAGCTTTACACGGAGATTATGCACGAAATTGATTCTTGTGAACTTGAAGATATTGATGTGGTCATTCAGCTGGCTAATAGAGAAACTATTTCACCAATTGGTATTGTTCGAGATGTGGAAGTCTTATGCGGTAAGATTAAATATCCTGCTGACTTTTTGGTACTTGGTTCTTCTGCTAGTGATTATTGTCCTATTATTTTTGGTAGACCTTTTCTAAATACTTGTGGAGCTATTATAGATTGCAAGAAAGAGAAAATTTTGACTAAATTTGCTGGTGAATCTTATGAGTTTAACTTCTCTAAATTTACTAAAACTCCTTATAAAGCTGATTTGCCTAGTAATGATTTTAAAATGGAGCAATGTGCATCTATTGTTCTTGTTCCTAACAATCCTTTGCAGCAACATTTGGAGGATAGCGAGAGTGAAATTTTTAGGAAAGAAAGAGATGAGCTTGAGGAAATTTTTCTTCGCCAACCTATTCTCAAGCATGATTTACCGGTGGAAGATTTGGGTACAACACCGCCACCAAAGGAAGATCCTGTTTTTGATTTAAAGCCTTTACTTGATAATCTTAAATATGCTCATATTGATGATAAGAAAATATATCCTGTTATTATTAGTTCTAAACTTTCGAGTTTGAAGAAGAAAGGTTATTGGGAATATTAAAGAAACACCGAGGAGCTATTGGCTACACTCTTGATGATTTAAAGGGATTTCTCCATCTATTTGCCAACATGCTATCAATATGGAAGATGATGCAAAGCTCGTTGTTGAACCTCGGCGTCGTCTAATTCCGAAGATGAAGGAAGTGGTAAGGAATGAGGTATTACGACTTCTTGAAGCTGGTATTATATATCCTATTCGTTGATAGTAGATGGGTTAGTCCTGTGCATTGCGTTCCCAAGAAAGGAGGTATGGTTGTTGTGCCTAATGATAATGATGAGCTCATTCCTCAAAGAGTAGTTGTAGGGTATAGAATGTGCATTGATTTTCGAAAAGTTAATAAAGTTACTAAGAAAGATCATTACCCTTTACCATTTATTGATCAAATGCTAGAAAGATTGTCTAAAAATACTCATTTTTGCTTTCTTGATGGATATTGCAGGTTTTCACAAATTCTTTGTTAAAGCTAAAGATCAAGAGAAAACCACCTTTACTTGTCCCTATGGAACTTATGCTTATAGGCGTATGCCTTTTGGTTTATGTAATGCTCCTGCTACCTTTCAAAGATGCATGTCTGCTATTTTTCATGGTTTTTGTGAAAGTATTGTAGAGGTATTCATGGATGATTTTTCCGTTTATGGGAATTCTTTTGATAGTTGCTTGCGAAACCTTGATAAAGTTTTGCGAGAGATGTGAAGAGACTAACCTTGTTCTTAATTGGGAGAAATGCCACTTTATGGTTAATGAAGGAATTGTATTGGGACATAAAATTTCGAGAGAGGTATTGAAGTTGATAGAGCTAAAGTTGAAGCAATTGAGAAGATGCCCTATCCGAGGGATGTTAAAGGTATTCGTAGTGTTCTTGGTCATGCTTGGGTTTTATAGGAGATTTATTAAAGATTTCTCCAAGATTTCAAAGCCTCTTACTAATCTTCTTCAAAAAGATGTACCATTTGTTTTTGATGATGATTGTAAGGAAGCTTTTGAAACTCTTAAGAAAGCCTTAACAATCTGCTCCTATAGTTGAACCCCCAGTTGGAATTTACCATTTGAAATTATGTGTGATGCTAGTGATTTTCTTTGTAGGCGTTGTTCTTGGACAGCGAGTAGATAAAAAGCTGAATGTTATTCATTATGCTAGTAAAACCCTTGATGCTTGCTCAAAGAAATTATGCTACAAGCTGAAAAAGAATTATTAGTCTGTAGTCTTTGCTTGTGATAAATTCAGATCTTATATTGTTGATTCAAAAGTTACTATTCATACTTGATCATGCTGCAATTAGATACCTTATGACAAAGAAAGATGCTAAGCCAAGGCTTATTAGATGGGTACTTCATTTGCAAGAATTTGATTTACATATTGTAGATAGGAAAGGTGCTTGATAATCCTGTTGCTTGATAATTTGTCTAGATTGGAAAATATTGCTTATGATCCTGTTCTCGTTAATGATAGTTTTCCAAATGAACAATTGGCTGTAATAAAGGTGAGCTCGCGAGACGAGTCCTTGGTATGCTTGATTATGCTAACTTTATTGTTTCCAAGTACTTGCCTCCAACCTTTTCAGCTCGGCAAAGGAGGAAATTCTTTTATGATTTGAGGCATTATTTACGGGATGACCCACACTTATATAAAGAAGGAGTGGATGGTATTATGCGAAGATGTGTCCCCGAATATGAACAACAAGAGATATTGAGTAAATGTCATGGCGAGTGCTTATGGAGGACATCACGCCGGAGAAAGAACCGCGCAAAAGTTCTACAATCAGGTTTTTATTGGCCAACTCTCTTCAAGGATGCGAGAAAGTTTATTTTATCTTGTGATGAATGCCAAAGGGTTGGTAATATCTCCGGACGCAATGAAATGCCTATGAATTATACTCTTGTTATTGAACCGTTTGATTGTTGGGGATTTGACTTCATGGGACCTTTTCCCTCTTCAAAAGGTAACACTCATATACTTGTTGCTGTTGATTATGTTACTAAATGGGTGGAAGCCATACCTACAAAAAGTGCTGATGGTGAGACCTCTTTAAAAATGCTTTTAGATATTATTTTTCCTAGATTTGGAGTGCCTAGATATATTATGAACTGATGGAGGTTCTCATTTTATTCATGGAGGTTTTAGAAAAACTCTTGCTAAGTATGGTATTAATCATAGAATTGCTTCCGCTTATCATCCTCAAACTAGTGGTCAAGTAGAATTATCAAATAGAGAGATTAAATCCATCTTGCAGAAAACCGTTAATAAATCTAGAAAGAATTGGACTAGTAAATTGAGAGATGCACTATGGGCTTATAGAACTGCTTATAAAAACCCCATGGGAATGTCACCTTATAAAATGGTTTACGGAAAAGCTTGTCATTTACCTTTAGAGCTAGAACACAAAGCTTATAGGGCTGTTAGAGAATTAAATAAAGATCCTAAACTTGCAGGTGATAAGAGGTTGTTACAATTAAGTTCTCTAGATGAATGGAGAAGTGAAGCTTATGAAAATGCTAAACTCTTTAAAGAAAAAGTTAAAAAATGGCATGATAGGAGGATCATCAAAAGAGAGTTTAATATTGGGGATAAAGTCCTATTGTATCGGTCTCGTCTCAGATTCTTTGCAGGGAAATTACTCTCGAAATGGGAAGGACCATATGTTGTCGAGGAGGTGTATCGCTCGGGAGCAATCAAGATTAGCTCTCTCCAAGGCAATGCTACGCAAGTGGTGAATAGACAAAGACTCAAGCATTATATCTCGGGTGATTCTTATAATGTTGATGTTGATATTATTCAAGTGGAAACACCGGAAGCTTTCATCAAAGGACAAATTGACGATCCGCCGGATCTCGACTTTGAATAGGTAACGATGCTTGGTAATGAAAAGTTCGCGATTTACTTTCCGAACATTATTTTCTGTTGTTTACGGAAAATAAGAAAAATTACGAGTTCGAAACGGAGTGGAAAAGACGCACGAGGGGCGAAACCACGGGCCGGCGCGGCCTGGCACGGGCCCGCGCCGCCACGTGGTCCGGCCGCCCGTCGCCCCTTTCCGACTACGGTTCGACACTGGTACTTTCCGTTTGTCGAGAAAATTTTTGCTATATAATCCCCGGACTCCGGAGGTCCGTATATCGTGTTTTCGACGTGTTTTGTTTCGAGTTGTTTCGCCGGGATCTGTTTTTAGTCTAGAAGCACCATGGCCTCCAACAACAAGGGCAAGGGGCTTTCGGAGGAAGAAGTGAAGGAGGTGCCATCAAGACAAGAGCGAGCAAGCCGGAGGGAGCAAGCAAATCTTGGTGGGATCTATTGACACTCGACGTTCTTTCTCTCATGACCTGCGGGGACCTTTACCACCAGCTTTTAGCCTCGACTCCTTCCCCATGATGGAAGAAGTTCTACGGGTTACCGATGAGTTTTGTGATCAATATCGGGCTCGAGAAGAGAAGTGGAGATACTCCGGGAGGAGAAGCTGCCGTCTCCGAAGATTGATTGAATACCACTCGATTCGCGTCACAAGGTCGTCATCGCCAACCTCAGATAACAATGAATCTCTTCGAATTCTAGTGCAGAATTGTCAAGCTGAGAAACTGAAGTTGAAGGAGCTTATTAAGAAGCGCGGGAAGAATTCATCACCACCATCGCCGAAGGAGTAATTCATCATCAGTATTGGCATCCCCTTGGTTTGTTCCAAGCTTGGGGGAGTGCCGCGGTATCACATTATCACTACCTTTTACTTTTATTGTCAAGTAATGTCATATCATGAATAGGGAAGTTATCATATGAGATGGGTTGCGTTTGGAAGTATCTCTCCTTTAGTTGTCTATGTATCCCTTGGTGTGAGTTATCGATATGGAATATTAATGAGAAGTCTTATCATTTACATATTGCACATCTTATTTTAGTTTGCATTCTCTGCTATATGATTCGTCTTGTTGTTAGTATAGGTATCACTTTGGGAGCATTGAATAAATCTATTTGGTTTTGGCAAACTTAGCATTGGTCAATAACAACAACACTTTGAGGTTTAAATAGAAAAGAGAAATACATGTAGATGTTTCATTGTCTTTCTTGTTAGCTCATAGCTTATTATTCTGAAGTTAAGATTGTTTGTGCTTACAAGGAAGATGCATGATTGTTTCTATAACATGTATATTTGTTTGTCTCCCTCGACTCTTATGCTTGCTAATTAACCTTGCTAGCCAAAGACCTGTACTGAGAGGGAATACTTCTCGTGCATCCAAACCTTCAACCAAACCTATGTCATTTGTGTCCACCATACCTACCTATTACATGGTATTTTCTCGCCATTCCAAGTAAATACTTCATGTGCTACCTTTAAACAATTCAAAACTTAGTATCTCTTATTTGTGTCAATGTTTCATAGCTCATGAGGAAGTATGTGGTGTTTTATCTTTCAATCTTGTTGGGCAACTTCCACCAATGGACTAGTGGCTTCATCCGCTTATCCAATAATTTTGCAAAAAGAGCTGGCAATGGGATTCCCAGTCCCAAATTAATTAAACTAAATAGACACTCCTCCATGGTATGTGATTGATGGACGGCACCCGAAGTATTCGGTTAGCCATGGCTTGTGTAAGCAAAGGTTGGGGGAGTGTCATCATCATCATAAAGCTAAAATAAAAAGGCGCTCCTTCATGGTATGAGATTGTTGGCAGGCACCCGAGGATTCGGTTAGCCATGGTTTGTGAAAGAAAGGTTGGAAGGAGAGCCACACGAAATGAAAATATTATGGGAGCCGCTCTTAGGAGGTTGTACGGCAAGGGGTTAGAGTACCCGCTACCGATCGTTGACAACAACAAACACCTCTCAAAACTTTTCTTTTATTCTCTTTATATGATTTCAAAAGCTGAAAGAGCTCTAGCACATGATTTAATCCCTGCTTCCCTCTGCGAAGGGCCTGTCTTTTACTTTATGTTGAGTCGAGTAAACCTATTTCCCTCCATCTCAAGCAAGCATTTGAGTAGTTGTGATCAAACCATTATATTGTGATTTGCTTCATCATGTCTTTTATTCTTCCTTGTTTAGTACAAGTTTTATCTGAATGAATATAGCTTTGCAAGTTATCAATGATCATGAGAGGACCATTATGATTGAGTATGCAAGTTGTGCCTTTTAAACTTTAGTATGAGAGCGCTGCTCAATGAGATAAATATAATCTGTTAATTGTTCTCTGACCAAGAACGAAGTTTGCCATCACCAATGATGATTTCTTATGCACCTTTACTTGTGATTACCTTATACTTGTTTCAATGTGAGTTATAAGAGATTGTTTACTATAATGTCCTGTGTGAATGAATATGATGCTTCTTGTCCGTATTGTATTTATCGACTCTTCACTCCATAAACATGTGGTCATGTCTATCGAGTTCAGTTTCGCTTGGGGACAAGCGAAGTCTAAGCTTGGGGGAGTTGATACGTCCAATTTGCATCACTATTTTATATCATAATTTGCTGTTATTCATTGATATATTTCATATTGGGACACAATACTTATGTTATTTCATCTATTTTGCATGTTTCATCATTATTGGAGGATCAAGCACGGAGCCGAGATTACTGCTGGAAAAAGCACCGTCGAGAAAGCAATATTTTGGAAGATCACCTGTGGAAGAAAATTATACCAAAAATCCTATTTTTCAAGATGACGAAGGAAGCCGGAAGGAGGAGCCGAGGAGGAGCCGGGGTGGGCCCACACCATAGGGGCGGCGCGGCCCAAGCCCTGGCCGCGCCGCCACGTGGTGTGGAGGGCCCACGACCCCTTTCGCCTCCTTTTCATCGCGAAATCCTTCGTCCCGAAAACCTAAGCCAGAAGGGGTACCTCGCGAAGAGTTACAGCCGCCTCTGCGGGGCGGAGAACACCAGAGAGAAAAGAGCTCTCCGGCGGGCAGGAATCCGCCGGGGAATTCCCTCCGGGAGGGGAAATCGACGCCATCGTCACCGTCATCGAGCTGGACATCATCTCCATCACCATCATCATCATCTCCACCATCATCACCGCCATCTCCTCCGCAGCACCTCGTCACCGCCGTAGCAATTTGGGTTTGATCTTGATTGTTTGATAGGGGAAACTCTCCCGGTATCTATTCATACTTGTTGTTGATGCTATTGAGTGAAACCATTGAACCAAGTTCATGTTCAGATTGTTATTCATCATCATATCACCTCTGATCATGTTCCATATGATGTCTCGTGAGTAGTTCGTTTAGTTCTTGAGGACATGGGTGAAGTCTAAATGTTAGTAGTGAACTATGGTTGAGTAATATTCAATGGTGTGATATTTAAGTTGTGGTGTTATTCTTCTAGTGGTGTCATGTGAACGTCGACTACATGACACTTCACCATTTATGGGCCTAGGGGAATGCATCTTGTATTCGTTTGCTAATTGCGGGGTTGCCGGAGTGACGAAACCTAAACCCCCGTTGGTATATCGATGCGGGAGGGATCGCGAGGATCTCAGAGTTTAAGGCTGTGGTTAGATTTATTCTTAATTACTTTCTTGTAGTTGCGGATGCTTGCAAGGGGTATAATCACAAGTATGTATTTAGTCCTAGGAAGGGCGGTACATTAGCATAGGTTCACCCACACAACACTTATCACAACAATGAAGATTAATTAGCCGTATGTAGCGAAAGCATTAGACTAAAATCCCGTGTGTCCTCGAGAACGTTTGGTCATTATAAGTAAACAAACCGGCTTGTCCTTTGTGCTAAAAGGATTGGGCCACTCGCTGCAATTATTTCTCTCGTATTTTACTTACTCGTACTTATTTCATCCGTTACATCAAAACCCCTGAATACTTGTCCGTGAGCATTTACAGTGAATCCTTCATCGAAACTGCTTGTCAACACCTTCTGCTCCTCGTTGGGATCGACATTCTTACTTATCGAAGATACTACGATACACCCCCTATACTTGTGGGTCATCAATCCCTCACATTAATATCAAGATAATAAAGTGTTCTCCCCTAAGTATGCACCGTTGTACAGTTTGTCGTTTCGAAGCATCTCATGATGATCGGATGTGATAGACTCAACGTTCACATACAACGGGTGTAAGCCATGTTGCACACGCGGAATACTTGGGTTTGCTTGACGAGCCTAGCATGTACAGACATGGCCTCGGGACAACGGAAACCGAAAGGTTGAACACGAGTCATATGGATGATATGATCAACATGTTGATGTTCACCATTGAAGCTACATCATCTCACGTGATGTTCGGTTTTGGTGTAGTGGATTTGGATCGTGTACCACTTAACAACTATGAGGGATGTTGTATTAAGTGGGAGTTCATTAGTAATTAGATTAAAACATGAACTAATTATCATAAACATAGTCCGAGTAGTATTTTGAATTAATTTTGTAGTATTGGCATCCGTTTTCTACCATGCGCTAGTCTTGTAATTGAGATAGAAATACTCGTTAAAATCTGACAAGAAACTTTACGGATTGGTACCGTATTGTTAAAGAATCAAGAATTGATTAAGTCCTATTGCAAACTTTTAGTAAACCTCACATTGTTGATTCAAAGAGCTATGGTTTCAATTAGTACCTAAAGTTATCTTGTCTCCGTGAAACTTGAAGTTCAAATCTGTTTGAAAAGTAAGGAGCTGAAAATTTAGTTTTCAGAAATAATCAAGGTATGAGATATATGTGATATCTAAGACCTTATTGCAAGATGATAGAATATAATTTGGTGAGACTACATGAACTCATAAGTTTTATGGGAATGTACGAAGGTTGAAGACGCAAGGCGTCACAATCCTCCAACTATTGGGGCACTAACGATATTCGCATATCCATGAAGTGACCATCATTAATATGCACCGTTGCTAAGACTCGTCGTTTCGAAGCATCACGTGATGATCGGGTGTGATAGATTCTACGTGTGCATACAACGGGTGCAAGCTAGATTTGCACATGCAAATACCAAGGTTTAAACTTTATGAGCCTAGCATGTACGGACATGGTCTCGGAAAGTTGTCATGAATTAATGGATAAAATTATGAGTGAAATTGTTCATCGTATTACAAAGTTACTAATAGTGAAATCTGGAACACTTGTCATATGATGATTAACTTCAAAATAAGAACCTCAAGGTTATTGGTATTAGACCAACAAACCTAGAAGTTATTGATGTTGAAGTGTTTTTCTGAATAATGAGGAAATCTAAAAGAGAAACTGCAAAAGATATTTTGGCAAAAATAAAAGAAAAGACTAGAAAGTCTAGCTCAGGTGTATATAAATGATATACATGTTATGGTTGTATTCCTAGTTAAGTCACACTAAGAAATTCTTGGGTATTAGTACTATATTGGTTGTTATGAAGTGTCATACAAAACAACGCAATACAAGAATACAATGGCCTAAGTGACTGACAAGGAATATGATAGGAATGCACGCCTGGAACAAAAATAAAGTGTTATTATGTTCATCGTTGGCATTCTATCTAACCCTTAGAATTTATAATAAAGAACTTAATAATTGTTATTTTGCTCTGGTCAAATGAAAACAATGAGTTGTTCAAATTATGACATTACTCCATGTACGATGGATAAGTTATTATAAATCTTAATGGTGAAACACACATACATAACATCGACGCTAAAATGCCATAAGGCAAATGATTTGAATTCCACTTATTTGTGGAACCGCCATTTAGGTCATGTTAGAAAGGAATGCATGAAGGAACTCCATGCAAATGGATTTTTGGAGTCACTTGATTTTTGAATCATTTGGCGCTTGTAAATCTTTTCTAAAAGGAATGACTAAAATACCGTTCATAGGCCAAGAGTTGAACGGGCAACTAACTTAGTGGAAACATACATGCTGATGTATGTGGTTCACTGGGCATAGTTGTGTGCGGAAGATTCTTATACTTCATGAAAACTTCAAACAATGAATTGAGTATATATATGTGGATATATTCAATAAGGAAGAAGTTTGAAACATTTGAATGTATTCAAATAAATTTCAGCATGATCGAAGTAGAAATCATCGTAATAGAAAAGTCAAATATCTATGATTGGATCATAGTGGAAATATTTGAATTACTAGTTTTAGCGAACATCTAAGAGAGTTATGAAATTGTTCTACAACTCACATTTCTTGGAGTATCATAGTGATGATGAAGTATCCGAGAGATGTATCCAAACCTAGTTGGGTCAATGATGAGATAAAATATTAATGCCATTATATTTTTGTGAATTATGCTTTAGAGACTACCGCTTTACACTTG
This sequence comes from Lolium rigidum, assembly GCF_022539505.1. Lineage (NCBI taxonomy): Eukaryota > Viridiplantae > Streptophyta > Magnoliopsida > Poales > Poaceae > Lolium > Lolium rigidum. The sequence continues at coordinate 128,748,336 of NC_061511.1, forward strand.
AATAGAGCATCATCATGATCCGTTGAAATGACATCATACGAGTTATGACATGGGTATAAACCCTAATAGTCTTTTCTTAAATTTTGGTATGCATAGCATAAGTAAATAAGTTTACAACCAAAATCGGATGAATGTCTTTGTTGGTTATCCCGAGAGAATTGATTGGGAATTCTTCCCACAATGGAGACAAAGACAAAAGTATTTGTCAATGTTTCTTATTTCCAAGAAATTGTTTCTAGCGAAGTTTTTGAGTGGGAGGACAATAGAACTTGATAAGGTTTATGAACACTGAGCATAATGATCGAGTAGCGCAGCATCGGAATTGGTTCGGAAGCGGCTACGACGATCATGGCTCCTATGACTACAAAGTGTTTTAGCCATGGAGATCGAAGTACATATTGAACCTTGTAGGTATGGTTTACTTTGTGATCAAATAAATGATTTGTGGACAAAGGATTGATTTTGAACAATGATAAACCAACTACAAGCAAAGAAGTTATGATGGGCCCCGACTCCGTTAAAATGGCCATGCACCATGAAATCCATAATAGATGAATACTTTTTGAAAGTAAATGGATCTATAGACTTAGATGAAATATCTTTGAAGAAGCTCGACTTGTTGAAAAATTGTTTACGACAAAGTTCAAAGAGTTGACTACGATAAGATTAGATCTTCAGTAGCAATGCTTATAGTCTATGTGGATTATTCTAGTAATCACTACATATTTCTTTTATGAGATATGCTAGTAGGATGGCAAAATACATTACTTATCGAAGTATGTATTAAAGGTGTATACAAGATACAACCAAGAGTTTTGCTGGTCCGTGGAATACTAGATAGGTATACGAACTTCAATTGGATGAAGTAAGTATTGCGGAGTTGGAATCTTCACCGGATGAAATAGTCAAAGAGTTTTTGATTTCATCGGAGACGATGAAGAGGCTTGCATTTGCAAGAAATTAAGTGGGAGCGCTAAGACACATTTATAATACTTTATGTAGGTGACATATAGTTGGTTATAAATGATGTAATTATATACTTGATTAAAAAGGTTTCATTGAGAATTAACTTCAATGAAAGGATATGGACTGAAACAAATTTAGTGTCAAGATCTATGAAGATAGATTGAAACACATAAATAAGTTTAAGTCAAAGTACATATGATGGATATTGAAGTAGTTCAATATAGAAATATTAAGAAAATGTTCTTGTCATGTGAAGGTTTAACAAGACTTGAGTGTATCGACACTCAATGAGTAAAAACACATGAGTGATTATAGATCACGAATAATATGTACACAATCAGATATCATGTGCTATAAAGTGTTATGAGCATATACCGGAATGATTCATATGATGATCATTGGACGACGAGTAAGAATATCCTTGAGTACTTTAGAAGAACTAAGGATATATATATATATATATATTTGTATGAAGAAATGACAAACAAATCGCTGTAAGGTGTTACACCGATATTGGTTTTGTCACATATAAAATATAATTTCAATCTCAAATTATATTAAGTGTTGTTTAAAAGGTAGCACAATGAGCTAGAAGTTGTCTATGCTAGATTTAGAAGAGTTCTAAATATTGTGACGGATTCTACAAAAGAAGGCCGAGTATGTCATTGTTTTGACAATGACAAAGGATGTTAAGTCAAGAGGTTCTTTGAGAACTTGGTGTATTTCCGACAGAGTCAGAACTTTGAAGCTATATTGTGTGTGACAATATTAGTGACATATTTCAGACCGCGGAATTAAGGTTCCACCAAAAGACCAAACATATTTAATGCCGACTCATTTGGAAATGAGTGATGCGAATGAATTACAAAATACATACGTTTCTGAGCGTGTCAGATCCATTGACTAAAAACCTCTCCCGTGAGCAATACATGATAAAGCACCATAAGGCCAAGGTGTTATATCTTTACAAATGTAAACTAGATTATTGACTCTAGTGCAAGTGGGAGACTCGAAGGAGATATGCCCTAGAGGCAATAATAAAGTGGTTATTATTTATATCTTTATGTTTATGATAAATGTTTATATATCATGCTATAATTGTATTAACTGAAACATTAGTACATGTGTGATATATAGACAAACAAAGAGTCCCTAGTATGCCTCTTAACTAGCTTGTTGATTAATGGATGATTAGTTTCATAATCATGAACATTGGATGTTATTAATAACAAGGTTATATCATTGTATGAATGATGTAATGGACACACCCAATTAAGCGTAGCATAAGATCTCGTCATTAAGTTATTTGCTATAAGCTTTCAATACATAGTTACCTAGTCCTTATGACCATGAGATCATGTAAATCACTTATACCGGAAAGGTACTTTGATTACATCAAACACCACTGCGTAAATGGGTGGTTATAAAGGTGGGATTAAGTATCCGGAAAGTATGAGTTGAGGCATATGGATCAACAGTGGGATTTGTCCATCCCGATGATGGATAGATATACTCTGGGCCCTCTCGGTGGAATGTCGTCTAATGTCTTGCAAGCATATGAATAAGTTCATAAGAGACCACATACCATGGTACGAGTAAAGAGTACTTGTCAAGAGACGAGGTTGAACAAGGTATGGAGTGATACCGATGATCAAACCTCGGACAAGTAAAATATCGCGTGACAAAGGGAATTGGTATCGTATGTGAATGGTTCATTCGATCACTAAAGTCATCGTTGAATATGTGGGAGCCATTATGGATCTCCGGATCCCGCTATTGGTTATTGGTCGGAGTGAGTACTCAACCATGTCCGCATAGTTCACGAACCGTAGGGTGACACACTTAAAGTTGGATGTTGAAATGGTAGAACTTGAATATGGAATGGAGTTCGAATATTTGTTCGGAGTCCCGGATGAGATCCCGGACATCACGAGGAGTTCCGGAATGGTCCGGAGAATAAGATTCATATATAGGAAGTCATATTCCAAGTTTGGAAATGATCCGGTGCATTTATGGCAGGTTCTAGAAGGTTCTAGAAAAGTCCGGAAGAAATCACCATGGAAAGTAGAGTCCCGGAGGGACTCCACCTTGCATGACCAGCCAACCCTAAAGGGGAGGAGTCCAAGGTGGACTCCCCTAGGGTGGCCGGCCAACCCACCTCAAGGAAAGGTGGGAGTCCCACCTTGGGTAGGACTCCCTCCTTGAGTAGGTTTCCCACATATGGGAGGTTTTAGTGTTGGGGTCTTATTCGAAGACTTGGACTAGAATTCTTGGTGCTTCCACCTATATAATGAGGGGCATAGGAGAGGGGCTGACCACTTCAAGCCTCGGCCTTGGCCGCACCCCTTAGAGGGCCGGCGCCCAACCCCCTCTCTCCCCAAACCCTAGCGGTCTCTCTCCTCCACCACATCCCGCACGCTTAAGCGAAGCTCCGCCGGATTTCTCCACCACCACCGACACCACGCCGTCGTGCTGTCGGATTCAAGAGGAGCTACTACTTCCGCTGCCCGCTGGAATGGGGAGGTGGACGTCGTCTTCATCAACAACCGAACGTGTGACCGAGTACGGAGGTGCTGCCCGTTCGTGGCGCCGGAACCGATCGTGATCAAGATCTTCTACGCGCTTTTGCAAGCAGCAAGTGAACGTCTACCGCAGCAACAAGAGCCTCATCTTGTAGGCTTTGGAATCTCTTCAAGGGTGAGACTCGATACCCCCTCGTTGCTACCGTCTTCTAGATTGCATCTTGGCTTGGATTGCGTGTTTGCGGTAGGAAAATTTTTGTTTTCTATGCAACGTTATCCTACAGTGACGGCGTTGGCGGATGACTGATACTCCGCCGAGCCTGACGCAACCGTCATGGCCGGGCGAGCCTCGTGGGCGCGCAGGTAGCCGTAGAATTCGCTGAGGGTGACGGCCCGCGTGTTGCTGAGGATGGTGACGGCGGAGAAGAGATCTATATTTATAGGCGTTTCAAGAATTGGACATCTTCAAGTCCAACTATGGGGTTAAACCATTTACCTTGACTCATTGTTGGAGGGAGATCAAAGAATTTCCCAAGTGGTAGCAACTCTATGGATCACACAAAAAAGGTGGCGGCAGTAATTCTTCTGAAACAAAGTAAGGTGCCAGCGGTTCATTGGTCATCGACCTTGATAATGGCACCAAAAGTGAGAAGATGCCAAGGGAAGGACCAACTCCAAGCTAGATGCATAGCGTGAGGCTTCAACCTCACATTGCAAGAGACACTGAAGGGCTTGATGGCCATTAAGGAGATGTCAACTAAGAAGAGGGAAGAGAGAAAACTCGTTGCGAGAAAGAGAAACAAATGAAGAAATTCCTTGAAATGCAAAAAAAAAAAAAACTCGACATTGATGAGAGAAATGTCGAACCGAGAGCCAAGAAAGTAGAGCTTGAGCAAAGGAAGTAGATTTCCTACTACTCACAGGGGAGAACGGGAGCATGATGGCTGGCATGAGCATAATGGACCTAATAAGAAAGGTGGTCCGAGAAGAAGAAAAAGACCATGATTGAGTTTAGTGATCACTCCATCTTTCCACGTGATGCTTTGTGTTTTTCATGAACTATGAGGCTATTCCAAGTGCGGGCGCCATGCCGTCAAGCGATTCTTTTAGTACTATGGTGTATGCTAGTGTGGATTAATTGAATTGCCAAGTAGTGTTTGCTATTATTTTCTATATTTAATTGCTTTAATTTGAAGAAATGGCTAAAATGATGATAATAGGAAAGGACGGACCAAGCGTTAGGTGTCATGGCCAGTCCAGGGACATAGGTCAAATGCGTGTCAGTGTCACCCAAACAGATTGAAATAGACACATGTCGTATCCAAAATAAGTCGGCACACGTTAGAGTTGTCCTAAGCACCTAGTCAGTGGCGTACGCAGCTGGGTGGCTGGGTGGGCCGTGGCCCACCCTTATTTTTTGGAAAACCATTAATATTTAGTTATTTGGGTAAATTTTTATCACACATGGGCAGGAAAAATTAAAAACTAGGGGGTGTGCCCACCCTACAGATTTCTTGTGCGTCCGCCACTGCACCTAGTGCTTGTAGACATCTTAGCAGAATGCTTTGGCCTTTGGGATGACTCCCCCGTTCTTTGCTTTGCTGTTTCTACCTGTAGAGTTTCCGTTCCTTTTCTGGCATGGGCTTGCAGAGTTTCACTTTTGCAGTGGCGCTAATGTATCACCATAATTAACTCGGTGAAAACCATCATATATAAACCTAGAGAAACAGATCAATGCAAGTATGCAACAGTACATGGTCCAATACAAAAAGGAATGAAGAAAAGGATTGGCTTGTCCATCTTTTGAGGAGGTGGACATGATCATCCTTCGTAAGCCCATTGTCTCTCGGTGCACTTGAATCCAGTTATCCAGGCATGGCTGATCGTTGCTGGATCCAAGAACTCACACTCTGTCCTTGAAAGAGCCTCGTGCCTTGAGAGCACTCGCCCTCAATACGTGCTCGTGGTAGAGCGTGGCAATGGCTGCCCCGATGAGTGGTCCTACCCAGAATATCCACTGCAGAAAAGATGATTGCAATGGAATTTAGTACTCAGTACTTCAGATGCTAACAACGCATGGCGATGTATGAGTTAATTAAGTTTGTGTACAACTCTTGTGTATATAGAAATCAAAATCGCTCAAATAGAATCCAGTGTTCCAACACAAATTTGATGCGATTCTTGTAAGCCTATGCACGCGACTCAATGCTTAATATTTTTTGAGTCAAATGTTATGGTGCTCACAGCTGGTAAAGTCGTACCTGATCAGCCCAGGCGTTTCTCTGGTTGTACACGACGGCGGCGCCGAAGCTCCTTGCCGGGTTGATGCCGGTGCCGGTGATTGGAATGGTGGCCAGGTGCACCACGAACACCACAAAACCAATCGGCAAGGGAGCCAGCACCTGACAAACAATCATCCATATAGTTCTTAGCATCAACTCGCCCCCTCTTCAATTACAAACCACACGTTAATCAGCTCGATGCAGGTACGAGACTACGAGCCCTAGTTGAAATGCCTACTGGGATGTGACTGTCGCGCGCGCTGCGCTTGGCGTCGGTGGCGGAGAGGACGGTGTACACGAGCACGAACGTGCCGACGACCTCGGCTCCCAGCCCGGCGCCCTTGGAGTAGCCAGCGTCTACGACGTTCGCGCCGCCGCCGTGCTGCACAAAGTGGGCCGAGTTGAGCGCCCTGACGATGCCGGCGCCGCAGGCGGCGCCGAGGCACTGCGCGGCCATGTAGAGCGCCGCGCGGAGCAGGGATACCTTCCGCGCCAGGAGCAGCCCGAACGTCACCGCCGGGTTGATGTGTCCACCTGATACACACGGTGGCACGCTACACAAAGTTTGCCCAAACATGACACAACACTCGGTTGGTCCCAGACTTTGCACGAGTTGTATAGCACGCACCAGAGATGCCGGCAGTGCAGTAGACGAGCAGGAAGATCGTGCCGCCGGCGGCCCAGGCGATGCCGAGGAGGCCGACGCCACCGCAGGCGTCGTCTTCGGACAGGCGCTTGTGCCCGATCACGGTGGCCACCGTCAGGTAGAGGAATAGCAGCGTCGCTACGAACTCGGCGATCGCCGCGCGGTACAGCGACCACCTCTGCAACTCCGACGCGCCCAGCACCGGCTGCGGCACCGGGTCAGCGTAGTCCCTGGCGGCGAACTCGTCCCCATTCAGTTGCTGCTGCTCCTCTTGTACGATCTCCTCAGAAGCCATTGGTTAGTGCTTCTGGGCTCTAGCTACGTACTTCTATGGTTTTTTCACTCTTGCAACAAGAAAATGAATATGCAGTTTCGATATTATCCTGCGCTGCTCGAGCAGTAGTACCTTTAAAAAGGACAGCTTCTGGCTGGTTGAATGACTTGCTAAGTAAAACAAAAGAAATTAAGTTTGGGATTTCTAGTTTGAAGATTCTGATCTGCCGACTAAGTGTACTGTAACACCGTGTAAAACCTTGGTATTGGAGTAGATTTATATAAAAGTAATGTGCGTTAGATCTACGGTTACAGATTAGCAACTCAATCGAGGCAGGAAAGGAGGGACAGCTATTTCGCACGCCATCGGTGTTGCTTTTCTAGTCAGTCATGTTTGCATCTGTAGTACGATAACATAGATCGTTGTGAGCTTCGTGCATAAGGAAAACCATCAAACACTCGAGAATGATCGAGCAAGCTTTTGCTGAGTGATTTTAAGTTTGTCAGGCATCTCTCTCAGGTTCCTATTTTCATTCAAAACGAAGCCATCAGTCTCCTACAGAAAGTAAACTACAGCACGCGCTACTGAAAACTAGAAATTCCAAAGTCTAAACGGCGCTCGGCCCAACAGGGCGGAGCTGCAACAAGAATTCTGAGCGGGCCAGGCTATACAAAAGCCCTAATTTTTCTTGAAAATACAGCCTTTTTTGGCGAGCCCAGCAAAAGTAACGAACGATGAACCAAATCGTAGGCGGGCCACGGCCCAGGTCGGTCTCTCTCACTTGGAGGAGCTCACTCAAGCTGAATGGTCATGCTCAATAAAAAAAACTCAAGCTGCTGAATGGGAAGGAGGTTAAAATAGCACACAAAAACACCTCTACCTACTACCTTAACTCAGATTTCTCTCCCCCCTCTCCATTTGCCAGCCCTAGGAAGTAGGGCCAAAGGGGGCCAGCCCTGGCCGCAACCTCCCTCCCTAATCCTAGCTGCCTTACGCTGGTTTAGCAAAGTTGTGGAGGATGTCTCCTCCACAACGACCACCACCACGTTGTTGTGCTACTGGGATTCCACGGCCACTTTCGCTGCTCGCTGGAATGGGGGGGCGAGGTCTTCATCGACATCATATGTGTGACCGAGTACGGATGTGTTGCTAACTTGCAGCGTCGAAAGGACTTCACCACGAACTTGAGTTCGAAAATAGTACGACTATCTAATCCACAAGGTCTTATCTCGTTACCACTTCGAATCTTCAAGGCTAAATTTCTCATCTATCTTATTGATCCAAACTAGTAGATTAGATCTTGGCTTTTTGCTACAAAAGTTGGATCTTGGTTTTGTTCATTCCTGCGGTATAATTTTTTATTTTGTATGCTAAGAACCCATCAAGTAAAACTTTTCCTAGTACTTTTTTGTGCTACTTTTTTCAAATGGTTCAGGGAAATATAAGTCTTTAACATAGAGGTTTTGATTCTTTCTAACCCCAAAAAAAAAAATTAACATCTAGCGAAATACATATCAACATATAAATAGGTGGATTCATGACACGCCATCCACACACTCTGAAAGCGTCGGTGCTCAAAAATCTCACTACACTGCGAAAGGCTGGCTGCCTGGCTTCAAAGAGTGCAATACGAATCGTGCCACCCTGATATCTTTCGGCTCTTGTTTTTATTCCACTCGATCTGCATGTCTACAAGGTAGTGCAACTGCAACTTCACCCGGTGAATAGAATACACCATGACAACAAAACCGAGTGCTCAAAGACCAATCACAGGATAAGATCGACCAGGTTTCAGGGTGGACACTTGCCTCGCTTTGCTTTGCTACCACTGCAAATAACGTTATCTAGATTGCGAATCTCGGGCTTAAACAAAGAGCGACTTGCATTGTTAATATCCACCTCCCATTCTTCAGCTCCCCACTTCCTTGTTCTTAGAGCTAAGACAGCTGGTGAAAACAATGACAATGCTCTCTACTACTCCAATCACAGAGCTAGCATAAAACCCAATCAAAACGCAAGAAATAGTGCCGACATTTTTCTATATTTGCAGATGCGTGAATTGACAGCTTTGATCCATGTGGCCACTTCACGCAGTTGAGCACACCCCATTATCAGTCCTGAACACCTGAATCAGGTGAGCCATTTTATCTGGCTTTCTCCAATCATACATCGACAACCGCCGGCAGTTCGTGTGTGTAATTATCCCCAAGACATCGGGTAGCTAAGTGATTAGGTTGAGATCTGACCAGGCTAATGTAAATTTCGCAATGATCGATCGGCCTCCCCTCTTCAATCGCGCCTGTCTCTCTTTTCAGGCACAGGGCGAGACAATACATATTCTTAGTAAATCCTTAGCGGCCTTGGCCCAAGTGCTCCAGCTATATTCTTGAGGAACAAGCGATGCCTTCTGCAACTTGGTGGTTTGTAAACCCGGCGATGCGCACGCGCGCGCGCATGACGCATCTCGCTCGGTGCTCGCCGCCCTGCACATGTGTTCGCCGCCGGCCGGGCTAGCTAGCGCTATCTCTCTCCGCACCCGGAAAAAGCAAGTGAATTAGTAGCATCGATACATAGGCATTGACGAGAGGACTCCCTCCTTCCACGAATAAATTTAGTTCTATCTTTTGTCCTAAGTAGTTATTAGCATAAAAATGGGAGTGGTGTTTCGGAACATGGGTGCATATGCTCCCACTATTTTGATATGCATTTTACACGAATTTTGAACTTCAGAAAAATTGAAATTAAAAATGTGTATGTACATCTTTACTTGCTACACGCTTACAAAGTCGTTTCATAAAAAGTCGACTTATTATGTGTTGTGTGTAAAAAAGACATATTTTAGTGCAAAAAATAATGATTTTCATAAGATAAATTTTCACTTTTTTACATAGACCACAAAAAATGTTGGTTTTTTGTGAAACTTGAGGAACACACATATATTATGGAGATGTACATATAAAATTTTTTGTCAAATTTTTTCAACACTTCAAAATATGATTTTTTGGTAGAGAAAGCATAGAGCCGAATTGAATTTCCGCATAAAACACATGTTTGACGTTCAAATTTACCATTTGGTATCACTTTACATTATCGGAACATAAACGATCAAATTTTTTAAGTTTTTCACAAAATACACTAATTGCTCGCTAAGCTTGAATTGACGTTGTTCTGACTCGTGGACCCAGTTTGTCAGCGTTGACTTGGCAGCTAACATGGACAATTTGCTGAGCTAGATGCATGTCTCAGCTGTTAGGGCATCTCCAACGCTACGACCCAAACGGACGCGTTCGGTCGTCCGATTTTGGCTGTTTGGGTCGGCCTCCGGAGACGCGGATAGATGAGGACGTCCGTTCCTTTTTTTGTTCCCCAACGCGCAGTGAGACCCAAATTAGTGTTCATCTTCTCTAGCCACACTAGTACTAGTTGGGCAACAACCAGCCCCAGCCAGCTCCGCCCCGTCGAGCCCTGGTCCGGCGTCCTCCGTCCCTGGCCCGGCGACCTCCGCGCCAGCACGCACGCGTGGCAGGCAGAGGCCACCTTGGCCGACGAGCCCCTCGCCACGCGCAGCACGGCGACCTCGGCCGGACGAGCGCCTCGCGCGGGAGCACACCGACGCGCGCACGACGACCAGGGGCGGCGTTCTTGGCCCGGTACCCCTCCGGCGGCCTCCGCCCCGCCCGCGGCCAGGCCCGCCTCCGCCCGTCGCCGACGCGGCCGGCGCCGCCCCCGCCTGTAGCAGCCGCCGCTCCGCCTTCCGTTTGCGGGCGTCGTCGCGGGCGCTGCTCCGCCCATCTCTGCCCGCCAGCAGCGCCAGCGAGCAGCGCGTCGGGTCCAAGCCGCGTCGGCCGCCGCTCCGCCTTCCGTTTGCGGGCGTCGTCGCGGGCGCTGCTCCGCCCATCTCCGCCCGTCATCGCGGGCGCTGCTCCGCCCATCTCCGCCCGTCGGCGCGGGCGCTGCTCCGCCCATCTCCGCCCGCCGCAACCGGGCGCTCTTGGTGAGGCCGCCCCGACGCCATCGTTCGCCGCCGCGGGCCTGAGAAGAGGGCGAGGGGCGTGCAGCCTTAGAAGAGGAGGGAGGCGCGCGGGGCGGCTCGGCAAAGCAGGGGCGCCGTCTTGCGCCGTCTCCGGCATGCGGCACGGGGCGGCGTCGCTACGCGCCCGGCGTGCAGGTGCTCGCGCGGCCTGGCTTAGCGCGGGCGGCGGCACGGCTCCGTTTCAGCCGCGGCGACCTCCGGCATGGACGGAAAAAAAGGGGTCGTGTTTAGCGGGGAGCCTCCACGCGAGCTCGACGGCGGCGGTTGGCCGGCGAGCCCTATTCCGGTGGAGAGCAAAGCCAACATCAATGGCAGAAAAAGAAAGAGAAGGACAGAGGAGAGAGAAGGCTGTGGGAGTCTGCGTGAATTAACTAGTGTGGCTGACATGTGGGGTTTGGGAGGACACGCGCGGATGACCAGAGACGCCCGCACGCGTCCGGCTCGCCCCAAATCGCTCCCAAATTTGGTCCGGCTTTGGGTCGTGCCGGACACCACAGCAGTCCGTTTTTAACATGGGTCCGCGCGTTGGGAGCAGGTTTTACCCAAACGGACCTATTTGACGTCCGTTTTTGGGTTTGGGTGCCCCCGTTGGAGATGCCCTTAGTCTCTCGTCTTATTCCTCCTCTCAATTGCCCTCTCACTCCCCGGTTGACCACCATCTTTGCCGCGTGTGTCACGGCGAGCCATCCTCCTCCCTCCATTACTGACCCTACTCTAGTCCACTCCGACGACTGCTTTGCCCGTTCGGTAAATTTAATTTTATGGTAATAAACTATGTCCTAAGTCAATCCCTTGGAAGTTTGACATAGTTTGTAGGGAACAATAGTATCATTTATGGGACTGAATTAATTTGTATAACTCGATTCATTTTGAAATATAGTTTCATAATATAGAAATTTGATGTCGTTATGTTGCTCTTACTATTATGTATATATAAGTGGTCAAATTTAAAATTATTGACTTATGACAGAAGCTGAAAATATACTTGTTCAGAATTATAGGGTTTTCTTTCCTGGGAGATTAATGACGAGCGTTGCTGCATCAGTTCATCAGGATCTGCCAATCTGGAGCCGTTGCCGGTGCTTCACTTTGCGTGTTGTGTTCGACTCGATCAACCGATTAATTAGGGGCCGCGCGATGGTAATACAGTAGGAGTACAGCGTACAGTTGCCCACCAAGGCTACGGCCTACGGAGACGTATCCTATTCTGCAGTGCAATGCACCTAGCGATGAGCGACTGTAGCTGATTCAATTTCCGGCCGTACCATCTTCGTACGAGCCACTGTCGCTGGGCCACACCGTTTGGGTTACCATTAACTTCTGAGGTGGGGCCTCCCCGCGCAATGACATCCGTGAACTCTTTACGGTAACACATTGCAATTTTTGCAGTGCAATGATGCACAAGCACTATTCCCTTCACTTGTCAAAATTATACTACCAAAGAAAAGATGGGGGAGACTAATAGTATCTTGGGCGTCCTCTATATTGTGACCAATAACATTTCGCTTCGTACAAGGAGACGCTGCCCGTACCGGCGGTTCCACTAAATATCTAGAAAAAAACCAACTAAATATAAGTAAAATTTAAAGAGTTTACATAGAACAATAACTAAACTCCGCATTTGTTGTCAGGGTAGAGGTTGACGATGACGACCTCTATAGCCGACCGAATGTACTCCGCATACAAACACATGTTTGATAAAAACACTCACCTTTATTGAAATTTAAAGAATTTACATGGAACAATAACTAAACTCCGCATTCGTCGTAGGAGTGGAGGTTGATGATGTCGGCCTCTATAGCCGGCCAGCGTACTCCATTCGTCATTTACTTCTATATTTTTTTCATAAGACCTATGTGGTGGGTGTTCTCTATGATGTTCTTGACAATGCGATTAGGTTTTGAACAGAACGTAATTCGTCGGGCCATGTTTTTTGTCATGTGGTGGGTGCTTGTCGTTAAAACGGTCTAGCGGTGTCTCTCTCCCCCTCCGTTCTGAAATAGTCTACATTCTAGCTTCAAAATTTATTCTGAAATACTCTACATTCTACTAGCTTTTAGTCAGCAATAATACTGAAAACGAGGTGGTTTTACTCTCTTTATTGGATTTTGTTATTTTCAATGTAGCTTGGATTGGTTATTCAAACATCTAAGTAGTACTAATAAATGCACTACTAATTTATCTCATTTTTTCTACTACTTCGTAGTAGAAAATAGAATAAATCAGAACAAATGGAGTATTACCTATCAGTGTTGTACTTTTAGTCGAGCTACAACGCATGTGTGGGCCTGTGGCGAAAAACCTTGTAGCTGAAGTCATTTCGTTTGGGCAGTGACAACATGAGCAACCCGCCCAAGCTGATGTGTAGCCCCTTATCACTGTTGCTATAGGCGGCGTGAGGATGACATACTTGGCGAGCTCGATCGCCTTGTGCCAGTGCCTATCAGTGGCGATATATTGATGCATGTTTGAGGTAGGTGGCGCCATTTAGCTCCAGCCTCTCGGAAGCCAATCCGGTAGGCGTCTCGAAAGTTGATCTGGCCGCCGTGGAGGCCATCTGGCATGGCATGATGCACCCGTTCATGTAGGGTTCGGCACGTTGCTGCTAGTGGTTTTATTGGGCTCCAAATCTTGTCGATGAATTATGGTGGTTGTCGATGTGAGCCCATTTTGTAGCTGGCGGCCCATAAGGTTGTTGGAGCCACCCATAAATATGCTCTAAGGTAAAGCAAGGGGTTGCAAGTGTCGTGTGCATAGTATGCAGCATCCGTGAGTGCAGAACGATGTCATAAGTTTGGCCGACTTAATAACTACTTGGAGCTTGCCACGCAATGGGCAATCTTTCTCGCCATAAACATCCCAATTATTTCATTGAGAAGTGAAAATACTTAACTTGTTGACTATCAAATAGCTCATGTCTTTCATGAGCAGGAGCTAATTAACTTTGGCGGAAGACGCTCTCATTTCCCCCCTTCTCCCCTCTAGACAGTGAACAGTAGTTGAGAGGCTCCTCAAGCCATCCAGGCCGATCCCGACCCCTCTCCGACGGCGCTGCCGGCCGGAGATGGCGAGGGAGAGGTGTCGGGCGTAGTTGTAGATAGGTCTAGTAGTCCCGTAGTGGCGTCTTGGAGTAGGTCACCAGCTCTGCCTCGTCAGATCTGGTGTATCCTGCTGTTGGGCGGTGCGGTGGCGTGGCTCCGGTGGTGAGGGCGACGGCTGCTGCGCGACATCAACGCATGCATCTCGGCAAATAAGGCGGGTTGGAGCTCGAGCTTCTTGATGTGGTGGCGTAGCATCGGAAAGCAGATCGCGGCGGATCTTTGCTCGCGTCCATGGTGGGCGTGCAGCGGAGCGGCCGCGGCCGCGGCGAGCTCGGTCATAAGCGCTGGCTCCGGCAGCTACAACTCCTTCTTCTCCTTGTGTCCTGTTGGTCGGCCGAGGCGGCGAGGGACAGGGCACCGACGGCGACAAGGAGTTCGTGCAGGCCGGCAAGACTTGTGCTGCTACCTCGAGCTATCACACGGTGACCACGAGATGGTCATCGATCTTGGATGCCCAAGATTGGCATCAGTCGATGCAAGAGAAGCGTCGCAGCAACCTCCTTCGGAGGCCTCCTTCTGATGATGCGGCGGCAACGCCTGGCACCAGCCTTCTCCCAAGTAGCCATGTCCCCGGCGAGGATGCTGGTGGTCGCTAGCGTAGTTCATCTCCCTGTAGCGGTCTGGTAGAGGGACCCGATTGCTTTTCTGCAATATTTTTAGAGGTCCTCTTTGCAAAATCTAGGGACTTATGTGTAATTTTCCTTTTCTTGGTGTCCCATCATGTAACTTGTACCACCGCTTTGACTAATGCAGCATAGTCTAGATCCTTCCGGACCTTGCCTTTTCAAAAAAAAAATTTAACTTTGGCAGGTCAGTCCTGCCATCGTGCCTTTATCTATACCACACGCGTGCACGTGTTAGCACGGCCATCTAGTGGCACTAAGTCAAAATTAACATGCGTGGTGTTGTGATTTGAAAAACCGCCACTTGACTTGCAAGTCTCACTTGGCGCACGGACGCAAATCGTTGATAGTAGAGAGATACTCCAAGAGGAGCGGATTCAAAATTCGGAACCCCTCGGGCTCTATCCTGCCAGTGGCAGTGACAGTTTAGCGCAGGCGCAGTAAATCGTCGCTCCCGGCTCCCAAAGCCATAGCCAAGGCCAAGATGAAATGTCAACGGTTCGCCGTAGTAGGCTAGCTAGGCGCTGGTGGTGCCATTGATTAGTAGCAGCCCGGCGGTACCCTGCACGGACGCTGCTCCCCTCCACGCAACACCGCTCTCTCTCTCTCTCCCACCAAGGCTTGTTTTGCCATCGGATGCTGCCAGCGAGGCGCAGACGAGACAGAGAGGCCGAGAGCGACAGTCCAGCCTCCAGCTGGGCCCCGCGTCACGTGCCCCTCCTCCAACTGGAGTCCCCCACGGCCCACGCGTCGCCCGCTGCGTTCCCCTCGCCCCGCGCGTCGCGACAGCCCAAACCGAAAAGCACCACCAAAGATGCCTGCATGTCTCAAAAAAAAAAAAAAAAACCAAAGATGCCTGCGTCGCCCGTCCCCGCAGAAACGAGTGCGCTGGGGAAGTTACGGGAACGCCCTCGACGCCACAGGAGGCACTGCAGGCCGTCGGATGGACGGCTGGTTGCGCGGGAGCCGTTCATGATGGGTGGATGGGATCAGCGGAAAAGTGTGGGTTTCGCTGAGGCGGGACGCAATGATGATTGATCGTGGCCGGTAATAATTGCCGGTGGGCTCACGGCTCGGACTAGTACCCATGAACGAATCTTGTCACGGAACGATGCGCTCCAACATCACACTACCAGGTCCGATTCATAGACAGTGATGATCAATTTCGTAGCACTTTTTTTTAGACGGCAGCCTCAAGCTTAGTCGTGCTTTAACTTAATAAAGTCACAACGGCATCAAGCATAGTTTTACAACATAGACACACCACTGCACCTCACCCAAACAAGCAAGTATGAGATAAATTCCCGTGTGTTCTCAAAAACGTTTGGTCATTATAAGTAAACAAACCGGCTTGTCCTTTGTGCTAAAAAGGATTGGGCCACTCGCTGCAATTATTTCTCTCGCACTTTACTTACTTGTACTTTATTCATCT
>NC_061511.1:128764314-128795442 GCF_022539505.1 Lolium rigidum
AATATGTGATATGATGCGTATTAAAGATGTTGATCCAAATGCTATTAAATTACATTTGTTTCCCTTTTCATTAAAAGGAAAAACAACAGACTGGTTGCTAGCTTTGCCAAAGGAAAGTATAACTTCATGGGAGGAATGCACCAATATCTTTATGATTAAGTTTTTTCCACTAGCAAAGATTATGCAACTGCGTTCTAACATTACAGGTTTTAGACAAGAAGACCGCGAGCCACTAGCGCTTGCATGGGAAAGGATGAAGGAGGCCACCATGAACTGTCCAAATCATGAAATGTAGGATTGGTTAATCCTACATTTATTTTATAATGGCCTTAACCCAATGTCAAAGTCTATGCTTGATACTGCAGCATGAGGAACATTCATGAGCAAGCTAGTTGAGCTGGCAAGGAGGCTTGTTGATGATAAGCAAAGCAACCATGCCCAATGGCATGTAGACAGATCCTCTTCAAGAAAGGTGAATTCAATCACCGAAGGTAACAATGAAGAACTCACTTCAAAGGTAGATGAGCTTTTACATATTCTAAAGGGTAAAGAGACTACCCAAGTTAATACCATCACCAATACTAAAGTTGAGGAGATAGACTTCGTAGCAAGAAATGCTTATAACCCTGCATGGAAGAGTTCAAATTATGGCTCTAATTTTCCTAGACCATATAATAATAATGCAGGAATTCCTAATAATAACTTCACCAACGGTAATGGAGCAATCAATGGTAATAATTTAGTTCAGAGTACTTTCAAGAATTTTATGCATGCTCAAGCTGAGCAAAATAGTACCCTTACAAAGCTCATTGAAAATCATAGCACTATGATAGGGAATTTATCTAACCAAACCGTTTCTCTCAAGAATGATGTTCAAGCTTTACAGGAGACAACGAAGACCGTTGAGACAAAACTGAGGAAGATAGCTGAAAGCCAAACTATTATACTTACAAGATTTGCAGGTAAACCAGAACCAAACCCTGTTCAAGACCTCAAGATGATGAAGATTGAAAGAAGTGGAGAAGCACTTGAAGAACTGGACTATAGCAATGCTCCAACATCTGAGTATTCTGTGGAAGATCTCATTAAGACAGTCACGGTAAGACACCCTGTAATCAATGAAGGTAATGATGACAGGTACCGTCAATTTATACATGAGGTGGCATGCAAAGTCTGTGATTTAGAGAAACAGTATAAGATGCTAGCTAAAAAACTTCCAACTAAGCTTGATGATATATTTGAGCCCACTATTAAATTCATTTTGGAACTAATGAGGTGGTTGCACTTTGTGATCTTGGTGCAAGCGTCTCCATAATTCAAAAAATTGTATTTGATAGGTTAGGAATGAGGCCATTTAGAACAATTGAGCTAAGACTGCACTTAGCTGATTCAACATATAGACAAGATGTAGGGGTAAAAAATATTATTGTAGTAGAGATTAAAGGATGTCCTGCGCTTATTGATCTTATTATTGTGGACATACCTGAAGATTCTATAGCTCCTATAATCTTAGGAAGGCCATTTCTTAGAAATATTAAAGCCCTAATCAATTTGCATGAAGGGAATGTGAGGATTGGACTACCATCCAAAGACCCATTTGTAGTGCACTTCACAAGAAAGAAGAAGGCCAATGATGATGGGATAATTACTTTGAAAGCTAACTATTTTGGAGTGGGTCTTCCACTTCCAACTCTTAAGTTATCACCATCTTGGTCAAGCTAATTGACCTTAGCTAGAAGCGCTTCATGGGAGGCAACCCAAGATCAATAAAGTTTTTCTATCTAGTTTTTATTCAAGTTTATGTTTAGTTTTATTTGTTTGTTTTGTTTCGTTTTTAATAAAGAGTGTTCATGAGATCCTTGGAAAAGAGGAGAAGGAGTTAAGAAACAATATCATTTTGATTTTCGATGCTAACGGATGCTCAAGGTAACAAGAACTACACGTGTACATTTTACTATTGGTACATATTCTGATTTTGTTGATTGTGATGTTGTACCTATGCAGGCTTGTTCTTTGTTACTTGGTAGACCTTGGCAATTTGATAGAGAATCTGTTCATAATGGTAAAACGAATCGCTATTCTCTTATGCATGATGGAAATAAAATTGGTCTCAAACCTATAACTCCTGAAAAAAATTTAAAAGATGATCTTGCTAGAGCTAGTAGAGTAAAAAACGAGGAGAAACATAAAAGTGAAAATCAGATTGTTGCTGCAGATTTTGTGCCACACAAGACTAATACTAAATCTGATTCAAACCATGCTACTGAAATTCGTTTGAAAAAATCCTTGTTTGCTTGCTAGCAAATCTGATATTGCCGAATTTGATGTGAACACTACTCCATGCTATGCTATTATTTGCAAAGCAGTTCTGTTTTCATTTGAGGATATGCCTCCTTCTTTGCCACCTGCGGTTGCTAACTTTTTGCAAGAATTCATTGATGTGTTCCCACAAGATGTGCCACCTGGACTACCACCTATTAGTGGGATAGAACACCAGATTGACTTTATTCCAGGTGCTTCGCTGCCCAACCGTGCGCCATATCTTACCAATCCTGACGAGACCAAAGAGATTCAGCGACAAATTAAGGTTCTACAAGATAAAGGTTACATTCGCGAGCCTCTTAGTCCATGTGTTGTTCCTACTATTTTGGTACCTAAGAAAGATGGTTCTTCGCGCATGTGTATTGATTGTAGAGCTATTAATAATATTATCATTCGATATCGTCACCCTATACCTAGTTTAGATGATATGCTTGATGAATTGAGTGGTTATATTATGTTCTGTAAAGTTGATTTGCATAGTGGTTACCACCAGATTCGTATGCAATTAGGAGATGAATGGAAAACAACGGTTAAAACTAATTTCGGTTTATATGAGTGGTTAGTAATGCCTTTTGGATTAACTAATGCTCCTACTACTTTCATGAGACTGATGAACGAAGTTTTACGTGCTTTTATTGGATGTTTTGTGGTAGTATACTTTGATGATATTCTGATTTATAGCAAATCTTTGGAGGATCATTTGGATCATTTACGTGTTGTTTTCAATGCTTTACGTGATGCACGTTTGTATGGTAATCTTGAGAAGTGCACCTTTCGCACAAATCGAGTTGCGTTTCTTGGCTATGTTGTTACATCACAGGGAATTGAAGTTGATCCAGCCAAGATTGAGGCAATTGAGAGTTGGCCTCGCTGGTTTTTGTAGCCATTTTGTGAAATATTTTGGATCCATTGTTGCGCCGCTGAATGAGCTTACCAAGAAGGATGTGCCCTTCTTGTGGGGCGATGCACAACAAGAACCCTTCATGGTACTGAAATATAAGTTAACACATGCTCCATTACTCCAACTTCCTGATTTCAGTAAGAGTTTTGAGCTTGAATGTGATGCTAGTGGAATTGGTTTGAGAGGTGTGTTATTACAAGAGGGGAAACTTGTTGCATATTTTAGTGGAAAATTGAGTGGGCCTAGTCTGAACTATTCTACTTATGATAAAGAATTATATGCGCTGGTTCGGACATTAGAAACTTGGCAACATTATTTATGGCCTAAAGAATTTGTTATACATTCTGATCATTAATTTTTGAAGCATATTCGTTGTCAAGCTAAGTTGAATCGCCGGCATGCAAAGTGGGTTGAATTTCTTGAGTCTTTTTCTTATGTTATCAAACACAAAAAGGGTAAAGATAATGTTATTGCTGATGCTTTGTAGCGTCGTTATACTATGCTATCTCAACTTGACTTCAAGATTTTTGGATTAGAAACTATATATAAAGGAACGATGCTGATTTTAAAGATGTGTTGCTGAATTGTGGAGATGGTAGAACATGGAACAAATTTGTCCTCAATGATGGATTTGTGTTCCGTGCTAACAAGCTATGCATTCCAGATAGCTCCGTTCGTCTTTTGTTGTTGCAGGAGGCGCATGGAGGAGAATTGATGGGACACTTTGGTGTGAAGAAGACGGAGGATGTACTTGCTGCACACTTCTTTTGGCCACGTATGCGTCGATATGTTGAGAGATTTGTGGCACGATGCACTACATATCAAAAAGCTAAGTCTCGACTTAATCCACATGGTTTATATATGCCTCTTCCTGTTCCTAGTGTACCTTGGGAGGATATTTCTATGGATTTCGTTTTGGGATTGTCTCGTACACAGAAGGGAAGGGGTATGATACGTCTCCGACGTATCGATAATTTCTTATGTTCTATGCCATATTATTGATGATACCTACATGTTTTATGCACACTTTATGTCATATTCGTGCATTTTCTGGAACTAACCTATTAACAAGATGCCGAAGTGCCGCTTCTGTTTTCTCGCCGTTTTTGGTTTCGTAAATCCTAGTAACGAAATATTCTCGGAATTGGACGAAACAAAGACCCAGGGGCCTATTTTTCCACGGAGCTTCCGGAAGACCGAAGAGCATACGAAGTGGGGCCACGAGGTGGCGACACCACAAGGCGGCGCGGCCAAGGGGGCCCGCGCCGCCCTATGGTGTGGGCCCTCGTCGTGCCCCGACTCGCCCTTCCGCCTACTTAAAGCCTCCGTCGCGAAACCCCCGATGCGAAAAACCATGATACGGAAAACCTTACCGAGACGCCGCCGCCGCCGATCCCATCTCGGGGGATTCCGGAGATCTCCTCCGGCACCTCGCCGGAGAGGGGATTCATCTCCCGGAGGACTCTACACCGCCATGGTCGCCTCCGGAGTGATGAGTGAGTAGTTCACCCCCGGACTATGGGTCCATAGAAGTAGCTAGATGGTTGTCTTCTCCTCATTGTGCTTCATTGTTGGATCTTGTGAGCTGCCTAACATGATCAAGATCATCTATCCGTAATACTCTATGTTGTGTTTGTCGGGATCCGATGGATAGAGAATACCATGTCACGTTAATTATCAAGTTATTACATATGTGTTGTTTATGATCTTGCATGCTCTCCGTTACTAGTAGAGGCTCTGGCCAAGTTTTTGCTTTTAACTCCAAGAGGGAGTATTTATGCTCGATAGTGGGTTCATGCCCGCATTGACACCTGGGACAGTGACAGAAAGTTCTAAGGTTGTGTTGTGTTGTTGCCACTAGGGATAAAACATTGGCGCTATGTCCGAGGATGTAGTTGTTGATTACATTACGCACCATACTTAATGCAATTGTCTGTTGTTAGCAACTTAATACCGGAGGGGTTCGGATGATAACCCGAAGGTGGACTTTTTAGGCATAGATGCAGCTTGGATGGCGGTCTATGTACTTTGTCGTAATGCCCAATTAAATCTCACTATACTTATCATGTCATGTATGTGCATTGTTATGCCCTCTCTATTTGTCAATTGCCCGACCGTAATTTGTTCACCCAACATGCTTTTATCTTATGGGAGAGACACCTCTAGTGAACCGTGGACCCCGGTCCATTCTTTAATACTCGAAATACAAATCTGCTGCAATACTTGTTTTTACTATTTTCTCTGCAAACAATCATCTTCCACACAATACGGTTAATCCTTTGTTACAGCAAGCCGGTGAGATTGACAACCTCACTGTTTCGTTGGGGCAAAGTACTTTGGTTGTGTTGTGCAGGTTCCACGTTGGCGCCGGAATCCCCGGTGTTGCGCCGCACTACATTCCGCCGCCATCAACCTTCAACGTGCTTCTTGGCTCCTCCTGGTTCGATAAACCTTGGTTTCTTTCTGAGGGAAAACTTGCTGCTGTGCGCATCATACCTTCCTCTTGGGGTTGCCCAACGAACGTGTGAAATACACGCCATCAGTGGTAGTATTTTTGTTGTTGTGGATCGGTTTTCTAAGATGACACACTTTATTCCTTGTCTCAAGACTGATGATGCTACACATGTTGCTGATTTGTTCTTTCGTGAAATTATTCGTTTACATGGTGTGCAAATATTATTGTTTCTGATCGTGATACTAAGTTTCTTAGCCACTTTTGGAGATGTTTATGGGCTAAGTTGGGGACTAAATTGCTGTTTAGTACTACATGTCATCTCCAAATTGATGGACAAACCGAAGTAGTAAATAAAACATTGTCTACTATGTTGTGGGCTGTTTTGCAGAAGAACTTAAAATTATGGGAAGAATGTTTACCTCATATTGAATTTGCTTACAATCGTTCACTGCATTCTACCACTAAGATGTGCCCTTTTGAGATTGTGTATGGTTTTGCTCCACGTGCATCTATTGATTTGTTGTCTTTACCATCTTCGGTGCAAAATAATTTGGATGCTACACAACATGCTGAATTGATATTAAAATTGCATGACACTACTAAAGACAACATAGAACGCATGAATGCTAAGAATAAAATTGATGGGGATAGAGGAAGAAAGCATGTTGGGTTTGATGTTGGTGATCTTGTTTGGTTGCATTTGCGCAAAGATCATTTTCCTGAATTACGCAAGTCTAAGTTAATGCCACGCGCTGCTAGTCCTTTTGAGGTGTCAGAGAAAATAAATGATAATGCATATAAACTTGAGCTTCCTGCAGAATTGGGTCCGGTTAGTCCTACTTTTAACATTGTAGATTTGAAGCCTTACTTTGGTGAAGAATATGAGTTTGCGTCGAGGACGACTTCAATTCAAGAAGGGAAGCATGATGAGGAAATCCCATCTGTTGATACAACCGTTGTACATACAGCCACACAAATACAAGGACCAATCACTCGAGCTCGTGCCAAACAACTTAACTATCATGTACTTTCGTTTCTTGGAACTATTTCTCACATACATGAGAATATGATGCTGCCTAAATCAGATGTGTTTGTTACTCTTAGGAATGATGGGACTAGCACGCATGAGAAGGACAAACATTGGAGCATGATCACACATGGAGGAGATGGCAGCAAACATGTGAGGATTGAAGAGGACGCCCCAAGTGGAGATTTCACAACTTTGAAGCCACCATAATGATGATTGAAGACTTGGACGAAATATACAAGATTACACTTCATATTTTCGTCCATAGCATAATATGGTGTTGTGTCACCTTTAGTTTTGGGCCAGGCCCATGTCATTTTCGTAGGAATTAAGTCAGCCACTTTTTAGAGTCCGTATTAAAGGGGTAAAGGCCTTCTAGGGTTTGGTTCGGCCACCATACGTATGGTTGGCCAAAACCCCACCCTTTTCCTCCTTTAAATACACCCATAGCCATCACGTTTAGACTCGGATTTTGATTAGATTAAAAGTTAGCCATTGCTGCAACTCTCGTGTACTTCTTTTAACTCCAAGAGGGAGTATTTATGCTCGATAGTGGGTTCATGCCTGCATTGACACCTGGGACAGTGACAGAAAGTTCTAAGGTTGTGTTGTGCTATTGCCACTAGGGATAAAACATTGGCGCTATGTCCGAGGATGTAGTTGTTGATTACATTACGCACCATACTTAATGCAATTGTCCGTTGTTAGCAACTTAATACCGGAGGGGGTTCGGATGATAACTCGAAGGTGGACTTTTTAGGCATAGATGCGGTTGGATGGCGGTCTATGTACTTTGTCGTAATGCCCAATTAAATCTCACTATACTTATCATGTCATGTATGTGCATTGTTATGCCCTCTCTATTTGTCAATTGCCCGACCGTAATTTGTTCACCCAACATGCTTTTATCTTATGGGAGAGACACCTCTAGTGAACTGTGGACCCCGGTCCATTCTTTAATACTCGAAATACAAATCTGTCGCAATACTTGTTTTTACTATTTTCTCTGCAAACAATCATCTTCCACACAATACGGTTAATCCTTTGTTACAGCAAGCCGGTGAGATTGACAACCTCATTGTTTCGTTGGGGCAAAGTACTTTGGTTGTGTTGTGCAGGTTCCACGTTGGCGCCGGAATCCCTGGTGTTGCGCCGCACTACACTCCGCCGCCATCAACCTTCAACGTGCTTCTTGGCTCCTACTGGTTCGATAAACCTTGGTTTCTTTCCGAGGGAAAACTTGCTCGCTGTGCGCATCATACCTTCCTCTTGGGGTTGCCCAACGAACGTGTGAAATACACGCCATCAAGCTCTTTTTCGGCGCTCGTTGTCGGGGAGATCAAGACACGCTGCAAGGGAGTCTCCACTTCTCAATCTCTTTACTTTGTTTTTGTCTTGCTTTATTTTATTTAGTACTTTGTTTGCTGCATTATATCAAAACACAAAAAAAATTAGTTGCTAGCTTTACTTTATTTACTGTCTCGCACTCTATATCAAAAACACAAAAAAAATTAGTTACTTGTTTTACTTTACTTAATATCATGCATGTTTTTATTTCACTAGTTAAGCATAATGGAAAACAACAAAAATATGAGAGATCTTTATGAACTTTATCTTGAATTAGGACATGATGTGTTTGAAGAGAGAATTAAAAAACCCATGGAACTTTATATGCATGCTAATGGGAATGTTATTACTATGGATGCTTTGAACACCATTGTTGCTAATGCTATGGAAAATTCTAAGCTTGGGGAAGCTGGCTCGATGAGCAGGATCTTTTTAGTACCCCAAGCATTGAGGAGAAAATTTTCTTTTATGATTACAATATGCCTCCTATATATGATGATAGCCACTTTGTTGAATTTGCTCCCACTACAACTAATAAAATTGATTATGCTTACGTGGAGAGTAATAATTTTATGCATGAGACTCATGATAAGAATGCTTTATGTGATAGTTATATTGTTGAGTTTGCTCATGATGCTACTGAAAATTATTATGAGAGAGGAAAATATGGTTGTAGAAATTTTCATGTTACTAAAACAACTCTCTATGTGCTGAAATTTTTGAAGCTACACTTGTTTTATCTTCCTATGCTTGTTACTTTGCTCTTCATGAACTTGTTTATTTACAAGATTCCTATGCATAGGAAGCATGTTAGACTTAAATTTGTTTTGAATTTGCCTCTTGATGCTCTCTTTTGCTTCATACTCTATTTTTCATTTGAGCATCATTAAAACTGTTGAGCCCATCTTAATGGCTATAAAGAAAGAACTTCTTGGGAGATAACCCATGTGTTTATTTTGCTACAGTACCTCTATTTTATATTTGAGTCTTGGAAGTTGTTTACAACTGTAGCAACCTCTCCTTATCTTAGTTTTATGTTTTGTTGTGCCAAGTAAAGTCTTTGATAGAAAAGTAAGTACTAGATTTGGATTATCGCGCAGTTCCAGCATTTCTTTGTCTGTCACGAATCTGGGTCTATCTCCCTGTAGGTAGCTCAGAAAATTAAGCCAATTTACGAGCATGATCCTCAGATATGTACGCAACTTTCATTCAATTTGAGCATTTTCGTTTGAGCAAGTCTGGTGGCCTAATAAAATCCATCTTTACGGATCTGTTCTGTTTTGACAGATTCTGTCTTTTATTTCGCATTGCCTCTTTTGCTATGTTGGATGAATTTCTTTGATCCATTAATGTCCAGTAGCTTTATGCAATGTCCAGAAGTGTTAAGAATGATTGTGTCACCTCTGAACATGTGAATTTTTATTATGCACTAACCCTCTAATGAGTTGTTTCGAGTTTGGTGTGGAGGAAGTTTTCAAGGATCAAGAGAGGAGTATGATGCAATATGATCAAGGAGAGTGAAAGCTCTAAGCTTGGGGATGCCCCGGTGGTTCACCCCTGCATATTCTAAGAAGACTCAAGCGTCTAAGCTTGGGGATGCCCAAGGCATCCCCTTCTTCATCGACAACATTATCGGGTTCCTCCCCCGAAACTATATTTTTATTCCGTCACATCTTATGCACTTTGCTTGGAGCGTCGGTTTGTTTTTGTTTTTTGTTTTGTTTGAATAAAATGGATCCTAGCATTCACTTTATGGGAGAGAGACACGCTCCGCTGTAGCATATGGACAAATATGTCCTTAGGCTCTACTCATAGTATTCATGGCGAAGTTTCTTCTTCGTTAAATTGTTATATGGTTGGAATTGGAAAATGCTACATGTAGTAACTCTAAAATGTCTTGGATAATTTGATACTTGGCAATTGTTGTGCTCATGTTTAAGCTCTTGCATCATATACTTTGCACCCATTAATGAAGAAATACTTAGAGCTTGCTAATTTGGTTTGCATATTTGGTTTCTCCAGAGTCTAGATAACATCTAGTATTGAGTTTTGAACAACAAGGAAGACGGTATGGAGTCTTATAATGTTTACCATATATCTTTTATGTGAGTTTTGCTGTACCGTTCATCCTTGTGTTTGTTTCAAATAACCTTGCTAGCCTAAACCTTGTATCGAGAGGGAATACTTCTCATGCATCCAAAATACTCGAGCCAACCACTATGCCATTTGTGTCCACCATACCTACCTACTACATGGTATTTATCCGCCATTCCAAAGTAAATTGCTTGAGTGCTACCTTTAAAATTCCATCATTCACCTTTGCAATATATAGCTCATGGGACAAATAGCTTAAAAACTATTGTGGCATTGAATATGTACTTATGCACTTTATCTCTTATTAAGTTGCTTGTTGTGCGATAACCATGCTTCTGGGGACGCCATCAACTATTCTTTGTTGAATATCATGTGAGTTGCTATGCATGTCCGTCTTGTCTGGAAGCAAGAGAGATCTACCACCTTCATGGTTGGAGCATGCATATTGTTAGAGAAGAACTTTGGGCCGCTAACTAAAGCCATGATTCATGGTGGAAGTTTCAGTTTGGACATATATCCTCAATCTCATATGAGAATAATAATTGTTGCCACATGCTTATGCATTAAAGAGGAGTCCATTATCTGTTGTCCATGTTGTCCCGGTATGGATGTCTAAGTTGAGAATAATCAAAAGCGAGAAATCCAAAATGCGAGCTTTCTCCTTAGACCTTTGTACAGAGCGGCATGGAGGTACCCCATTGTGACACTTGGTCAAAACATGTGCATTGCAAAGATCCGGTAGTCCAAGTTAATTAGGACAAGGTGCGGGCACTATTAGTATACTATGCATGAGACTTGCAACTTGTAAGATATAATGTACATAACTCATATGCTTTATTACTACCGTTGACAAAATTGTTTCATGTTTTCAAAATAAAAGCTCTAGCACAAATATAGCAATCGATGCTTTCCTCTTTGAAGGACCATTCTCTTTTACTTTTATGTTGAGTCGGTTCACCTATCTCTCTCCACCTCAAGAAGCAAACACTTGTGTGAACCGTGCATTGATTCCTACATACTTGCATATTGTACTTGTTATATTACTCTATGTTGACTATTATCCATGAGATATACATGTTACAAGTTGAAAGCAACCGCTGAAACTTAATCTTCCTTTGTGTTGCTTCAATACCTTTACTTTGATTTATTGCTTTATGAGTTAACTCTTATGCAAGACTTATTAATACTTGTCTTGAAGTACTATTCATGAAAAGTCTTTGCTTTATGATTCACTTGTTTACTCATGTCATTACCATTGTTTTGATCGCTGCATCCACTACATATGTTTACAAATAGTATGATCAAGGTTATGATGGCATATCACTTCGAAATTATCTTTGTTATTGTTTTACTCGCTCGGGACGAGCGAGAACTAAGCTTGGGGATGCTTGATACGTCTCGACGTATCGATAATTTCTTATGTTCTATGCCATATTATTGATGATACCTACATGTTTTATGCACACTTTATGTCATATTCGTGCATTTTCCGGAACTAACCTATTAACAAGATGCCGAAGTGCCGGTTCTCGTTTTCTGCTGTTTTTGGTTTCGAAATCCTAGTAACGAAATATTCTCGGAATTGGACGAAACAAAGACCCAGGGGCCTATTTTTCCACGGAGCTTCCGGAAGACCGAAGAGCATACGAAGTGGGGCCACGAGGTGGCGACACCACAAGGCGGCGCGGCCAAGGGGGCCCGCGCCGCCCTATGGTGTGGGCCCCTCGTCGGGCCCCGACTCGCCCTTCCGCCTACTTAAAGCCTCCGTCGCGAAACCCCCGATGCGAAAAACCACGATACGGAAAACCTTGCGAGACGCCGCCGCCGCCGATCCCATCTCGGGGGATTCGGAGATCTCCTCCGGCACCCTGCCGGAGAGGGGATTCATCTCCCGGAGGACTCTACACCGCCATGGTCGCCTCCGGAGTGATGAGTGAGTAGTTCACCCCTGGACTATGGGTCCATAGCAGTAGCTAGATGGTTGTCTTCTCCTCATTGTGCTTCATTGTTGGATCTTGTGAGCTGCCTAACATGATCAAGATCATCTATCCGTAATACTCTATGTTGTGTTTGTCGGGATCCGATGGATAGAGAATACCATGTCATGTTAATTATCAAGTTATTACATATGTGTTTTTTATGATCTTGCATGCTCTCCGTTACTAGTAGAGGCTCAGCCAAGTTTTTGCTTTTAACTCCAAGAGGGAGTATTTATGCTCGATAGTGGGTTCATGCCCGCATTGACACCGGGACAGATGATGAGAAAGTTCTAAGGTTGTGTTGTGCTTGTTGCCACTAGGGATAAAACATTGGCGCTATGTCCGAGGATGTAGTTGTTGATTACATTACGCACCATACTTAATGCAATTGTCCGTTGTTAGCAACTTAATACTCGGAGGGGTTCGGATGATAACTCTGAAGGTGGACTTTTTAGGCATAGATGCGGTTGGATGGCGGTCTATGTACTTTGTCGTAATGCCCAATTAAATCTCACTATACTTATCATGTCATGTATGTGCATTGTTATGCCCTCTCTATTTGTCAATTGCCCGATCGTAATTTGTTCACCCAACATGCTTTTATCTTATGGGAGAGACACCTCTAGTGAACTGTGGACCCCGGTCCATTCTTTAATACTGAAATAAAATCTGTCTGCAATACTTGTTTTTACTATTTTCTCTCGCAAACAATCATCTTCCACACAATACGGTTAATCCTTTGTTACGAGCAAGCCGGTGAGATTGACAACCTCACTGTTTCGTTGGGGCAAAGTACTTTGGTTGTGTTGTGCGGGTTCCACGTTGGCGCCGGAATCCCTGGTGTTGCGCCGCACTACATTCCGCCGCCATCAACCTTCAACGTGCTTCTTGGCTCCTCCTGGTTCGATAAACCTTGGTTTCTTTCTGAGGGAAAACTTGCTGCTGTGCGCATCATACCTTCCTCTTGGGGTTGCCCAACGAACGTGTGAAATACACGCCATCAGGGTAGTATTTTTGTTGTTGTGGATCGGTTTTCTAAGATGGCACACTTTATTCCTTGTCTCAAGACTGATGATGCTACACATGTTGCTGATTTGTTCTTTCGTGAAATTATTCGTTTACATGGTGTGCAAATATTATTGTTTCTGATCGTGATACTAAGTTTCTTAGCCACTTTTGGAGATGTTTATGGGCTAAGTTGGGGACTAAATTGCTGTTTAGTACTACATGTCATCTCCAAATTGATGGACAAACTGAAGTAGTAAATAAAACATTGTCTACTATGTTGTGGGCTGTTTTGCAGAAGAACTTAAAATTATGGGAAGAATGTTTACCTCATATTGAATTTGCTTACAATCGTTCACTGCATTCTACCACTAAGATGTGCCCTTTTGAGATTGTGTATGGTTTTGCTCCACGTGCATCTATTGATTTGTTGTCTTTACCATCTTCGGTGCAAAATAATTTGGATGCTACACAACATGCTGAATTGATATTAAAATTGCATGACACTACTAAAGACAACATAGAACGCATGAATGCTAAGAATAAAATTGATGGGGATAGAGGAAGAAAGCATGTTGGGTTTGATGTTGGTGATCTTGTTTGGTTGCATTTGCGTAAAGATCATTTTCCTGAATTACGCAAGTCTAAGTTAATGCCACGCGCTGCTAGTCCTTTTGAGGTGTCAGAGAAAATAAATGATAATGCATATAAACTTGAGCTTCCTGCAGAATTGGGTCCGGTTAGTCCTACTTTTAACATTGTAGATTTGAAGCCTTACTTTGGTGAAGAATATGAGTTTGCGTCGAGGACGACTTCAATTCAAGAAGGGAAGCATGATGAGGAAATCCCATCTGTTGATACAACCGTTGTACATACAGACCACACAAATACAAGGACCAATCACTCGAGCTCGTGCCAAACAACTTAACTATCATGTACTTTCGTTTCTTGGAACTATTTCTCACATACATGAGAATATGATGCTGCCTAAATCAGATGTGTTTGTTACTCTTAGGAATGATGGGACTAGCACGCATGAGAAGGACAAGCATTGGAGCATGATCACACATGGAGGAGATGGCAGCAAACATGTGAGGATTGAAGAGGACGCCCCAAGTGGAGATTTCACAACTTTGAAGCCACCATAATGATGATTGAAGACTTGGACGAAATATACAAGATTACACTTCATATTTTCGTCCATAGCATAATATGGTGTTGTGTCACCTTTAGTTTTGGGCCAGGCCCATGTCATTTTCGTAGGAATTAAGTCGACCACTTTTTAGAGTCCGTATTAAAGGGGTAAAGGCCTTCTAGGGTTTGGTTCGGCCACCATACGTATGGTTGGCCAAAACCCCACCCTTTTCCTCCTTTAAATACACCCATAGCCATCACGTTTAGACTCGGATTTTGATTAGATTAAAAGTTAGCCATTGCTGCAACTCTCGTGTACTTCTTTTGAGGACAACGCCCAGAACAAGACCGACTATTCGGAATCTAAACTTATTCAATAAAGATTTCATCTTTCATCCGCAATATCTGATTGCATTATTAGTTCTTACTTGTTCTCGATTTCAGGTAGGAATTAAGACCCTCCTTGTTCAGGCTGATCGTGCATCCGCAAGATCAGTAACTCCCGAAGATTGTCCTAGCGATTGCATTGGCGCACGAGCTTTGCACGTGTAGTCGGATGGTCTTATCCACCTCTCATCGAAATATCGGACACCTTTGCCCTATCAGGAGGCTAAAGGCACCTCCGATGAACAAACATCAGATGTTTGATCTTGATCGACCTCCTCCGCTTTACACATAAGATACTCGTTGTCCCTCGGCATGGTGGATCAAGCGTTGGGAAGGCGAAGAACAATGGGTACCATCTAGCCGATGATATCTATCTCACGTACACCACGTTTGTGAAGACAGTCTACGATCCTGATACACAAACAAGAACTTATTTTGCTCATTGCGATTAGGCATTTTGGGAGGTTGTTCACCGGGGTTTTGGTGTGCTTCAACAACGTTCTTCCATTGTTCGGTACCTTGCTCTTACGTGGCCAAAGTCTCAGATATGGGAGGTAATGAATTGTTGTGTGATTATGCACAACGTGATCATCAAGAGTGAGTGGGAAGAACCAATAAATGATAAACATCCATTTGATCATCAAGAAAGTTCGCCGAACTTTATCATATACCAGCTGAGTTTGCTAGTTTTCTCGTTATGGATCAAGAAACACAATATTTATAAGTCGCCCCAAATAACGATATGGTGGCGCTGCTACGGACGCCTATTTAGAGCGGGCTGCTAAACATGCTCTTGGTTCAAGAATAGTCCATATGAACAAACCTGTAAGGGAATCCACTATGTTATCCACTAGTAGAAAGTAGTAGAGAAGAATGTCAACATACATAGTGCATGTTATCTACAAGCAATCCACAAGCTCAATAACCCATAAGCTTGTAGGTTATCCACATAAAATAGAGTAATGCTACTTTTTGAAATGTAGTACACAAAGTGAAAAATAGAACACTTCACTAGAAAATTATATTGGCTAATATTTTTGATACGTCAGATCTATCTTAAGGCGCGTTTTTTCAATATACATAGTGATGTACTCAGTTTGCCACAAGCCCAAAGACTGTTCGATGGGTCCTAACTTGTGGCAATTCCGGACACATATATAGGAAATGCTCTAAGAAGGGTCCATGGTAAAAAAACAAAAACTAGAAGTGCTACATATAGGAGATTCTCTAAGATGGGTTCACCGGGCGATGGGTCTGGTATCGGGGGGGGGGGGGGCAGACGTCCATTGCCATCAACGACAAAGTAGGTAACTTCTTTAGGAATGGGCGAGAGGTGCGTCAGGGAGACCCCCCTCTCCCCAATCCTTTTCGACTTCGCGATCGATGCCTTGGATGTTATCCTGGACGCGGCAACGGCTGCAGGGCAAATTTCCGGGGTGATTCCCCACCTCATCCCAGGGGGTGTCGCATCTTCAGTATGCGGATGATACAATCATCATGGTCCAACCTGATGACTTGGGCCTAATCAACCTTAAGTTACTTCTCTTCTGTTTTCAAAGAATGTCGGGGCTACGCATCAACTTTCACAAGAGCGGGGTGATGGTTTTAGGGACCCCACCCAAGGAGCAACAAAGGATTGCTAACATCCTTAATTGCAAATTGGGAACTTTCCCGTTCACGTACCTAGGGCTGCCAATTGGGGACCGCGCCTTGGTGGCCTCGGTTTGGGATCCGCTGGGGCTGAAGGTTGCAAAGCGGGCTGACTCGTGGATGGGCAAGTTCTTGTCCTCCGCGACGAGACTGATTCTGATCAATGCTTGCCTTTCCAACCTCCCGATGCATGCCATGGGGGTGTGCTTGCTGGGGAAAGGGATGCACCAGGTGTTTAATAAACAACGCGCCAGATTCTTCTGGGAAGTTAATGGCCCAAAGAGGAAATACCACTATGTCCGCTGGGACGCGATGTGTAAACCCAAGTCCTTGGGGGGACTCGGGATTGTAGACACTGAACTTATGAACATGTGCTTGATGGCAACGTGGATCTGGAAGCTGTATGCTGGGGAACAGGGCCTTTGGGTAGATATCCTGCGAAACAAGTACCTCAGAACGAAAGATTTGTTGGTAGACTCGCACAGGAACGGCTCACAATTTTGGAACTCCATCCAAAAGGTGAAATCGGTGTTTTGCTTGGGGGCAAAGCACCAGGTTCGAAATGGTACTTCCGCTAGACTGTGGTGGGATTGGTGGCAGGGGTCGGGGCCCCTCAAGGACCGGTTCCCAACCCTGTTCACATTGGCGGTTGATCAATATTGCTCGATCGCCCGCGCGAATGTTGAAGGAAGGTGGTTGATCCCCTTTCAATAGGCTTTGGGCCAAGCGGACTTGGCGAGCTGGGGCGAGCTCCGGAGGAAGATTGGGGTCTTCCACCCCTCTCAGGATCTGAATATCATTTCCTGGGCCCTGGAAGCATCCGGGAAGTTCTTCGGCCGCTCCCTTTACAAGAAGCTCTGCGAAGGGACCCCGAGGAGACAATACATCATGCTATGGAGGATCTGCGTCCCTCTCAAGATCCAGGTGTTCCTTTGGCAGTTGGCAAGGAAGTGGCTTCCATCCAGCGATAACATCCGCCATAGACGTGGACCATCCACGGGCAGATGTGCTCGGTGTGATGAGTGGGAGGACACGAACCACATCTTCTTCACTTGCTCTCTAGCGAAGTTGAAAGGACGAGATGTCGCCTAGAGGGGGGGTGAATAGGCGTTTAAAAACTCTTACGGATTTGGCTTGTAAGAATGCAGAATTAAACTAATGTTTATTTCAAAAGCACTAATCATAAATAAGATAGGCTTCAACTAAGTGCAACAACAACAACTAGAGCTAAGCAAGATAGGCATAAGATGTATGTAGCACAAGTGATTGCAAGATATATGTACTTCAAGCACGATGGCTACCACAAGGAAAGTAAGCTCGGGTATATAAATAACCGAGGCACGCGGAGACGAAGATGTATTCCCGTGTTCCCTTCCTTTGCAAGAAGGTACGTCACTTTTGGAGAGGTGGGGGTCCCACGAAGGATTCCCCAATGCCACGAAGGCTCACCTTCTTCTCCGAGCCAAACCCACGAAGGATAAAGGCTCTTTCCTTATGGTTAGCTTTTCCTCCACTCCGGAGATGACAAGCTCCACAACCACTTCACAAGCTCCACGAAGGATAAGCCCGGGCCCCTTCACTATCTTCCATGAAAAGGTCACCGGGACACCAACCAAGCCAACTAGGAGGTCTCCCTCCAAGAGTAACAAGCTCACGGTCTCTCACTCGAACTAATCATGGTGGAGAGCTCAACACTATGCAATGATGCAAAGCAAGAACACTAGAGGTGTTCAAATCCTTCACACTCAAATCCCACCCAAGCAACAAATGCTAGGATGAGATTAGAGAGGAAGAACAAAGGAGGAAATCAACAAATGACTCCAAGATCTAGATCCCAAGAGTTCCCCTCACTTAGAGGAGAAATGGATTGGTGGAGGTTGTAGATCTAGATATCCTCTCTTAGATCCCTCAAGAATGAGCAAGAATCATGGGAGGGAAGGGAGGGGAAGCAAGCTCAAGAGGTTCAACAATGGTGGTCAAAAACGTGCTCAAGAACCCTAGAAAACTGTTGGGAAGAAGCCCCTATTATAGCCAAACGAAATATGACCGTTTGGGGTAGATCTGGGAGTTTTTCGTGCAGCCTGGTCACGCCTAGCATGAGAGCTGGTCGACCGGGCCAGGCACCGGGACGCCTAGCATGAGAGTTTGTCCGACCGGGCCAGGCACCGGGAGCCTGGCGTGAGAGCCGGTCCAACCGGGCGTATGACCGGACCAGGCCGGTCCAGACCGGGCCCGAGACCGGACCACGACAGGGTTCGTTCTGTTGACATACTGGACATGCCCCGGTTGGCACCAGTCCAGGGGCCGGTTGAAACCGGGCCATTCGGTGGGACGGCCGGTCACGCCGGGCGAGGCACCGGGCCAATCATGAAAACATGTTTTACGAAAACCATGATAACTTTTGCGTCCGGACTCCCATTTCGATGATCCTGGGCTTGTTGGAATCAGAACAACAAGCCCTACAACTTTATGCATAGAAACATCATTGTCCACCCACGGATTAAAAACCACAAGATGAATGATTTGACCTATTGATGATGACATCCCTACCACACTACCACCTCTGTCATTACCAACTGAAGATGAACCTGCAGTGAAGCTCAAGTCCAATGAAGTTCGGATTGGACCTATTACAAGGACTTGTGCGAAGATACTTAAACAACAGGTGAACTTGTTCCTAAACGATACTTTGATTGATCAGAACTTTATACTACCTAAGTCCCATTACTTATGTATCATCAGGTATGAAGAGGAGACAAGCATCGCACGAGGAGGAGAAGAGCAGCTGGACGTGAAGATGGACGTGGAGCTGGACAAGGAGCTGGACATGAAGAAATCTCATGGACGCGCGAGGGAGGAGCGGGAGGCATGCGCGAGAGGAGAAGACGAAGTCCAGGCCGGCCCGGACACCCGGTCAGACCGGCCGCCACGCCGGCGTGCCCGGTCCCTGGCCCGGTCCGACCGGGCGGCAGGCCGGATCCACCCCGGCGCCGACCGGGCGCCACGCTGATGCCAACCGGAGGGGTTACTGCGCAACAATTCCCGAGCCCGGTTGGAACCCGGTCCCTAGCCCGGTTTGAACCGGCCAGCCCGGTCCCAGGCCCGGTCGACCGGCCTCCAGACCCGCCGTGTCCGAGTCTGTCTCGACCAGATCTATTCTGGGTCGGTTATTCTTGTATCTTTTCGACCAGAAGTCATCCCGGACGCCTATATAAGTGCCCAGGACGCTCCCCTAGCTGTTTTAGACCATGTTTAAGATAAACCCTAGTTCTTAGTTGTTTGCTTTGCAAAACTATTGAATCCCCTTACCATATTGCTTGATATTGTGTAGATCTGAAAAGTCTTGTGTGATCTGCTGTTCCATTGGGAATTAGACGGTTGCAACTTACCGCTTCGTGGTCGGCGGCTACGTGCGCAAGTGTGTGGAGTTGCGAATATCTTGCAGGGTTGAGAGCTGTTGCATTGGCGACAGGGACCAATCGAGAGATCTCGTTGCGTCATACAAGTTATCATCCACTTCATCAAGTTACCTCCGCTGCAATCACCCCGTGATCATCATCACCTCCGTTGCTTACTGAGAAGATCGGGCCACCCCTTATCATCTTGGTATCAGATTTCCAGTTTTCCTCGGTAAGCCATCCACAATCCATCCCATAGTTGAGTTGTGAGTGTTTCCTATCCAGAAAAAGCCAAAAAAAATATTAGGGTTAGGGTTTGCGATAGCCTTAGATTGCACTAATTTCGAGTTTTAGTTGCTTTTCGTAGTTGTTTTTGCGTATCTTTTTCTTGCATCTAGTATTGTTAGGGTTTGAGTCTCTATAATCATCTAGTTTCAGTTATTGTTACTCCGAGTCCACATAGCATACAGTGTGTTGTCCCAACCATAGCCACAGCCTTTCGATATAAGTGACTAGGAACTTCCCCAGAAGAGACTAGTTTTACCGCTCGACAGGGTGCTCATTAGGGTTTGGTGCTTTGCATATCTTGTTGGCCGTGTTATCAAGGAGTTGAGTCATAAAATCAAAAAAAAAATTGAAAAGAAGCAAAAAGAGCTACATAGCTGCGTTATAAAAGAAAAATCCAAAAAGAAAAGTGAAGTGCTAGAAGAATCAAGTGTAGGCCTA
The DNA here is from genome assembly GCF_022539505.1 of Lolium rigidum. Lineage (NCBI taxonomy): Eukaryota > Viridiplantae > Streptophyta > Magnoliopsida > Poales > Poaceae > Lolium > Lolium rigidum. The sequence goes on from NC_061511.1 coordinate 128,784,740, forward strand.
AGTTTACTTTACTGCACCAGTAGTTGAGCAATCTTGTGCCTGCTTCGTTGAGCTTTGCTAGCGTCTCTCTAGTGCATTGCAACCTTTTCCTACATATAGTTGCATTGCCCCATTTATCGCCTTGTGTGAGTATCATTGGTTGTCTACGGTCAGCGCTAGAGCTTGTTATTGGTGCAAATAGGTAGCCCACCTACAGCCCCACATATATCCTGCTTTGCCGTGTGATTTGTTCTTATACCCTTGATATTCGCTTCGCTACATCCGTGCACTAGTTGTTACTACAAGTGGTAAGCAACACTAATTTACTTTGGAACGGTAAGATTTCCTTTTCTTATCAGTTTTGAGTGAGTTGTGAGAGTACCACCATATATTTTTGATTTAGTGCACTAATCTACTAACGATGTCTGCTAGTGATCAAAAACTTGTTAACCAGGAAAACAAGAGTGCTGCAGATCTCATCACATGGAGGGAGTTTGAGGCTCTTCGTAATGAGATGTGACGTGAATTCCGTGCTCAGGATGAGGTGCTTAATGGGACGATCCAAGAGATCTCCCAAAAGCTGGATGCTACTAATCAGACCGTCACTACAATGCAAGATCAAATGACGGATATTCAACGCACTCTTCGAACTTTGACAATGTATGTTGAGAATCTTACAAATCAACAGCGACAACAAAATGAAGATGCTGATGAAGCCCCTGGGTCGTGGTGATCGTCCTCGAGGTTGGGCTCCACTTGGCCGCAATGGTCGTGGACATGACGAGGAAGATGGATTGGGTAAGCCCAAGTTTTCTATACCCAAGTTTGAAGGAGGAGCTGATGTTGAAGAATACCTCACTTGGGAGCTCGAGATTGAGAAATTATGGGGTTTACATCCACATTACACTGAAGATAAGAAGATAAAGCTTGCTTCTTCTGAATTTGATGGTTATGCTTTGTGTTGGTGGGATCGATATGTGAGTGCTCGCGAAGAAGATGGTGAACCGCCTATTATCACATGGTGTGCTATGAAGGCGGCAATGACTGAGCGTTTTGTGCCCACAAATTATTTGCGCAATATATTTGATAAGTTGACCCTATTGAGACAAGGTGTGAAGACTGTTGATGAATACTACATGGAGATGGAGATGCTCATGCAGCGTGGCCGTGTCAAAGAATCCCTTGAGATGAAAATGACTCGTTTTCTCAATGGTTTGAAGTATGACATCAAAGGCATTGTTCGTCATTACAGTTACACCACTATGAATGAGTTGCTACATCATGCAAGAGAAGCTGAATCACAGTTGGCTGACGAAGCAAAGGTTAAAGGACGAGCTTCAGGAGCTGGGCGCTTCACGCCTCGTGCGCCCCCACCTACGGCGCCGGCGCCATCGACGCGCTCCGTCCGTTACTCTACTCTGTCTAGCAAGCCAGTCTCCAATGTGTCTAACACAAAGAAGTCCGAATCTGCTGCAAGTACGAGTGGCTCTAACATGTCTACTGCGCGCAATCGTGATATGACTTGTCATACATGTGGTGGCAAGGGTCACTTCAAGAGAGATTGTCCCAACCGTAAAGTCATGATTATCAATGAGGACAATGAGTATGAGACTGGAGAAGATGTTGATCCTAATGCTCCAGAAGATGATGACTATGACACTGATGGTAATGCATATCCGTCTGATGCTCGCACCATTGTTGTGTCGCAGCGTGCTCTTAATGTGTTGCCTAGTGCATCTACTCAACGCTGCAATTTGTTCCAAACAAAGGCTTTAGTTGGTCCTGACAAGGCTTGCAAGGTCATTATTGATGGCGGGAGTTGCCGCAATTTAGCAAGCAAGGAGTTGTGTACCAAACTGAAGTTGAAGTATCTACCGCACCCGCATCCGTACTATATTCAGTGGTTGAGCGACAATGGTGAGATAAAGGTAAATGATACGTCTCAAACGTATCTATAATTTCTTATGTTCCATGCTAGTTTTATGACAATACTCACATGTTTTATATACACTTTATATCAGTTTGATGCATTTTCCGACACTAACCTATTAACAAGATGCCGAAGCGCCAGTTCATGTTTTCCGCTATTTTTGGTTTCAGAAATCCTACACAGGAAATATTCTCGGAATTGGACGAAACAAAAGCCCACGGTCTTATTTTCCACGGAGCTTTCCAGAAGTCCGAAGAGGAGACAAAGAGGGGACGCGAGGCGGCCACACCCTAGGGGGGCGCGGCCCCACCCCTGGCCGCGCCGCCCTATGGGGTGGGCCCCTCGAGCGTCCCCCGACTCTGCCCCTTCGCCTATTTAATCTCTCAGTCGCGAAAACCCTAGTACCGAGAGCCACGATACGAGAAAACATACTGAGACGCCGCCGCCGGCAATCCCATCTCGGGGGATTCAGGAGATCGCCTCCGGCACCCTGCCGGAGAGGGAATCATCACCGGAGGGCTCTACATCACCATGCCCGCCTCCGGACTGATGCGTGAGTAGTTCATCCTTGGACTATGGGTCCATCGCAATAGCTAGATGGTTGTCTGCTCCTCTTGTGCTATCATGTTTAGATCTTGTGAGCTGCCTATCATGATCAAGATCATCTATTTGTAATGCTACATGTTGTGTTTGTTGGGATCCCATGAATATGGAATACTATGTCAAGTTGATTATTGATCTATCGTATATGTGTTGTTTATGATCTTGCATGCTCTCCGTTGCTAGTAGAGGCTCTGGCCAAGTTGATACTTGTGACTCCAAGAGGGAGTATTTATGCTCGATAGTGGGTTCATGCCTCCATTGAATCTGGGACAGTGATGAAAGTTCTAAGGTTATGGATGTGTTGTTGCCACTAGGGATAAAACAACAATGCTTTGTCTAAGGATATTTGTATTGTTTACATTACGCACGATACTTAATGCAATTGTCCGTTGTTTGCAACTTAATACTGGAAGGGGTGCGGATGCTAACCCGAAGGTGGACTTTTTAGGCATAGATGCATGCTCGGATAGCGGTCTATGTACTTTGTCGTAATGCCCTAAGTAAATCTCATATTAGTCATCATGATATGTATGTGCATTGTTATGCCCTCTCTATTTTTCAATTGCCCAACTGTAATTTGTTCACCCAACATGCTATTTATCTTATTGGAGAGACACCACTAGTGAACTGTGGACCCCGGTCCATTCTTTTACATCTGAAATACAATCTACTGAAATCATTGTTCTCTGTTGTTCTTTGCAAACAAACATCATTCTCCACACCATACGTTTAATCCTTTGTTTAGAGCAAGCCGGTGAGATTGACAACCTCACTGTTAAGTTGGGGCAAAGTACTTTGATTGTGTTGTGCAGGTTCCACGTTGGCGCCGGAACCCTGGTGTTGCGCCGCACTACACACCTCCACCAACAACCTTCACGTGGCCTTCATCTCCTACTGGTTCGATAACCTTGGTTTCTTACTGAGGGAAAACTTGCTGCTGTACGCATCACACCTTCCTCTTGGGGTTCCCAACGGACGTGTGCTTCACGCGTTATCAGTAAACCACATGGTGCGTGTTGAATTTACTATTGGACCGTATAAGGATTGCATTGATTTTGATGTGGTTCCTATGACGGTGTGTCACCTACTATTGGGTCGGCCTTGGCTATATGATTGTTCTGTGCAACACAATGGCCGTGCCAATACATATCACTTGCAGTTCAAGGGCAAGAAAATCAACTTACAGCCTATGTCACCACAACAAATTGTCAATGAGTCTCGTCAGAAAGTTGAAGTCAACTTGGAGGATGCTTCTTTAGATAGGCGAGAGAATTGTAATGTCGTGAGTGGTATAACAAGAAGTGAGAGAGTGAATTCCTTAGTCTCATTAGCCACCAAAGAAGACATGAGTGATTTAGTGAGGATCCTTCGGCCATGCCTCTTGTGCTTTTGTACAGGGGTACGGTTTTGGTTTCTAACGACATGACCCCTCTTCCTCTTGGTGTTTCTAACGTTTTGCAGAAATTTGGCGACGTGTTTCCGGATGAGGTACCCGCAGGACTTCCACCATTGCGCGGTATTGAGCATCAAATTGACTTGATCCCCGGAGCTTCGCTACCCAATCGGGCACCATATAGAACGAACCCCGAAGAAACGAAGGAGATACATAAGCAAGTACAAGCGCTACTCGACAAAGGTTATATCCGCATAAGCCTTAGTCCTTGTGTTGTTCCTGTTATTCTAGTTCCTAAGAAAGATGGTACATGGCGTATGTGCGTAGATTGTAGAGCGATAAACAACATTACTATTCGATATCGTCATCCTATTCCCCGTTTAGAGGATATGCTAGATGAATTGAGTGGTGCTGCTGTTTTCTCTAAAATTGATTTGCGTAGTGGTTATCATCAAATTAGGATGAAGGAAGGGGATGAGTGGAAAACAGCCATTAAAACAAAATTTGGTTTATATGAGTGGTTAGTAATGCCTTCTGGTTTGACTAATGCACCTAGCACTTTCATGAGACTGATGAACCATTTTTTGCATGAATTTATTGGCAAGTTTGTGGTTGTTTATTTTGATGACATATTAATCTACAGCCGCAATGAATCTGATCATACTATACATATTCGACATGTTTTGCAAGTGTTGCGTGATAATAAACTCTATGGTAATCTTGAGAAGTGCACATTTTGCAAAGATAAGGTCATATTTACGGGTTATGTTGTCTCTAAGCATGGAGTAGAAGTAGATGAGTCTAAAATTGAAGCTATTCAAAATTGGCCTACTCCCATGAATGTGAGTCAAGTAAGAAGTTTTCATGGTCTAGCTGGATTTTATAGAAGATTTGTGCCCAACTTTAGTACTATTGCTGCACCTTTGAATGACATTACTAAAAATGGTGTAATATTTGAGTAGGGCGCAACCCAAGATGATGCTTTTGATGAACATAAGAGTGTTGGAGATATGCCCAAGAGGCAATAATAAAGTGGTTATTATATATCTTTGTGTTTATGATAAATGTTTATATACCATGCTATAATTGTATTAACTGAAACATTGATACATGTGTGTTATGTAAACAACAATGAGTCCCTAGTAAGTCTCTTGTATAACTAGCTTGTTGATTAATAGATGATCATAGTTTCATGATCATGAACATTGGATGTTATTAATAACAAGGTTATGTCATTATGTGAATGATATAATGGACACACCCAATTAAGCGTAGCATAAGATCACGTCATTAAGTTATTTGCTATAAGCTTTCGATACATAGTTACCTAGTCCTTTCACCATGAGATCATGTAAATCACTTATACCGGAAAGGTACTTTGATTACATCAAACGCCACTACGTAAATGGGTGGTTATAAAGGTGGGATTAAGTATCCGGAAAGTATGAGTTGAGGCATATGGATCAACAGTGGGATTTGTCCATCCCGATGAAGGATAGATATACTCTGGGGCCTCTCGGTGGAATGTCGTCTAATTAGCTTGCAAGCATATGAATGGTTCATAAGAGACCACATACCACGGTACGAGTAAAGAGTACTTGTCAGGAGACGAGGTTGAACAAGGTATAGAGACACCGATGATCAAACCTCGGACAAGTAAAATATCGCGTGACAAAGGGAATCGGTATCGTATGTGAATGGTTCATTCGATCACTAAGTCATCGTTCAATATGTGGGAGCCATTATGGATCTCCAGATCCCGCTATTGGTTATTGGTCGGAGAGAGGTCTCTACCATGTCTACATAGTTCGCGAACCGTAGGGTGACACACTTAAGGTTTGATGTCGTATTAGTAGATATTGAATATGGAATGGAGTTCGAAGTTTTGTTCGCAGTCTCGGATGGGATCCGGGACATCACGAGGAGTTCCGGAATGGTCCGGAGAATAAGATTCATATATAGGAAGTCATTTTATAAGTTTGAAAATGATCCGGTGCATTTATGGAAGGTTCTAGAAGGTTCTAGAAAAGTCCAGAAGAAATCACTATGGAAGGCGGAGTCCCGGAGGGACTTCACCTAGCATGGCCGGCCAACCCTAAGGGGGTGGAGTCCCAGGTGGACTCCACCAAGGTGGCCGACCACCCCCCTCCAAGGAAAGGTGGGAATCCCACCTTGAGTGGGAATCCCACCTTGGGTAGGTTTCCCTACACATGGAAGGTTTTGGGTTTGGGTCTTATTCGAAGACTTGTAGTCCAACACTTGGGGGTTCCACCTATATAATGAGGAGCAAGGGGAGGGGCCGGCCACACCAAGCCCTTGTTGGCCGCACCCCTATAGTGGCCGGCGCCCCCCTCTCCCAAACCCTAGCCACCCCTCCTCCACCACCTCTCCCGCATACGCTTAGCGAAGCTCCGCCGGAGATCTCCATCGACACCGCCACCACGATGTCGTGCTGCCGGGATTCCAAGGAGGATCTACTACTTCCGCTGCCCGCTGGAACGGGGAGAAGGAGGTCGTCTTCATCAACACCGAACGTGTGACCGAGTACGGAGGTGCTGCCCGATTCTGGCACCGTCAAGATCTTCTACGCGCTTTTGAAAGCGGCAAGTGATCATCTTCTGCAACAACGAGATCTAATCTCGTAGGCTTTGGAAATCTTCAAGGGTTAGTCTCGTTCATCCCCTCGTTGCTACCGTCTTCTAGATTGCATCTTGGCTTGGATTGCGTTCTCGCGGTAGAATTTTTTTGTTTTCTGTGCTACGAATCCCATCAGTGGTATCAGAGTCGTGTCTATGCATAGATTGGTTGCACGAGTAGAACACAATTGTTTTGTGGGCGTTGATGCTTTGTTGTCTTTAGTTTGAGTACTTTGCATCTTTGTGGCATAGTCGGATGAAGCGGCTCGGGCTAACTTTACATGACCGTGTTCATGAGATTTGCTCCACGCCCGACATGCAACTAGTATTGCATAAGTGGCTTTGTGGGTGTCTGTCTCTCCTACTATAGTGAAGATTCAATTTACTCTTCTATTGACAACACTAGTATCACCGTTGTGGTTCATGTTCGTAGGTAGATTAGATCTTACTCGAAAACCCTAAACCACGTAAAATATGCAAACCAAATTAGAGACGTCTAACTTGTTTTTGCAGGGTTTGGTGATGTGATATGGCCATAGTGTGATGATGAATATGTATGAGATGATCATTATTGTATTGTGGCAACCGGCAAGAGCCTTATGGTTGTCTTTAAATTTCATGTTGAGTAGTATTTCAAAGAAGTTGTAATAGTTGCTACATGGGAGAACAATCATGAAGACAGCGCCATTGACCTTGACGCTACGCCGACGATGATGGAGATCATGCCCGTTGATGATGGAGATCATGTCCGTGCTTTGGAGATGAAGATCAAAGGCGCAAAGACAAAGGGGCCATATCATATCACATATGAATTGCATGTGATGTTAATCCTTTTTATGCATCTTATTTTGCTTAGATCGCGACGGTAGCATTATAAGATGATCCCTCTCACTAAAATATCAAGATAATAAAGTGTTCATCCTTAGTAGCACCGTTGCCAAGACTTGTCATTTCGAAGCATCTCGTGATGATCGGGTGTGATAGATTCAACAAGTGCATACAACGGGTGCAAGCCAGTTTTGCACACGCGGATACTAAGGTTGCCTTGACGAGACTAGCATGTACAGACATGGTCTCGGAACACGTGATACCGAAAGGTAGAGCATGAATCATATGATTGATATGATGAACACTTTGAGTGTTCGCCATTGAAGTTACATCTTGTCTCGTGATGATCGGACTTGGTGTGGTGGATTTGGTTCGTGTGATCACTAAGACAATTCGAGGGATATTGTTTTGAGTGGGAGTTCACCTAGTTTTTAATTTTGTTGAATTAAAATTTGAACTCAATTTGTCATAAACATTAGTCTAAACTATTGCAAATATATGTTGTAGATCATGGCGTCCCCAATCAATTTTAACCAGTTCCTAGAGAAAGAAAAACTTAAGAGCAACGGTAGCAACTTCACCGACTGGTTCCGTCATGTGAGGATTTTCCTCGCTGGTGGAAACCTGCAATATGTGCTTGATGCACCGCTAGGTGACCCTCCTGCAGAAACTGAAACCGATGAAGTAAAGAATGTTTACGCAACTCGGAAAACTCGGTAGTCTCAAGTTCAGTGTGCCATCCTATGCATTCTGGAAGCCGATCTTAAAAAACTTTTTGAGCACCACGATCCTCATGAGTTGGTCAATGAGCTGAAAGCTATCTTTGAAACTCATGCGGCCGTGGAATGCTATGAAGCATCGAAACACTTCTTCAGTTGCATGATGGAAGAAGGCAGCTCCGTTAGTGAGCACATGCTCGCCACGACCGGGCATGCGAAGAAACTCAGTGACTTGGGAATAGTGATTCCTAACGGTATCGGGGATTAATCGTGTTCTTCAATCACTCGTCACCTAGTTACAAGAACTTTGTGATGAACTACAATATGCAGAACATGAACAAAGAGTTACCTGAACTCTTCGCCATGCTGAAATCTGCTGAGATTGAGATAAAGAAAGAGCACCAAGTGTTGATGGTCAATGATGTCTACGGGAGCTTCTATTCTTGTAGACAGTGTTGGGCCTCCAAGAGCAGAGGTTTGTAGAACAGCAGCAAGTTTCCCTTAAGTGGATCACCCAAGGTTTATCGATCTCAGGGAGGAAGAGGTCAAAGATATCCCTCTCAAGCAACCCCGCAACCACAAAGCAAGAAGTCTCTTGTGTCCCCAACACACCTAATAGGTGCACTAGTTCGGCGAAGAGATAGTGAAATACAGGTGGTATGAATAAATATAAGCAGTAGCAACGGCACCAAAAAAGTGCTTGCTGGCGTGTGGTTGTTGGTGGTAATATTGCGGACAGTAGAGATGTAGTAAAACAGTAAACAAGCAGCGATAGCAGTATTTAGGAACAAGGCCTAGGGATCATACTTTCACTAGTGGACACTCTCAACATTGATCACATAGCAGAATAAATAGATAGATGCTAGACTCTACACTCTCTTGTTGGATGATGAACACCACTAACTGTGTAGGATTACACGAACCCTCAATGCCGGAGTTAACAAGCTCCACAATATTCGATGTTCATATTTAAATAACCTTAGAGTGCATGACAGATCAACATAACCAAACCAAGTACTAACATAGCATGCACACTGTCACCTTCACACTACGAAAGGAGGCATAGATCACATCAATACCATCATAGCAATAGTTAACTTCATAATCTACAAGAGATCACAATCATAGCCTACGCCAAGTACTACACGATGCACACACTCGTCACCATTACACCGTGCGGGAGGAATAAACTACTTTAATAACATCACTAGAGTAGCACACAGATAAATTGTGATACAAAACACATTGCAATCATAAAGGGATATAAATAAGCACTTCACTATGCTCTTCATAACAGAGTGAATAAGTATTCCGTGAAATATAGCCTAAGAGACCCACACGGTGCACACACTCGTCACCTTTACACACGTGGGACAAGGAGTCTCCGGAGATCACATAAGTAAAACCCACTTGACTAGCATAATGACATCTAGATTACAAGCATCATCATATGAATCTCAATCATGTAAGGCAGCTCATGAGATTATTGTATTGAAGTACATAGGAGAGAGATTAACCACATAGCTACCGGTACGGCCCCGAGCCTCGATGGAGAACTACTCCTCCTCATGGGAGACAGCAGCGTTGATGAAGATGGCGGTGGTGTCGATGGAGAAGCCTTCCGGGGGCACTTCCCCGTCCCGGCGGCGTGCCGGAACAGAGACTCCTGTCCCCCAGATCTTGGCTTCGCGATGGCGGCGGCTCTGGAAGGTTTCTCGTATCGTGGCTTTTCCGTCTCGAAGTTTTAGGTCAGGGACCTTTTTATAGGCGAAGAGGCGGAGTCGGAGAGGCGACGAGGCGGTGACACACTAGGGGGGCGCCCCCCCCCCTAGGCCGCGCCGCCCTGTCATCTGGGGGCCCAGTGGCCCCCCCCGGCGACTCTCGGGTGTTCTGGAAGCTTCGTGGAAAAATAGGATGCTGGGCCTTGATTTCGTCCGATTCCGAGAATATTTCCTTACTAGGATTTCTTGAACCAAAAATAGCAGAAAACAGCAACTGGCCCTTCGGCATCTCGTCAATAGGTTAGTTCCAGAAAACGCATAAATATGACATAAAGTATGTATAAAACATGTAGATATCATCAATAATGTGGCATGGAACATAAGAAATTATCGATACGTCGGAGACGTATCAGCATCCCCAAGCTTAGTTCTGCTCGTCCCGAGCAGGTAAACGATAACAAAGATAATTTACGGAGTGACATGCCATCATAACCTTGATCATACTATTGTAAGCATATGTAATGAATGCAGCGATCAAAACAATGGTAATGACATGAGTAAACAAATGAATCATAAAGCAAAGACTTTTCATGAATAGTACTTTCAAGACAAGCATCAATAAGTCTTGCATAAGAGTTAACTCATAAAGCAATAAATCAAAGTAAAGGTATTGAAGTAACACAAAGGAAGATTAAGTTTCAGCGGTTGCGTTCAACTTATAACATGTATATCTCATGGATATTGTCAATGTAAAGTAATATAACAAGTGCAATATGCAAGTATGTAGGAATCAATGCACAGTTCACACAAGTGTTTGCTTCTTGAGGTGGAGAGAAATAGGTGAACCGACTCAACATAAAAGTAAAAGAAAGGCCTTTCGCGGAGGGAAGCATT
>NC_061511.1:128795542-128931758 GCF_022539505.1 Lolium rigidum
GTATGATGCGGATGCAATCTACACTAGGAAAACGAGTAAAATCTCACCGAGCAACCCGAAATACGATACCACTTGATAGGGCAAAGGTGGCCGATCTTTCGATGAGAGTATGATAGCGTCGATTTTGTTGGTGGAGTTCGTGCTTGACGATCCGACTACACGTGCAAAGCTCGTGCGCCAATGCAATCGCTAGGACAATCTCCGGGAGTTACGATCTTACGGATGCACGATCGGCCGACCGGCGAGGGTCTTAATTCCTACCTGAAATCGAGAACAAGTAAGAACTAAAAATGCAATCAGAATATTGCGAATATAGATGAAAGCTTTATTGAAAAGGTGGGATTCCGAATAGTCGGTCTTGTTACGGGCGTTGGCCTCAAAAGAAGTACACGAGAGTTGCAGCGATGGCTAACATTTAATCTAATCAAAATCCGAGTCTAAACGTGACGGCTATGGGGGTATTTAAAGGAGGAAAAGGTGGGGTTTCGGTCAGCCATACATATGGTGGCCGAACCAAACCCTAGAAGGCATTTCCCCCTTCAATACGGACTCTAAAAAGTGGCTGACTTAATTCCTGCGAAAATAACATGGGCCTGGTCCAAAACTAAAGGTGACGCAGCACCATAACATGCTATGGACGAAATTATGAAGTGGGAAACTCTATATTTCGTCCATGTCTTCATCTCTTCTTATGGTGGCTTCAAAATTCTGAAATCTCCACTTGCGGCGTCATCTTCAATCCTCAAATGCTTGCTGCCATCTCCTCTATGCGTGATCATGCTCCAATGCTTGTCCTCCTCATCCACGCTTGGTCCATCATTCCTAAGAGTAACAAACATATCTGATTTAGGCAGCATCATATTCTCATGTATGTGAGAAATAGTTCCAAGAAACGAAAGTACCTGAGAGTTAAGTTGTTTGGCACGAGCTCGAGTGATTGGTCCTTGTATTTGTGTGGCTGTAGGTACAGCGGTTGTATCAAGAGATGGAATATCCTCATCAGCATAGATCATGCATCTTGGTCAAGAAGCTCAAGGAGCTCCTTTGGACAGGGTTGGAGGTATGGATTACCGAATCTTAGGTCTTCTCCTCCTTTCGGCCACCAAGGTGGCAAGAACCGACCGGTGGTTCTCGACTTCAGCTTCAACTCCTTGGGTATGGTTTTGGAAAACAACCGTTCTAGATTCCTCAAGCTGCAGTGCTTAGCTGATGTTCTATGTGATGTCTGATGGGCCAATGTGGGTCCGCTCATGGGGGATGCAGAAAAATCAATCGTCAGACCAAGTTTATTGAGGAAATTGTCTACATCCACGTTACAAAATATATTACATGTAAAAGTATACCTCATGTTGAAGCTAGTATTTGTTTAGTATCCTATTTTTTAAAAGAAAATAGTTGATCAGCCTTTACATCGTTTATAACTTAAAAAAATAATTACATGCACTACATTTAGTCAACCGAGGGAGTACTTTATGGCATGTTAACATATATATCATGATAAATCTAATAGTATTTATTTGGTATCCTAGATGTTGGTAGTTTTGTTCAAAAAAATACTTGGTTAAACTTTACATCGTTTGACCTTAAAAAACTTATATGCGCTACATTTTGGCAACCGAGGGATTACTTTGAGGGTGTGAGTATTTCTCAGTCAACTCAGTCAGATGTTGTCATAGAATCTCAGTTGCAACTCATGTTTCAACTCATAATTAGCATGAATCATGATGTAAATCAAATAATATTTATACATCCTAGAATTCTCAGTCAGATGTTGTCATAGTATCTCAGTTGCAACTCATGTTTCAACTCATAATTAGCATGAATCACGATGTAAATCAAATAATATTTGACCTAGCTAAGAACTAGAAATCCCTTACTTTGATGGAGATGACATGTATTCATCCGGGTGACTTCATCAGGATTCCTCCTCGGTCTTTTCTCCCCATGAACTGAGCCTGCACAATTTCATCATTGTCCTCGCGAGTGGAGTGTGTTCCTCGTTTGAGATCTGAGGTTTCAGCAACTGGAAGCGCGCGCATCTCGAATCGCCACGAGTGCGCAAGCACACGTACGCGCGGGTCGTCGCTCCCACGGCCACGAGACGGCATATTTCGAGATGGGCAAACAAAAAGATTTCGGAATCCGCTTTCTACTGCTACAATAGACCACCAATGAGATGGTGTGCCGACATGCACAAGCCCCGGCCGGGCATCGAGTTGAGGTTTCTGAACTGAACCACGAGCAGCAGTGGGCAGTGGGACAATTGACGGGGGCGCGTGGGCGCCGCATCGATCGGTTGGTGCGGTGCCGGCCGACGCAGCTTTTCCTGCCGGCGGTCGCGAGCCCCGACGGACGGGCGAGCGTACGTGCGCGCCGGCCGGCCATGTGGCGGGGTCGGTGGCCACGGTGATCGGTCTCCCTCCATCGCCTGGCCCCGCGCGCCAGCTTAATTTGCTATACTTTAACTAAGCAATACGCAGCTAGTTTTCCGAGCAACCATGTCAGAGGCTGCTCGCCGGGGGCAGCTTTCTCGTGCTCGGCGGCGCCGGTGGCCGGAGCAGACGCTGCGACGCGCTGCCGTGCGTGCCACTCGGACGTATTACCACGGCGGAGGATTCGTGATCCTCGACAAACATGCTGCATAGTCTTAACCTCTCTTTCGTTGCAAAGATGCCTTGTACTACCAAAGTGTTGGCGTTGAGCTGTCCGTCGTTCTCACGCTTTTGTATGCACCCTTCGCCGTTCGCCGGTAGTATGCCTGATGGGTTCAAGACAGTTGAGCTACTTGCACGTACAAGCAATTGCACACTTTCATTATCTTTGGTTTTTGGTTTTTGGCCGGTTTTCTATAAATCAATCGATCGAAGCTTTACGTGGTTGCCATTTCCTCTTACAAACAACAGCAAATCCTATTCTGCTAGCTGAATCGTTTCTGGCGTTGGTGTCTGAAAAAACCAATAGTGAGATCAAAGTTACATGCATCATTTTGTTCCAGTTTTGTGATATTTGACAAGCTTTTTGGTGGGAGTAGCGACCAACCACTTTGCACGAACTCTACTATTCCCTCCTTTTTCTTCTGCAATCAGCTGGATGCTTATTGGTGTCCACCATGCAGAATATTGGGCCATCTCCAGCGAAGAGATCCAAATCAGCGAATTTTTGGCAAAAGAGACCATCCTGTCCAATTTATTGACAAAAAGGACCACTTGTGAGTTTAATTGACAAAAAAGACCACCTTCTCAGTGGCGGCAGCGCCCCCAGGCGACATGTGGCACATGCCGCCACAGGCTGTGGTGGCAGGAGTTTGCCGTTAATCGTCGAGCAGCGCCGTCCGTCGTCGTCAGCTGTGGCGGGCCATGCCGCTAGAGGCAACGGCGGCAACGTGACGTGGAGCATGCCTCCACTGAGTGCGGCGGCAGGCCCTTGCCAAAAATTCTGACGCCGCATGCAACACGGATGCTCCAAACCTTCTCTCATGGATTTAGTCGCTGAACTCAGTATGAAATACTTTGGCCATGGCTAAATAATTATTGCATTATTATATGCTAATTATGCAACCGTGCCGCGAAATCCATGCATGCAAGTACATAGATGTAGAGTGCACGTAGTTCCTTTGGTAATGTATATGGCCTAATGACATGGTTAACAAACCTCCTCTCATGGACTTAGGGCATCTCCAGCGGCGCGACGTAAACGTTCTTTTCGTCCGCCGTGACCGTTAATGCGTCTGGCACCACCTCCAGCGGGGCGACGCAAAGTGATCGGGCCGTCCACGAAGACGCAAACCTGACCCAAATATGCGCCTCAGATGCGTCTCTGCGGACGCGGAAAGTGTCCGCTCGAGTCTGGCGGATGTTTCGTCGGGCCCGCCTGGCAACGACCCTGCGTCGATGCGTCTTCTCAAACGCGCCAGCGCTTCGGCAGTCTGGCGCGTTTGAGAAGACGCATCGACGCAGGGTCGTTGCCAGGCGGGCCCGACGAAACGTCCGCCAGACTCGAGCGGACACTTTCCGCGTCCGCCGAGCGTCCGCAGAGACGCATCTGAGGCGCATATTTAGGTCAGGTTTGCGTCTCCGTGGACGGCCCGGTCACTTTGCGTCGCCCCGCTGGAGGTGGTGCCAGACGCATTAACGGTCACGGCGGACGAAAAGAACGTTTACGTCGCGCCGCTGGAGATGCCCTAAGTCCATGAGAGGAGGTTTGTTAACCATGTCATTAGGCCATATACATTACCAAAAGAACTACGTGCACTCTACATCTATGTACTTGCATGCATGGATTTCGCGGCACGGCTGCATAATTAGCATATAATAATGCAATAATTATTTAGCCCATGGCCAAAGTATTTCATACTGAGTTCAGCGACTAAATCCATGAGAGAAGGTTTGGAGCATCCGTGTTGCATGCGGCGTCAGAATTTTTGGCAAGGGCCTGCCGCCGCACTCAGTGGAGGCATGCTCCACGTCACGTTGACTCCTGCCGCCACAGCCTATGGCGGCATGTGCCACATGTCACCTGGGGGCGCTGCCGCCACTGAGAAGGTGGTCTTTTTTGTCAATTACACTCACAGGTGGTCCTTTTTGTCAATAAATTGGATAGGGTGGTCTCTTTTGCCAAAAATTCCGCTGCGCTATCCGCTTGCGTCCATTTGCGTGGGTGCGCAGGCGCGGTCAGAGGCCGGAGTCCGCTCGGCCGTTTGGGTCACGCGCTGCGTCCAACGGTGCGGCCACCCATTTTGCAAACACGGCGTAGACATTTCGTCGAACATGATACGGGCACCGGCCATCGCTGTTGCGGGCATCGACCACGGGGCCTTGGAGTGCATCGCTGGCGCACGGTTGAGGTCAATAGACCAAGGCGATGGCCCCGTCATGGACTCGCCCACCTCCGGTGACCATCCCGTGGCGGGTACAAGAACCGTCCCGCCAGCGCCGGGCGGGTACCCAAACGGGGCCGTCGGTGGGGCAGTTGACCAGGGAGGAAGCAGCCGGGTCACGGAGGAGCCGAAGCTTCCCTCCGAGGCAATGCCGGCGCCCGTCGCGGCCAGCTGCACGAGCGCGTTGTGGCCGTAAAATAGCATGGCATGCTCTTGTATGGCATTCGCCTCCGCCTCCGTTTGGACCGCCTTACGCCGCTCCTCCACGGCGGTAGCCTCCCTCTTCCGTTGATCGACTGCTTTACGCCACTCGACACGCTTCTTGTTCTCCACTTGCCTTTGCTCCACGGTGAACTCTAGCCTCGCCTTCTTCGTCGCCGCCGTGGGCCATCGCGACCACCAGAACGGTCGGGAACTCCTTAGCGACAGAGCAACAACAGCGGAGAGCTCGGCCTCGTCTCCGATGGTGGTGGTGGCAGCAGCTTCGTCGGCCATCCGCTAGGTTTGGGACTAGAGTGGAGTGGCTGTGGTTTGGGAGGCGGACACGCAGGTCAGGGGAGGACGCGAGAGGACAACCCTCGGTGTACGCGGTCACGCAAACCAGGTCTAAATTTGGGCCAGCTTTGGGTCGTCCTGGACGCCGCATCCATCCGTTTTGGATGCGTCCGCGCGTTGGGCCACGGATTTTTCCAACTCGACCCATCCGGACGAGTGACCGCGGGATGGGTCAACACGTTGGAGATGGCCTTAGCTCCCCTTTCTGCTCTAGCAGTGTGCATCTTACCGGTGGGAGAGAGAACTTGCATTACAAGTGCATTCACTATTGCATACTTTTGGTGAAAGTATATTTTCTACTTGTTTGAAGGATCCCTAAGCATTTTTTTTTCCTTCTGGATTGTTGAATTTAAAGTAAAGACGATATAGGCCAAATCCTTAGAGCAATTCAACATATCCTGTATATATTTGTGTTTGAGACCTGTATAAGAGGTGCTCAAAAAGTATTTTAAGGTGTTATGCGGGCTCAGGCAGCACTGGAGGATCCCTATAGGACCAAGGTGTACACATGACACGTGGAAAGTTTTTTTTTATAACTATAGATTTTCACCATGTGTGCACCCTGAAACCAATTTTTTTTTTTGAGAAACACGGTACAAACGTAAACGTTCATATGCACGCGCATACACTCACCCCTATGAATGCACACACGCACACCCTACCCCTATGAGCACATCTGGAAGATTGAGATGGCGGATTGAATCTTGAAATTGACGAAGTAACCACAGGCGCCTCGCTGTCGACGGGAACGTCGCCTCCCACTGAATGAATATTTCGCCTTTATTAGTCACACAGATGTCAAATCTGAAGTTTGAACTCTGGTGGGCTAGAGGTACAACCACCCTCCTAGCCACCCAACCTCAGGTTGGTTCTCCTGAAACCAATATTTTTATTTGCTGTGGTACCATATGTGCACCATGGTTCGCTTTGCTATCTCTGCCACTCTCCAGCGAAACAAACCCCACTAATGGAAACCATACAACCGAATATCAGATTGGCAACAACATAGCATACAAACTGCAACTGGTGGAGGCAAGTCAAGTTCGCCCCGTATTCCATGTGTCCCACGTGAAGAAATTTCACACACTAGTATTTTCAGACTTTTCTCAACTACTTACTCTCATACAGTGGATATGTCAACTGAAACAGCTTTGGATCCTCGGCCCGTCATCAAGGTAGCATTGTTGTTGCTCTAGTGCTTGTTAAGTGGGAATGCTTGCCTGGTGATGAATCTACTTGGGAGGATTTTGCGTGCTCAAGACACGTTTTCCTCCAATGCTCGATTGGGTTAATGCAAGTTCTACTCATGGGTGATGTCACACATGTGGTCACGTCTTAGGCAATAGAAGGCGACACCAATGGTTGAAAGCGCAAGATGGTGGCGCGAGTTTGTGTGTAGTCGGTGTAAGATATCTTGTGTGGAGGACATGCGTGTCAGTGGGTGAGTGGAATATTAGTGTGACCAAGTTGTAACATGATAGGTACTAACTGAATTGAGGAATAAAACTCACAATTCACCTCCTACTTCTATCGATTTCTTATGTTCTTCCTTCTTGAGACATGTTTGCCATATCGACCACCTCATGCTGGCAATCATACTAGCTAGGGTTGATACAAGTTTCCTACTACCTTCGATCCATAATAAGGATTAGATTTTTAGTTTAAAATATTTCAAATTTGAAGTAAAGCCCCCTACACTTATCACTCAAATTTGAACTAAATCCCCTATATTAATTATGTATAGGAGGGATTTGTTTTTAGAATCACAATTTTTTTACAAAGAATCACAAGTTTTTTTTGAGGGGACACAAGTTTCCTATGTATGTGGAAAGAAAGGCACTTGTATCAATCGCTCGGCCCATCCCTTCGGTGGCTTAGTGTTTACGGGCCGAAAGCCTATCTCGATTACAGAAAAACGCCTCTGTCAAAACCCCTTCGGTTCGTAACCTCGAGGCCTCGAGATTTTTTTAAAAAGTTCTCCAAAAGAAAAGGTACCTACCCTCGTGGAAAAAAAGTTCAGTTCAACTGATTCCTCGACCAGATCCCTGCCCAGGTGTCGCGAGACCTCGATCTCGTCGAGCTATCTGCGCGCGAATGTAGGAGACTACGAGCTCCAGAATCGCTCCGATCCCAATCGAGCATGGCGTCCAAAGCCGGTACCAAGAGGAAGGTGTCGGCGTCGTCCGCAGCAGCGTCTGTAGACGCTTCTCGCCGTTCTCGGAGTGGCCACTGCCGTTGTCGGCGGCGGCCGCAGCCAGCAGGAGGTCTTCTACCCGTGGAGGCGTCGGCTTGAGCGTCTTGAACCCCACCCATTTAGCCACTATTCCATGACAAGCGACGCGAGCGTGCTGCGAGGCTTACCCTGTCGCACTCTCCAATCTGAATGCCTAGCAACAGTTATTCTTTTCAGCGACGTTGGAGACTCTGGAATCATGCTTGGTCTATAAGTGGCCAAGTCCATGCGGTCTTTATCCACTGTTATTGCACTAGTATTACTCTTCCATTATTGATATGGACTAAAGTTCAGTTTTACCTTCATTCCCAGTCCTCCCTGCAGCCGAATTGTTCTGAAGAACCACATACACCTCAGTTCGTTGAGGTTCTTGGAGGATGAAAAAGATGGCCTTGTAAGTCAAGTCTTGTATTCCCGTTTTCATCCTCCTACTCGTGAGTTCGGTCTGCAAATATGATGACCAGATCACACAAGCAAAGCCACTGTCCTCCGGCGACACGCTCGTCTCCAAGGGCGGTGACTTTGCGCTTGGATTCTTCTACCGGAGCAGCCCAAACGCGAGCTTATACCCTGGCATATGGTACCACAACATCCCAGGCCGCACCGTCGTCTGAACTGCCAACCGCGGCAACCCAATCGACGCAAGCTCAGCCCCCATGCTCACCATTGAGTTAAATTGGGCGACACATTTCAGATGCCTAAATATATCTGTGCATGTGTATTTCTGTTGCCTCGTGGACGCGAAAATGATTGTTTTTATCTGCGCGTCCGTTTGCACCCGTGGGGCCTCCAGCGGGTCGACGCATATTTGATCCACGAACATAAATTTGGATGTAAGAACAGCAAATAAACAGGTTCAAAGTAGTCTCAGTTATTAAATCTAAAATTTTGAAAATCTATATGAAAATAAGATGACATTGAGCACTACGCAATGTCTTGTCTTATAACCAACCACTGCCCATTGATGCTTAATCATGTAAGCGTTTAGATATGTTCTCGTCAGTGACTTCAACATTCATATGCAGATACTGCTGCCAGGAGGATGTCCTAGGGATTTGCGTAACCAGCTCACCTCAGAAATTCCATTGGTACTCATTAGGGCCATCAGTACGCTTATTCTCAACGATTATGTTATGCATGATGACGCAACATGTCATCACCCCATGCATGGTCTTCAGCGATTATGTTCTTGTTGGGTGACAGATAATTGGCCACCGAGCTTGGAGCATACCAAATCTCCGATCTACATCTTTCATGCAAGCCTCTTGCATCTTGGCAAATCTCCTCGTTTTTTTCCTGTTTAGATTACGGACAGTCTTCACCAATGTGGCCTAGTTAAGATAGATTTCATCAGCAAGATAATATGGCTTGTTATCTTGGCGAACCTCCTCGTTTTTTCCATTGAGCTCGTAGCTCACATGAGAAGTTTTGCCTTACATAAGCATGTTGAAAATCGGTGATCGGTGCAGCCCATTGATGTCATTGCTGGAACCGGGCATGCAAAAGAATGAATGTCAAATCCATAAATCTGGAGATAACACTGCTTCAAAAACGACAGTACATCCCTCCGCATGGCCGTTGTACTGACTTTGCCATTGTAACATCCCAAATTTTTCCAAATTTCGGAATGTAAAAATAAATAAATTTAGTTGATTGAATTGTTTGTCATTGTTGAAATTTTACAAGGAATTAAAACTTTTTGAGTTTTATTTAAAATCCCTTCCCAAAATAAGTTTTCAAAAAGATTTGCTTTCAAAGTATTTCCAAACCAAACCTATTTCTACTTCATGGTTATGAAATCATATAAAATTTTATTTTGAGACAAAAGGACCAAACCTTATATTTTGGAATATCAATTCCCAAGTAGCCATATAAAGCGTTATATTTATAATAACATTTTTTAGTAATTTGGATTTTTTACCAAAATTAGTTTTATAAAATTAATTGAGTCGTTTTGAATACAATATCAAAATTCAGGTTGGAAATAAAACTTTCGAAATGTTTTAGTTTCGGGAAATATTTTAATTATCCGATCTCATAAAATCCAAGGTATGTTTTTAGTTTTCCGAAATAGCCTATAAGGCAAATGTGTAACGATCTACTCATGCGTTTTTTTTGAACTAAAATAATAATCCTTAGTGTCCCAAAATTATACGGTGCAGATTATAAATTTCAAAGTTCATTCAAGTCAATTTAGTGGCCTAAAACTGAATCTAGAAAATAAAACAGAAAAGAACACCGGCCGGGACAACTAGCCCAAGCCGGAATCACAGTTCAGCTGGCCTAATCGGACAAAAACGCGGCCCAGCGCGCGGACCCATCCCAAAAACGGATGGCCGCAGCGTTTGGGACGACCCAAACCCGGCCCAAATCTGGGACGAGTTTGCGTGGCCGCGGACGCCGAAGGCTGGTCGCTCGCGTCCTCCCCTTGTCCGCCCCTGGCCCGCCTGTCTGTCTCCCAAAACACAAACACTCCTCTCCACTCCCAAAACCTAGAGATGGCCGACGAAGCGACTGCCGCCGCCACCGCCACCACCGCCACCATCGGAGACGAGGCACAGCTCGCGGCCGTTGTCGCTCCTCCCGTGGCGGCGGCTCCTCAACTGGACGGTCCGGTGGTCGTGGATCCCGGGCCGGCGACGAAGAAGGCGAAGCCCGAGCTCACAGCGGAGCAGAGGGCGGTGGAGAGCAAGAAGCGGGGCGACCGGCGCAGGGCGCTCGAGCAACGGAAGAGGGAAGTTGCTGCCGCGGAGGAGCGGCAACGGGCGGCGGAGCAGCTCCTCCAACTCAAGACGGAGGCGAAGGCGAATGTCATGCAAGAGCATGCCATGCTCTTTTACGGCCACGCAGCGCTCGCTCAGCACTTGATCATCCCGGGCGCCGGCACGGCCCGGGGGGGGGGGGAGCTCGGCCTCGTCCGTGACCCGGCCCCTTCCTCCAGGGTCAACATCCCAGCCGACTGCCCCGTTTGGGTACACGCCCGGCGCAAACGAATTGGGGGCGCAGTCGGGGCGGTACGCGTACCCGTCACGGGATGGGTCACCGGAGGTGGGCGAGTCCATGACGGGGCCGTCTCCATCGTCCATTGACCTCAACCGTGCGCCGGCGAACTCTAAAGCCCCCAAGCACCTGGGAGCAGCAACGATGGCCGGTGCACACAACCTGCTCGACGATTTGTCGGCCGAGCGCGCGCCACCACCGATGCAGGCACCGTCCACCGTGCAGGCCCCTCCGTCCTACACGCAGACAATGCCGACCACCATGCCCTATGCTTCAACCGAGCAGGCTCCCCAGCCACCTCCCATTGACACACAGGAGGACACCACTGCCTATCCCGGCAGCATGAACATCAAGCAGGAGCCGTTGTTCACTGACGAGCTCACACAAGCCGCATGTGGACAAGCTCGAGTTTGCCGGGTTAGCAAAAGAACCACCAACTACACGGTGCAGGAGGACAAGGTGCTCGTCGATGGATGGTTGACCATTGGGCAAGACGCATTGACGGGTGCAGAGCAGAAGGGGACCGAATTCTGGCGCCGGATCTATGATTACTTCCATGAACATCGCAAATACGGACATGAGCCATTTGAGAGCGACGGGTGCGACATATCGCTCCAAAAGAGGTGGGGAGCAATTCAAACGGAATGCAACAAGTTTCAGGCGGCGTATGATCACGTGAAGCGGATCCCCGTTAGCGGCTTGGGCATGAAGGACTTGGTATGATTCTTAACCTCAACATATTCATCCGATGTTTGCACATATGTTTATCGTTGTTGTCTTGCTTTGCTCTAGGTGTGGCAAGCTTTAGAATGGTACAAATCTAACACTGGAGAAAAGACCTTTGCCTTCCCTCATTGTTGGAAGGAACTCCAAGGCACCCCCAAGTTCTAGGAGGGGTACGAGGGGTACATGGCGACCTTGACTGGCAACAAGACCGCCAAAGATCCCACGGTCATTGACCTTGATGGTGGGCATCCTTGTGGTAGCTCCGCTTCTCGTGCAAGTCGTCCTCGCGGCCACAAGGCAACCAAAGCCTATATGAAGTGTGATGCTTCGTCCATGCTATTGTTTGGCATTTTGAAGGAGCTGCATGCCGACAGAGAGGTGTCCACGGACAAGAGGGATGAGAGGAGGCACCGGGAGAAAGATGAGGACAGGAAGAACTACTTCGATGTCCAAAAGAAGAAGCTTGAGATTGAAGAGGTCAAGGCCAAGACCAAAGCTAGAGAAATTGAGCTCAAAGAGAGAGAAATTGAGCTCATAGCAATGGCAAGGACCAAAGAGGTGGAGTTGAAGGCGAAGGAAGTTGAGCTCAACCGGCAAGCTGAGGACAACCTGATCATGAACGCCGACTTGACCAACATGAGCGAGGCGAAGAGAGTTTGGTTCGAGAAGAGGCAGAAGAAGATCCTAGAGCGCCCAAATTGAGTTGACTATCTCAATTTGTAATTTTTATATTTGTTCGAACTATGGCACATTTCATTTCTTCATCATGCAATATTTTATTTGATATTATTTTATGCTATTTGATATTATTCTATAATTATTAGATATTATTCTATATTTGTTAGATATTATTTATAAGTATGTGTGGCCAGATGGCCTATTTCTCAAAGAAATATGTCAAATGGCCAAATGGGTGGCCGCTGCGTTGGGCGCACCGTGCGACCCAAACGGACACGCGGATACGGGGCGCTGTCCGGGTGTCCGCGCGGCCACCCAAACGGCCCAAAACGGATGGCCTAGCGCGTCTGTTTGGATCGCCGGGTTGGAGATGCCCTGAACAAGAGCAGCCTCGTGACTCTTCTTTTCCCCTATTTTTATATTCCTTTTTTTCCTGACGCATGGGTCCCGCAATCATCACCAACCTCCAGCAAAAAGACCAGAGCGAGTACACGTTCTAACTGACTCGGGGAAATCAAATGATTCCTCTTGTAAATGGAGCTTATTTATGTCCCATGTCCATTAACATCACCGCTTAAAACTTATAAAACTATTTGCAAGAATTCAAGTCTAAATATGAGGATTTGAGTAATTTTCGCATAGCTTAAATTCTACTAGAAGGACCCCGCGTGCGTTGCTACGCGCGTTTTTCGACATACTTCGTATATATTTCAGTTTTCATGACCACATGTCTATTTCTTATCGGAAACTATAATGGCCGTGTTTTCCACATACTTAATTTGTATATATTTCTTATCAGAAATATCACAGCGGATGACATGATTTTCACAACTCTAATATCATCTGCCACATGGCAATATTCAATATGGTCGCACATTTCTAACGCCACACAATATGGCAGCCCTTTCTTATTTAGTCGAGTGACAGAGGAAAGGATGCGTGTGTGTGGTCTTTTATGTAATCAGAAGAGTATAATCTCGGTTTTATCTACAATATAAACATCTTGGTGCAAATAAGATGAAAACTCCCCAAAAAACGAATTTAAAAACAACAGATTTGCCCAACTTGGACTGAAAATGGTATATACAGTTAGACCTGAACTCAACTTGCTTCAGGGCTTGCTTAGGGGCCTCATCGTTCCGAATCATACTTACCACTGGCAGACTGATTTCATTGGATTTGTTTCTTTCCAACTGTTAGAAATAACAAAACTTTCTGAACTACAGTGTCAATTTCAAGGACATGCATAGGACCTAGAATTCAAGGACATGCATGAATGGTTTGTGACCATTGTGGTTTACCATTGGCTGATGTATTTAGCTGCACACGTCTTTCTATGTGATTGAGCACAAATAGAAAGCTTTACCCACTGGCTGAAAGCTGTACTCACCAATAGAAAAATACATCAGGTATCTAATACATCCAGAAAATAGACTGCACATAACCGTATAAAAGATGGCACAAACCATTTCAAAAGTCAGAATGGCAATTCATTCAAATAATGCTTTTCACTAATTTAATTTATGTTTTCTAAATACTTCAAGAGGAATAGATCTCACATGTATTGCACACTTGTATGAATTGGAATTTTCTTGAACTCAGATTAATACATACCGACAAAAACAAAGCTAATTTGCTATTGTCTGCGGAATGACTCAGGAATTTGCAGACTGATTACTCCAAACTGTAAATTAACTAAGTAAATCCAAATCAAACCACATTGGCCTAAGAAAATCATACATGCGCAAAAGGCTCTAGTAACATAAAGGACCATCAATCCATCGCCTAGGTCGTTAACCGCCCGTGTCCATCGTTGTCAACCTTCCTAGTTTCCTTCTTGATCCTTGTCATTTTCACCTTTGATGTGTACCAATGAAACAAGTAGAAAGACTTCTTCATGACAAATAACCTGTGTCTATGGTACACATGTCAAATAGTAATTATTATCACCTAATAAGAAACGGGACTATATATTATCCGAATGATATTTGGATATCCACAATGTGAGCAACCTTGATAGTCCAAAGTTAACATCTAGCAAATCATATTTTTAAAATAGATCATATACGCAAGCTTGGGCCAAGGGAGGAAGACCTGCGATGGAGTGCAGTGTAACAAGTTCGGCGGCGACCGAATGGAGTTAAAACAGTTGGCGAGTCGATTTCTGGCCGTCGCCGGCACACAAAAACCCTATCCAGACACTGGTTTCTCTTTGTGTGCGTGGAGAATGGATACCGTTCCCTAATCCAAAAAAAAAAAAATCCTAAAGAAAATACACGAGCACGTTCGCCACAAACCCCTTCCAAATCAGCAACAACGCACCCCGCCTGCAGTCCTCTCAATCTGAACCAACTCAGAACGCGCCAGAAGTCACAAGATGACTCCAAATCAAAGGAAAGAAAATACGGCAACCACAACCAACCGCAAACCTGCTCCATCTCTGCCCACAATAACAGACACATTGGCGGCCTCGCGCACGGAAAATCCCTGTCAGCACTAATCCTCCCCGAAATCAACACCATCCTGCCAACAAAAATTATGGTAAACAATATTCTAGCAGCTAAATCTGGGCTATATATAATTGGTTGGGATTGAATAATCATGGCCTCAACTTTGTTTCAATGAGTACCATTTTGGACTGGGTATCACCGTGACATAGCAGGAACAACTTGGTTTACAAACACTATCTTCAAACTGAATAGTTTTTGCAAATAAATATTACTGGGATTAAATGAATAATTTAAGGCGCATGTGAAACTAAGGTAAAGAAAGTAAAAAATATATATATCTTTTATTTTTAAAATGACATCACAGCCCGTAAATTTGCCAGCAGGTTACAAATAACCAAATTTCAATTAATTCGGTGTAAATTTTCCATCATGTTCATTCTGTACGTCTCAAACGTAGTTATCATTTACGGTCAGTTCTTACTTTATTAAATGTGCAAATCTTGGGTCAAAGCCATTGGGGTTATTGTGGCTCTTCAAAATTGCTTACAGTGCCACACATGCTGGTTAGGCGCAGTGGGCTGACAAACATAGACAATGGGTGAAAAAATTAATTAAAATACCTACATGCCACATTAGTCCCTCTACTGGTTGACTGCAACTTATAAGCTATAGAGTTGTCAACACGATACATTCATCACACATTGGCAATCTCCTTCATTTAAATTTGTAGAAATGGAAGAACCTTTACTCCTTGTGAAACTACGCAGTTTGTATCTTCAAAACAAAGTCGATATTGAACTGTTAAAGCCTGCAAGTGCTTCTGAGCATTTCATCAAACAACTACGGTGTGCAACAGCAAGGAAAAAAGGGGGAAGGGGGGTTGTCGCGTCATGACAGAGATGCCATTAGAGGGAGGGATAATGTGATTGGAAGAGATTAACCTGCAGCTCCAGTGAGGACACAACGAAACTGGTGCTCCTGAGTCCTGTCATGGGGGCGCGATTTGGGGCTGCGAGGTGCCGCCCGCAGTTCCTGGTCGTGGACGCGCCGCTGGAATTAAGCTCGGAGCCAGATCTCGGTGTAGGGACGTTGGCGGAGATGGCAAGTCGGAGCAGCGTAGGGTCCGGCAGGCGGCGCGCCACCGGCAGGTTGGCAGAAGGGGCACCAGCCTGACCCAGCCCGTAGAAGAAAAGAACGGTTTGGCTGCTGGGGAGAGAGACGCGGAGATGGGTTCATGCGTGCGGAAAATAACACGCTCGAACCGACCTCGTAGTCAAACCTACTCCGTAGGAGCGAACCGACCTGCCGTAATAGGTATAACACGTATATACGTGAACCGACGATCGGCTGTAGGCCCGATGATAGCGAAGTCCCAGTTCACCCCAGACGCCGGGAACCCTGGGAGCTTAGAGCTCTTCTAAGATAGATCTTTTGAAGATGATTCCTTTTGCAACTCAATCACATTGAAACTCTCCATCTAGTAGTACACATGTTTAGTTTAGTTGATTATATTCACTTCAGATGGTTTTAGATTTGAAGTAATTTCCTTCTATGTGTCATACCACACAATCCACAAACCCTACTTGATCATATCTTTTCTTTTGAATATGTGTTACTCATCAGTATCTATGGAAACCATTATCATAATTTATTTTTGTAAACATTGAGGTTGAAGCTTAAACTCATAATTTCATTTTGCCAAAGTGAATCATATGATCATACCCATCTACCAAAATCATTTATATGTTTCATCGTGTCTAGGATCATATCTATCCTAATTATATTTGCCTAGCTCACAATATTCAAACTACACATGAGTTGTTTGAGTAATTGTGACAAATCTTATTTATAGATTTTTCCTATGAAAATGTTGTGGAGACACTCTACACATGTGTTGAAACCTTGACATCCTTTAGAATCTTTGACCCACATCTTGAATACCATTCATGTCTATCCAATATCATGCTATTCGATCATATTTATGAAGCTTGGGCTATTCAAATTACAAATGAGTCATTGGAGTAATTTAATATATCATTAGTCCATACCCAAGTCTTTGTGTAACTTGAGCTATTGTGATAAGTGTTGTCACACTTTAACTTAATATCATTTAAGTTTTCGCCATGTGGAATCTATGTGATTATTATCACATGGACCATTCCAATTTTGTCTATTCCTTTGTAACAAATCTGTCTTTTCCTATTGGTCATTGATGGTACTTCCTTTCCAAGTATTTGATCCATCCATTCGATATCTCAAATTCATATCTTGCAAGTCATGCCTCACGCCATATCTCCTCTGTCCCTTGAGCACTAAGATAAATAAAGAATAAAAGAAAATGAATAACAAATCTTTCTAAAATGTTGTCTTGCTTGTTGCTATGAATGGTGTGTTTATGTTGTGTTATTTTATATATTATAGCTTGTACGGAGAGCTACGAGTTTTGATTGAGAGAAGCGAAGAATATTCAACTACCAAAAAGGCAAGTGTCACACACCGTTATATCCTATTATTTTCTATGCACCTTGTAGTTATTTTCAGTAACTATTCATGTCTAGTATTGTTTTAAATATATATATTGCTATGCTATGAGCACCTATTAGAACTGCCACAAGTTCAACACTTTATTCTTTGTCGCCATCGTATTATTGTTTGCTTAGCAAAGCTATTTTAGATGTGTGGACTGGGTTATCATGATAAGTTTAGATGAACAAAAATATATGTTTTGATATAACGAAAACAACCTGAATAATGAAACACCTGGGCGGATTGGTAAGACGGCAGCGTCTGCACGGTGAACAATGGTGGGGATTGCCACCCAGGGATCAAAGAGATTGGACAGGTTTCTTGTTTAGTAGCTTCCGTGAAAAGTCGCATGTCATATGGGCTCTGGTTTAACTAAGTAGGTTGTAGGAACCCGAACTGACGTGACTAGCAGATGTAGATGTGTAGGTTGGCATGGGTCCATCCAGATGGCTTGGGTTCCTTTTCTGAAAATGGTCTCGACTTAGTCTTCACCCGACCATTTGAGAAAATTGAGCATAATGGTAGAAGGGGATGACTAGGTCATGTGGGTAAAATGTACAATCCTCTCGAGAGTGTCAAACTAAGTACTTAGCCGTGTCCCCGGTTATGAACAACTATGAGCAACTATGCATGTTACTGTTTGGAAGATCTCACCACTCCAATTTCTTAATAAAACTTGATGGGACAAACAATGGGTTCAGTAGCATGCAGAGCTAGGTTGTCTTGTGTTTACATGGGCCTATGCTAGCATGTTCGTAGATGTTTAGGAGCATATGAAGCTAACTGCCTTGCGACGTCATGGGTTATGCTAATATGTTCTTAGACGATGATTTTTAAAGAATAAAATTGTTTATAAAAAATAGGGAAACTATTGCTTTCCGCAAAAGTGCCTAAACTCCACCTGCCAAATGAGCACGTAGTTGATAGGCGCCATTTATATATCCACCAAATAGTGACATTTGCCAATACAATTCCGAGTGTATTGACCCTGCGTGGCTGCAACGTTTTATGTTGCAGATATTCCGATGAACGTGTGAGGTTCGATGGTTAGGGTTAAGAGTCTATACTCGACATGATCGTCTGTGGCACATGAAGACGAAGGACTCCATGCTGTTATGTTTCGTTGTGAACTCTGATATTGAGCTAGCCTTGTGCTATGCAATTTGTAAGTTATTATGTAATTTTGGATTATTTGATGTAATAAAGACCTTTGTTTCTTGGTATTACATCTTAAACTGTGTGTGCTAGCGATTGATCCAGGGACTAGCACTATTAAGCATAAAGATTCAACCCGTACCGGGTCGGATCGTTACAACCATCCAAATGGATAGTCTTGTACTTCCAATGCATGCAATCTATGCTGCCAATAATGTCTAGGAACCCTCTAAACTCGTTGATATACAACAGCCGACTTGTATCCTCAACTGTTGGCTCCCTACAGTAATATTCTCCGAACACGGCAATTACGACTTGGCAAAACCGGTACATAGACTCAAGGCAGGTGGTCTCACCCATTCGAAGATACTCACCTAATATATCAACAACCATTCCATATGATAGCATGTGAATTGTTGTGGAACATTTTTGGTAGGAGGTGAAGCCTAGCGCACCTGTTGCATTGGGCCTGCATTGGAAGCACGAGTCGTAGTCTCCGATGCCCCGTAGAATGACCATGAACATGTCCCTTGACATCCTGTACCGCAGCCGGAACATTTTCTCCGTGAACACTGGAGCGGTGCGGTCGAAGTAGTCCTTGTGGAGCCGGAGGTGCCCTTTCCACTCTGTTAAGCAGCAGGTTTTTTGATCGGTCCTTCACAGAGCCTCGATGCACCGACATTTGGCTCGCATTATGCTCGTGCAGGATGGAGGCCGAAGCAGAAGCCATGTTCTGCATCGTCTGATCGGACTCGCCGTCGGAAGTGGAGTCAATGACCTCAACGCGGAACTTGTCGAGCATCTTCCACATGTTCATCTGCGTGGGTAGCAACTGCGGATCAATGATCGCCCAAAAATGAGTAAGAAACCTATCAGCGCAATTGACCGAACAGATCCTGGGCGGCGAGGTCGGCCGGCGCCACCTGCAGATGTTTGCCCCCCAAAGACGCGACACATGCGGCCCAGAGCCTACCGCGACTTTGGTCCTGTTCTCCGGCGCTGCGAGGCCTTGGCAGACGGCGTGCGCTGCGGCAGGATGGGGTTGGGGTGCTGGCGTCGCACTAGGGCAGCAAAGAAGGAGAAGAGGAAGCAAATCCGCACCATCGATTTCGCTGTCCCTAATGAGCGGGACCGGGTAAGAAAATGAGGTCGCTCGGCGCGTCCGCGTAGACGCATGCGTGTCCGCGGACAGCCCGATCACTATGCGTCTGGCCGCTGGGCCTGGTTCCTGACGCAGTTTTCGACCGCGTGAATGCAAACGGTTGCTCAGCGTCCGTTTGCATCGCCCCATTGAAGATCCCGATTCTCCAATCAACTAGTGTAAATTGGTATGGTATCGTTGCACTTGGACTTCAAACTCTCGAATTTAAATGCGGCATTCACTCCAAAAGCACAAATGCTTACTAAGAGATTCTTGTTTTAGCTCTTTATTCTTTATTGCTTTATTTTCACAATACTTAGGACTTAGGAGATAAGCCTCTGTGTATCCGCTGCAACGAGCAGTATCATCTAGTTTATGAAGTAAGTGCAATTTTTATTTTTTTATTGCCTTAAATTATTTAAAACATAAACCAATGTGAAGCAGACTGTATTTGACCAGTTTTGTATATTTTCAAGTGTTAATTTAGTATATCACTGTCAACATCTAATTTAAACCCGTTGAGAAAGTTTCTATGAGTGAGCGTGATAAACGCCGTTCAATGACATTCACAAGGAAGGTCGCAAATGGTCACGTTGTTAGTTTGAAAAAAGAAGGAAATATAGGATCCTCGTTTAAATCGTTCCAAGGTAGTTTTCCCACAGGCCCATCACGCTTCTCGTGGGATAAAAGAAGGACTCGCTTGAAACGTTTGTGGTCACATGCTCCAGTGCTGGGCTTTAAGTGCCCAATGGCGTCTTCCATATTGCATGCCACCGGACATATCCACAGTTGAGGCCTGCTCAAACATGTTGCGCATAGACTCTGTCCTTTCTCAGCGCGAAACCCTACAGAGGCCTCAGTTCGGCACAGTGTTTGGCCAGGCCCATTTTGCCCTTCCAGGTAATTATTCCATCGAGCCTAAGTGGCACGAGCGTTTTTTTTAACATTTCTCGAAAATGTGTCCTCTAAGATTAATAACATTTCTCGAAACAGGTTGTCGCCCATTTTTATAAAATTAAGCTAAATGGTTGAACGGATACACAACGATTGGAAATCTCTCTTACAATCAAATCAATAACATTGAATACATAGTTTTCTTATTTCTTACATACACTTGCGGTTGCAAAGCTCGATAGCTTCGCAACCCACCCAGCCTAGCTGAAAGCCTTTTTGATATGAGGTAGGTTAAGTTGAGATGGACCAGCTCAATCTAACAAACAAGGTATGGTCGATTGAGCTATGCTGAGATGAGAATATCTAGTTCCTTTGGCCTATCAAACACGGGAGAATTGCTTATCACCCCTCCTGTTCGTGCGCCGGGGCAAATGGGCATATGAGAAAAACATAAGTACCCTTCAGTATGTTGTCCAAATAAATAGTGACAAAATTATGGTTTGTTTCAATTGAAAAAAGGCTATAAGGAGGGGAGACTAGCAAAATCCAGCAAGCAAAAGGAGGGGAGAAGTTTGCCTTACCTTGGGGCAGTACTGCAGGGCGGCGGACGGGAGCAAGAAGCAGCAGAGCAACGACGTGCGGCGGAGGCGGGCGCAGCGAGTCCGGCGGCTAGGTTGGGTGGGGTCCTCGGGTGATAAGCGCACGAACAGATAAGGCAAAAGGGGTTGAAAGAAAGCAAGACAAAGAAGGGGGTTTATTTTGCTCCAGCGCACGAACATGAGGGTGATAAGCAATTCTCCCACCAAACACACCCTTAGGCTGGCCATAGTGCTAGTATCTTAGGTAGTATCATGCAACTTAGGCTCACAAAAATGTTGATGTGGCATCTAATTAGGCTGGCCATAGTGCTAGTATCTTAGAGTAACATAGGTACGAGAATTTTTTTGTCACTATTGTATCATAGGAGTAGATATTGTATCATATCGCATGTTACGAGAAAAATTAATGCCAAATAGATCTTGTACATTGATTTGCATTGAGATTCTAAAAAACAATAAATTTATAAGATTATGATACTACTCTATAATACAACCCACTATAGAGATAGTATGATACACAAGTATTATTATTATTATTATATGATACTATGCACTATGACCAGCCTTAGCTTATTGGAGGTATGTGAAATACACAGGAGAAATTGTGGATGACATCTTCCAACGCACTTTTTACATCATTCAATAATATAATAAGAGTATGAAGGAAGTAATAGAACGGAAGTGTAAGGAAATCAAGTGGTTAC
This sequence comes from Lolium rigidum, assembly GCF_022539505.1. NCBI lineage: Eukaryota > Viridiplantae > Streptophyta > Magnoliopsida > Poales > Poaceae > Lolium > Lolium rigidum. Next base: position 128,817,080 of record NC_061511.1, read on the forward strand.
CAGTTAGTCCCATCCTAGACTCCCATTGCCAACAGCGGGAGCCTAAAGGTTGAGGCTCTCTGCAACATCAGATCTTTTAAACAAAAAGAGCCATAAACTTCGGAAATTCACTTTGGATCTCGAGTTATACAAACCTCGTTTGTTTTCTTCAAAATTTTAAAACACAATTGCAAAGTTAATTTTTTTTTGTAGATGTAGATAATGATATACTCAACCCACAAAATCTCAACCTGAGATGACTTATATTACGGGCTTTAGAAAATGATAAACATGATAAAATTTGGAGTATTGAATTTTACACTATTCCTACTTTAGATGTTAGATTTTGACAATTTTGTGCAGCCCAAAATACGGGTTATTTCAAATTGAGAATTTTTCAATTTGATAGAGTATATTTATTTTCTAGAAATAGATTTTTCGATCGAAAATTTTGAAACTTCAAAATGTCATTTTTGAATGGTTCAGAAATCAAGCTATGTGCAGTCCGAGCTCTGAAAATCCACGCTCGAACTTTGGAAATTCGCAATGCATAAGCTTTACCTATTTAGTTGATTAAGAAGAGGTATAGCGTACAAATCAAGACAGACGACTTAAAGGCGAAATACGAAATCCTACTCTTTTAAATATAAGACTCGACAAGCTCAACTTTAAATTAACAAAGTAATCACCCGAATAGGATTACAATGATAAAACGAAAACAGAACAGAAAAATAAGAAAACAAAAACTAGGATTAGCAGCTAGATATACGGGCACATGATGCAAAGCTACATGCTAAATAGGAAAGACCATGTAGAGCAGAGCAAGGCTCCAAACCGCAAGATCTACAAGGGCTCCCAAAACTACAACTAAACATCAATAGCTCGGTCTAAATCTTCAAGCAACGAGACGTCACTCTGCGGAGCCGCACCAAACTGAAGTAACACATAAGGCCACCAGGCAGAGAACCACCAACACTGAGGAAACTGGCTAAGTGCTTTAGTGAGCAGACGAGCCTTCGGAGTTCAAACAGGGAAACTTCATGACAACGCTTCCTGGAAGGGGTACGACGCTCATGAGGGTCGTCGTTGTTAGCACAGGGGAGCCGTGCAATGCTTTTGCGGAAGTTTCATCACCCACCTCAAGAAAAGCCTAAGTCTTTGCACACGTCATCAGGACATCAACCAGCTGTTGAAAACTACCGGTGTCCCCCGTGCCACGACATAAACTCTAACAACAACCCTAGGCCCGAGAGCGGCCACACAAACCGGAGGCACGCCATTTATAGGAAACCGGTCACAGTAAGACTCAAGGCGTCGACTAGTAGGTACTCTTAGGATGACCTCAAAGAGAAAAGCAAGTCAACGGGGCAGCAGACAGTGCCCTCGGGGAAGGCAACCATCGATAGGATGTGTGTCATGGCCACACCTCCTACAAGGTGAATGGCATCCAAAGACATCGTCATTGCTGACAATGGTCGAAGCTTTGTGGTGCTTTCACATACACACCACCGCGCACGCTAGCGTCCCTGCAGGCAAAACCCAGCGAACCAAACCAGTCTTGGAGGCGCAACTCCGGGACGCGCCGTCCCCACGGTCGTCACAACTGGCCGGGGAATCAAGGAACCAATGGTGATGAGACCTGCCACCCACTGATCCAATTATCCCACACTCTGCTAGGCGGATTAAAACCCGAGAGAGACATGCGAGATGTCCTAGCCCCCGCCAAGAACATCCGCATCTAGTACATGATAGAGGGGTCAGATAGGATGCTAGCAGCTCCAGCCGCATCTAGCCCGCCTAGCCCAAGGCTGCCCAGATGAGGCCAAAACCTAGGCCCGTCGGCCTAGATCTAGGCTCGCCGCTGCCACCCCAGGCCACAGCCGCCTGGACTTCAGGAATCATGACGCACCAGCACCGACGCTCATGCCGCCACGCCGCGTCGCTGCACCGTCAGGCTCCGGAGACACACCCCTCGCCGGCCGGAGGAGGACGCCGCTGTGGTGACCTTGCATACCACTGCATGTTGTAGTATGCCAGTCGTTGATATAACATTCACGAAGTACCAATCCGCAAATATTACATCCCTCAGAGTAGTACAACAGAACATAGCTGGTCCATAACTCATTCATTTATTATTACAAACCATATGTACATATCATCACGGAGTTCCTCTAGGGTCCAGAGAGGAATACTCCTGGGTTCGAGGTGAACCCAGCTTAGCTTACAATATAGAAGTTTTAGAAGGTTATACATTTATTCTCCTCGAGCAGCTAAGTACTAAGTGTTCATACTGCTCGGTTACTACTACTACTACTCCACGATCCTAGGCTTGTTCTCCTTCGGAACCGTTCTCGGCTCCGTAGACTATGAGATAGTCTACACCTTCTACACCTCCGGAGAGGTCTGGCTCTTCATAGCAGATTTCTTCTGCTCCTTCTTGGTTGTCGATGTCCTCCTCAAGACGATTCAGGCAATCTAAGCAGGGGATTTAAGAGTGGTATGAGTACGAGCGTACTCAACAAGTTCATATTAGAAAGAGGTGTTTAATGCACTAGCTACGATACTAGACCAGAAAGTCTAATACCAATGCATGTTTTAATAACCATTTCTTCAAAAGATTGCTTTTATTAAGAAGAACTATGTCCGTCAGCCTTCACCGGTTTACTAGAACTTCATGGAGTTCCTTTCCGGTAGCGTTCGCAGTTCCAAACCCGGAACAGGGAGTGACAGGTCACGATTCATTACACTCTGCAGAGGTGTGTTGCTTTACCCATAAGAGATCTTAACCATGGTGCCAACCGGGCAGCTTTTTCGTCCACACTTCCTTTGGTGTGAGGCCCGGTATAAGGTCTTAGCCAATCATATTCCTCCGCTACCTCGCACACCCACCCTTTGTTGCAATTCCGATCTTGGGTTCTCGCCGGTCAGCGTATCCATAGGATACCATCCGACATCAACAACTATCAGGCATCCTGGCCCGATCCTTCGCCGGTCATTGCAACCCATCATACACCGCATTACCGTGGGGACTTAGGGCTCCCCAACCACTCCGCTTGTCCCTCGGGATTCAAGTGACTACGGTAAGCGCATCCGTTGATGTACAAGAGATGGAAATACGATTGACTACTCCGTCCCACTCCAGATCTTATGGTTAACATGAGTTTTACGGCACAAGAATCACTGGACGACATTTGTTGTTTAATCCTAGATGGATATAAACTCATTGCAATGGAACCTCCACCATGTCAACACATTCCATGGTTCCATTGCCAACCACATAGTCATATTCATAGTTATGAAAGTAATACTTTTGCTTTTCATGCAAGAGTGATAAGTATAGTACTTTGCAAGTAATTTGGTAAAAATACTCAAATGACATGAGAAAGCGATGAACTTGCCTGAAGACTGCAAGGTGTTGCAGTTCGATGGTGTGGACTGACCCTTGTCCTTTGTTGCTGAAAGATAGCATCATTGTCCGATAAGGGCAATGGTTAAAGAAGCAATTAAGCATGATTCAGCTTTTAGGGTTTTGTTCCCCCCTTCCCGGTGTTTTATTATTTTATGTGAGAGGTAATTACTAAGAATAATTTAGGGATACTCTGTTTAAATTAAAGTACTACCTTGGAATGTTGCCAAGGTTTTTTTAAAGTCCAAAAGAATTTATGGACTTATTTTATCATTAAAAATATGGTGGGTTATTTTTAATGATTATTTTTAATATTTATTCTTTGCCTTAAATTATGATCTAATTTTATTGGTTTCTACAATTCTATTTCATATTTTATTGTGGTAGAGAATTTTATGCTGAGTGGTTTTCATATTTTTATGTATTTTTTAGAGTTACATTTATTTTCTAAAATTCCTGGAGAGATTTAATTAATTGGGAAATTTTTGAAAAGACAGAAATACCCCTGGGGCCCCACCTGTCATGTGGCCGAACTGGTTAGGTTGGACCAGCCCACTGGGCTTGGTCCAACCGATCCAGTCGCTCACGTCTTCTCCTCCTCTCCTAACCCTAGCGCTCCCGCACGCTCCCGCGACCGTGGTCGCCGTCGCCGTTGCCGCTTTGTTCAGGCCGCCTCCGCCATCTCCAGCGACGAGATCGGTCGCAAACGAACCGCCGTTCGACAGCGCACCTCATGGTCCGCGTAGATCTGCGATTCGTCGCCGTCTCCGCTCGCCCCCAATCTCTCTGTGTCTCGGGCCGCACGGATCCGTGGCGATCCGTCGCTCACCGGCGTCCCTGGCGCTATGGCACCGCCGTGAGCCCCGCCTTGGTGTGCTGGGTGTTGCGGCTCTGCCGTGGCCTGGCTTGGCTTAGTCTGGCGCCGCCGTTCGCCCGTCGTGTGATAACGCGTGAAGCACACGTCCGTTGGGAACCCCAAGAGGAAGGTGTGATGCGTACAACAGCAAGTTTTCCCTCAGTAAGAAACCAAGGTTATCGAACCAGTAGGAGATGAAGGCCACGTGAAGGTTGTTGGTGAAGGAGTGTAGTGCGGCGCAACACCGAGGATTCCGGCGCCAACGTGGAACCTGCACAACACAATCAAAATACTTTGCCCCAACTTAACAGTGAGGTTGTCAATCTCACCGGCTTGTTGTAAACAAAGGATTAAACGTATGGTGTGGAAAATGATGTTTGCTTGTGAAGAGCAATAGAGAACAGAGATTGCAGTTGATTGTATTTCAGATGTAAAAGAATGGACCGGGGTCCACAGTTCACTAGTGGTGTCTTTCCAATAAGAAATAGCATGTTGGGTGAACAAATTACAGTTGGCCAATTGACAAATAGAGAGGGCATAACAATGCACATACATATCATGATGACTAATATGAGATTTACTTAGGGCATTACGAAAAAGTACATAGACCGCTATCCAGCATGCATCTATGCCTAAAAAGTCCACCTTCGGGTTAGCATCCGCACCCCTTCCAGTATTAAGTTGCAAACAACAGACAATTGCATTAAGTATGGTGCGTAATGTAATCAACACAAATATCCTTAGACAAAGCATTGATGTTTTATCCCTAGTGGCAACGAGCACATCCACAACCTTAGAACTTTACGTCACTCGTCCCGGATTCAATGGAGGCATGAATCCACTATCGAGCATAAATACTCCCTCTTGGAGTCACAAGTATTAACTTGGCCAGAGCCTCTACTAGCAACGGAGAGCATGCAAGATCATAAACAACACATATATGATAGATCAATAATCAACTTGACATAGTATTCCATATTCATCGGATCCCAACAAACACAACATGTAGCATTACAAATAGACGATCTTGATCATGATAGGCAGCTCACAAGATCTAAACATGATAGCACATGAGGAGAAGACAACCATGTAGCTACTGCTATGGACCCATAGTCCAAGGATGAACTACTCACACATCAGTCCGGAGGCGATCATGGTGATGTAGAGTCCTTCGGGTGATGATTCCCCTCTCCGGCGAGGTGCCGGAGGCGATCTCTCGAATCCCCCGAGATGGGATTGGCGGCGGCGGCATCTCCGGAACTTTTTCCGTATCGTGGCTCTCGGTAATAGGGTTTTCGCGACGGAGAGTTTAAGTAGGCGGAAGGGCAGAGTCGGAGGAGGCACGGGGGCCCACACCATAGGCCGGCGCGGGCCCCATGCTGGCTGCGCCGCCCTATGGTTAGGGCGCCTCGTGGCCCCACTTCGTATCCTCTTCGGTCTTCTGGAAGCTCCGTGGAAAAATAAGACCCTGGGCATTCGTTTCGTCCAATTCCGAGAATATTTCCTCTGTAGGATTTCTGAAACCAAAAACAGCACAAAACAGGAACTAGCGATTCGGCATCTCGTTAATAGGTTAGTGCCGAAAAATGCATATAAATGATATAAAGTGTATATAAAACATGTGAGTATTGTCATAAAACTAGCATGGAACATAAGAAATTATAGATATGTTTGAGACGTATCAAGCATCCCCAAGCTTAGTTCCTACTCGCGCTCGAGTAGGTAAACGATAACAAGGATAATTTCTGAAGTGACATGCTATCATAATCTTGATCAATACTATTGTAAAGCATATGAGATGAATGAAGTGATTCGAAGCAATGGTAAAGACAATGACTAAACAACTGAAACATATAGCAAAGACTTTTCATGAATAGTACTTTCAAGACAAGCATCAATAAGACTTGCATAGGAGTTAACTCATAAAGCAATAAATTCTTAGTAGAAAGTTTTGAAGCAACACAAAGGAAGATATAAGTTTCAGCGGTTGCTTTCAACTTCAACATGTATATCTCATGGATGATTGTCAACACAAAGTAATATGATGAATGCAAATAAGCAAGTATGTAGGAATCAATGCACACAGTTGACACAAGTGCTTGCTTCTAAGATAGAAGGAAGTAGGTAAACTGACTCAACATAAAGTAAAAGAAAGGCCCTTCGCAGAGGGAAGCATGGATTACTATTTTTGTGCTAGAGCTTTTCATTTTGAAAACATAGAAACAATTTTGTCAACGGTAGTAATAATTCATATGTGTTATGCATAAGACATCCTATAAGTTGCAAGCCTCATGCATAGAATACCAATAGTGCTCGCACCTTGTCCTAATTAGCTTGGATTTACATGGATTATCATTGCATAACATATGTTTCAACCAAGTGTCACAAAGGGGTACTGATACGTCTCCAACGTATCTATAATTTCTGATATTCCATGCTAGTTTTATGACAATACTTACATGTTTTGCTCACACTTTAAAATGATTTCATGCATTTTCCGGAACTAACCTATTAACAAGATGCCACAGTGCCAGTTCCTGTTTTCTGTTGTTTTTGGTTCCAGAAAAGCTGTTCGGGCAATATCCTCGGAATTCGACGAAACAAAAGCCAAACATCTTATTTCACCGAGACGGACCAGAACACCGAAGGGGAGCCGGAGAGGAGGCCCAGGGCCCCCAGACCACAGGGCGGCGCGGCCTATAGGGGGCGCGCCAGCCTATGGGGAGGGAGCCCCCTGGCTCCTCCGACTCCGCCTCTTCGCCTATATAACCCCTCGCGACGTAAAAACCCTATACCAATTGACGAAACTCCAGAAAGACTCCAGGGGCGCCGCCGCCATCGCGAAACTCCGTTTCGGGGGACAGAAGTCTCAGTTCCGGCACGCCGCCGGGACGGGGAAGTGCCCCCGGAAGCCATCTCCATCAACGCCACCGCCTCCATCATGCTCCGTGAGTAGTTCCCCCATGGACTACGGGTTCTAGCTGTAGCTAGTTGGTACTCTCTCTCCCATGTGCTTCAATACAATGATCTCATGAGCTGCCTTACATGATTGAGATTCATCTGATGTAATCGGTGTTGTGTTTGTTGGGATCCGATGAATTGTTACATTATGATCAGTCTATCTATATAAGTTTTTGAAGTTATTGTTGCTGCAATCTTTTTGTGCTTAATGCTTGTCACTAGTGCACGAGTGGCATGATCTTTGATTTAACTCTATACTTATTGCTTAGATTGTATCTACAAGTTGTTTGCACATGTCTATGTCCGGAACCCGAGGCCCCAGAGTGACAGCAACTGGGATAACTGGAGGGAAGGCTTAGGTATGAGGATCACATGTTTTCACCAAGTGTTAATGCTTTGCTCCGGTGCTCTATTAAAAGGAGTACCTTAATTACCAGTAGATTCCCTTGAGGCCCGGCTGCCACCGGCTGGTAGGACAAAAGATGTTATGCAAGTTTCTCATTGCGAGCACGTATGACTATATATGGAAAACATGCCTACATGATTAATAATCTTGATGTTCTGTCTTAATGATATTTCAATCCTATCAATTGCCCAACTGTAATTTGTTCACCCAACACTTGTTATTGGAGAGTTACCACTAGTGAAGATAGCTGGGAACCCCAGTCCATCTCTCATCATCATATACTCGTTCTATATGTCATTGGAAGTAGTATCAACTATTTTCTGGTGCCATTGCCTCTGTGTTACTGTTACTATTGCTCTCATATCACTGCTGCTTTCACATCACCCCTGTTACTAGTGCTTTTCCAGGTGCAGCTGATTTGACAACTCAGTTGTTAAGGCTTATAAGTATTCTTTACCTCCCCTTGTGTCGAATCAATAAATTTGGGTTTTACTTCCCTCGAAGACTGTTGCGATCCCCTATACTTGTGGGTTATCAAGACTATTTTTCGGCGCCGTTGCCGGGAGGCATAGCTCTACTCATAAGTTCACCTGGGGAGTACACTCTACCTCTCTCTCTGTTTTTATTTTATTTTGTCTTGCTAGTTTACTTCTGTCTAGTTTATTTGTGCTTAGTTTATTTCTGTCTAGTATTATTTTGCTTAGTTTACTTTTGTCTAGTTTGTTTTTGTCTTGTTTTATTTTTCTTATACACCCGAAAATCCATAAAAATTTGAAAAACCGAAAAATTAAAAACTGTTGTTATGGGAGAACCCACAACCTATTTGGAGCTTATTGAAATATATATGAATTATAGAGAATCAAGAACGGGTAAAGTCATGAGTGTTGTGATAGAAAAATTGAATACAATTGCTAAAATCTTGCTTAAACGCCATGATATAAACTGTTGCTCTAAATAGGATACTAAACATCTGAAATTCCAATGTGGCTTTAGTGAAGAAGTTTTAATTAAGAATTATAATTGGAATAACTATATTCATTTTGGGTTCGAAGAGGTAGAACAATTTGTCTATTTATGGGAGCCTCTGAGGTAGAATCCTTCATGGCTAAAAATTATGAAACTTGTGTTGCTTGTAAGGACCTTAAAGGTTATGTCTCTTCTATCCTTAATTTTTTGCATAGAAAGTTACAGCGATAATCCTTATATCATTGATTATAAAGAGAGACTCATTAATGCAGAAGAATGCACTCACAATTTGCAGGAACCTGTGAAAGAAGAAATTGATGAACCTGAAAGCTCATTGGATGAAAAAGAGGAGGAGAGTGATGAACAAAAGGAGGAAGAATGGATTAGCTACCCACGCCAACCTTCTAATGAGAGTAACTCTTTATCTCTTACACTATTTGATTGTCCTCCATGCTTACCAAAGGAGGATGAATGTTATGTTCCTGTGGATTCTCTTGAAATATTACCTATGAGTAAAACTTGTGAGAATAATTATGCTACTGTTATTTATGATAATCCATGCTATTTTGATAAATCTTATGATAATGCTTTGTTTGTGCCTGATGTCGAAATGCATGGTACTAAAGAATTTTGTTTAGCAAATGTTTATGATAAAGCTCTAGATGATGATCCTATGTTACTTGATAATATTAATTGTACTACTAATGAAAATGGGATTGGAGAGGTCTTGACTTTATCTAGGAGTCCCATATCTTTTAAGATTGATCAATCATCTTGTTATATTATTGATAAAAGTGGGTTTGAAAGTTTTAATCCCATTATTTTTGATCTTGATAAAAATTATGTGATTGTAGATCATGAAAAGCATGCTATAGGTGATAGTTATATTGTTGAGATTGATGATGATGCTACTGAAAATTATTATGAGAGAGGAAAATATGGTTGTAGAAATTTTCATGGTACTAAAACACCTCTCTACATGCTGAAAATTTTGAAATTACTCTTGTTTTATCTTCCAATGCTTGTCACTTTGTTCTTCACGAATTTATTTGTGTACAAGATTCCTATGCATAGGAAGCGGGTTAGACTTAAATTTGTTTCATACTTGCTTTTTGATGCTCTCTTTGCTTCAACTCTCATCTTTATGTGAGCATCATTAAAATTGTTGAGCCCATCTTAATGGCTATAAAGAAAGCACTTCTTGGGAGATAACCCATGTTTTTATTTTGCTACTATTTTGTTGTGTCTTGGAAGTTGTTACTACTATAGCAACCTCTCCTTATCTTTATTTTATTGCATTGTTGTGCCAAGTAAAGTCTCTAATAGAAAGTTTATACTAGATTTGGATTTCTGCGCAGAAACAGATTTCTATCTGTCACGAATTTGAGTAGGTCTCTCTATAGGAAACTCAGAAAAATCTGCCAATTTTTATGCGTGTTCCTCAGATATGTACTCAACTTTCATTAGTTTTGAGTTTTCTGATTTGAGCAACGGAAGTACCTCTAAAAAATTCGTCTTTACTGGCTGTTTTGTTTTGACAGATTCTGTCTCTGTTTTTTTGCATTGTGTCTTGTGGACTTTAAGTGAGGCTTTCTAGACGTGGAGAGCTGTAGCTAATGTTTTATTGAGTTCTTTCAATGTGTCACTACAGGACTAAAGTGGATTAAAGTTTTTTGAGTACTAACCCCTCTAATGAAGTTTATGAGAAGTTTGGTGTGAAGGAAGTTTTCAAGGGTCAAGAGAGGAGGATGATACAATATGATCAAGAAGAGTGAAAAGTCTAAGCTTGGGGATGCCCCCGTGGTTCATCCCTGCATATTTCAAGAAGACTCAAGCGTCTAAGCTCGGGGATGCCCAAGGCATCCCCTTATTCATCGACAACTTATCAGGTCACCTCTAGTGAAACTATATTTTTATTCTGTCACATCTTATGTGCTTTACTTGGTGCGTCTGTGTGTTTATTTTCGTTTTGTTTTTGTTTGAATAAGATCGGATCCTAGCAATCCTTGTGTGGGAGAGAGACACGCTCCGCTTTTTCATATGAACACTTGTGTTCTTCGATTTACTTTAATGTTCTTGGCAAAGTTGACTATTTGGTTGGAAACAGAAAATGCTTCATATTGTCTTGAATAATTTGATACTTGGCAATTGTTTTGAGATCTCAAGTAGATCATGTTTCTCTTGCATGATGTGGTTTGAACCTATTAGTGGAGAACTACCGTAGAGCTTGTTGAAATTTGGTTTGCATGATTGGTCTCTCTAAGGTCTAGATATTTTCTGGTAAAAGTGTTTGAGCAACAGGGAAGATAGTGTAGAGTCTTATAATGCTTGCAATATGTTCTTATGTAAGTTTTTCTATACCGGTTCATACTTGTGTTTGCTTCAAACAACCTTGCTAGCCAAAGCCTTATACTGAGAAGGAATGCTTCTCGTGTATCCAAAACCTTGAGCCAAAACCTATGCCATTTGTGTCCACCATAACTACCTACTATGTGGTATTTTTTGCCATTCCAAGTAAATACTTCATGTGCTACCTTTAAACAATTCAAAACTTTATTATCTCTTATTTGTGTCAATGTTTTATAGCTCATGAGGAAGTATGTGGTGTTTTAATCTTGTTGGGCAGCTTTCACCAATGGACTAGTGGCTCATCCGCTTATCCAATAATTTTGCAAAAAGAGCTGGCAACGGGGTTCCCAGCCCCAATTAATTAACTTTCATTAATAATTCTCTCACATGTTTTGCCCTGATTCATCAGTAAGTAACTTAATTTTGCATATAGACACTCCTTCATGGTATGTGAATGTTGGAAGGCACCCGAGGATTCGGTTAGCCACGGCTTATGAAAGCAAAAGGTTGGGAGGAGTGTCATCTATAAATAAAACTAAAATACATGTGTAAACAAAAGAGAAGAGGGATGATCTACCTTGCTGGTAGAGATAACGTTCTTCATGGGAGCCGCTCTTTGAAAGTATGTTTGGCAAGGGGGTTAGAGTGCCCACTACCATTCGCTGACAACAACAAAGACCGCTCAAAACTTTACTTTTATGCTCTCTATATGATTTCAAAACTTAAAAAGCTCTACCACATGATTTAATCCCTGCTTCCCTCTGCGAAGGGCCTTTCTTTTACTTTATGTTGAGTCAGTTTACCTACTTCCTTCCATCTTAGAAGCAAACACTTGTGTCAACTGTGCATTGATCCTTACATACTTGCTTATTTGCATTCATCATATTACTTTGTGTTGACAATTATCCATGAGATATGTATGTTGAAAGTTGAAAGCAATTGCTGAAACTTAATCATCCTTTGTGTTGCTTCAATGCCTTTTACTTTGAATTTATTGCTTTATGAGTTAACTCCTATGCAAGACTTTTTGATGCTTGTCTTGAAAGTACTATTCATGAAAAGTTTTGCTATATGTTACCTATTTGTTAGTAAACTATAGATCGTTGCCATGAGTCACTTCATTCATCTCATATGCTTTACAATAGTATGATCAAGATTATGTTAGTAGCATGTCACTACAGAAATTATTCTTTTTATCGTTTACCTACTCGAGGGCGAGTAGGAACTAAGCTTGGGGATGCTTGATACGTCTCCAACGTATCTATAATTTCTGATGTTCCATGCTTGTTTTATGACAATACTTACATGTTTTGCTCACACTTTATAACGATTTCATGCATTTTCTGGAACTAACCTATTAACAAGATGTCACAGTGCCAGTTCATGTTTTCTGTTGTTTTTGGTTCCAGAAAAGCTGTTGGAGCAATATTCTCGGAATTCGACGAAACAAAAGCCAAACATCTTATTTCACCGAGACGGACCAGAACACCGAAGGGGAGCCGAAGAGGAGGCCCAAGGCCCCCAGACCACAGGGCGGCGCGGCCTATAGGGGGGGCGCGCCAGCCTATGGGGAGGGAGCCCCTGGCTCCTCCGACTCTGCCTCTTCACCTATATAACCTCTCGCGATGTAAAAACCCTATACCAATTGACGAAACTCAAGAAAGACTCCAGGGGCGCCGCCGCCATCGCGAAACTCCGTTTCGGGGGACAGAAGTCTCTGTTCCGGCACGCCGCCGGGACGGGGAAGTGCCCCCGGAAGCCATCTCCATCAAAGCCACCGCCTCCATCATGCTCCGTGAGTAGTTCCCCCATGGACTACGGGTTCTAGCTGTAGCTAGTTGGTACTCTCTCTCCCATGTACTTCAATACAATGATCTCATGAGCTGCCTTACATGATTGAGATTCATCTGATGTAATCGGTGTTGTGTTTGTTGGGATCCGATGAATTGTTACATTATGATCAGTCTATCTATATAAGTTTTTGAAGTTATTGTTGCTGCAATCTTGTTGTGTTTAATGCTTGTCACTAGTGCACGAGTGGCATGATCTTAGATTTAAGCTCTATACTTATTGCTTAGATTGTATCTACAAGTTGTTTGCACATGTCTATGTCCGGAACCCGAGGCCCCAGAGTGACAGCAACTGGGATAACTGGAGGGGAAGGCTTAGGTATGAGGATCACATGTTTTCACCAAGTGTTAATGCTTTGCTCCGGTGCTCTATTAAAATGAGTACCTTAATTACCAGTAGATTCCCTTGAGGCCCGGCTGCCACCGGCTGGTAGGACAAAAGATGTTATGCAAGTTTCTCATTGCGAGCACGTATGACTATATATGGAAAACATGCCTACATGATTAATAATCTTGATGTTCTGTCTTAATGATATTTCAATCCTATCAATGGCCCAACTGTAATTTGTTCACCCAACACTTGTTATTGGAGAGTTACCACTAGTGAAGATAGATGGGAACCCCGGTCCATCTCTCATCATCATATACTCGTTCTATATGTCATTGGAAGTAGTATCAACTATTTTACGGTGCCATTGCCTCTCATTCATTATTCTATCGCTATTGTGTTACTGTTACTATTGCTCTCATATCACTGCTGCTTTCACATCACCCCTGTTACTAGTGCTTTTCCAGGTGCAGTTGAATTGACAACTCAGTTGTTAAGGCTTATAAGTATTCTTTACCTCCCCTTGTGTCGAATCAATAAATTTGGGTTTTACTTCCCTCGAAGACTGTTGCGATCCCCTATACTTGTGGGTTATCAGGTACCTCTATGCCACCTGTACAAAGGTCCAAGGAGATAAATCACATTTGATTTCTCGATTTTGATAGATCTCAACTTGAGGACATCCATACCGGGACAACATAGAAAACCGATAATGGACTCCTCTTTAATGCTTAAGCATTCAACAACAGATAATATTCTCATAAGAGATTGAGGATTAATGTCCAAACTGAAACTTCCACCATGATACATGGCTTTAGTTGGCGGCCCAATGTTCTTCTCTAACAATATGCATACTCAAACCATTTAATCATGATAAATCACCCTTACTTCAGACAAGACGAACATGCATAGCAACTCACATGATATTCAACAAAGGTGTAATAGTTGATGGCGTCCCCGAAACATGGTTACCGCTCAACAAGCAACTTATAAGAAATAAGATACATAAGCTACATATTCTTTACCACAATAGTTTTTAAGGCTATTTTCCCATGAGCTATATATTGCAAAGACAAAGAATGAAATTTTAAAGGTAACACTCAAGCAATTTACTTTGGAATGGCAGAGAAATACCAAATAGTAGGTAGGTATGGTGGACACAAATGGCATAGGTTTTGGCTCAAGGATTTGGATGCACGAGAAGTATTCCCTCTCAGTACAAGGCTTTGGCTAGCAAGGTTGTTTGAAGCAAACACAAGTATGAACCGGTACAGCAAAACTTACATGAGAACATATTGCAAGCATTATAAGACTCTACACTGTCTTCCTTGTTGTTCAAACACTTCACCAGAAAATATCTAGATTTTAGAGAGACCAATCATGCAAACTAAATTGCAACAAGCTCTATGGTAGTTCTTCATTAATAGGTGCAAAGTACATGATGCAAGAGCTTAAACATGATCTATTTGAGCACAACAATTGCCAAGTATCAAATTATTCAAGACAATATACCAATTACCACATGAAGCATTTTACATTGCCAACCAAATAATAATGAACGAAGCAGTTTCAACCTTCGCCATGAACATTAAAAGTAAAGCTAAGAACACAAGTGTTCATATGAACGAGCGGAGCGTGTCTCTCTCCCACACAAAGAATGCTAGGATCCGATTTTATTCAAACACAAACAAAAACAAAAACATACAGACGCTCCAAGTAAAGCACATAAGATGTGACGGAATAAAAATATAGTTTCACTAGAGGTGACTCGATAAGTTGTCGATGAAGAAGGGGATGCCTTGGGCATCCCCAAGCTTAGATGCTTGAGTCTCCTTGAAATATGCAGGGATGAACCACGGGGGCATCCCCAAGCTTAGACTTTTCACTCTGCTTGATCATATTGTATCATCCTCCTCTCTTGATCCTTGAAAACTTCCTCCACACCAAACTCAAAACAAACTCATTAGAGGGTTAGTGCATAATCAAAAAAAATTACATATTCAGAGGTGACATAATCATTCTTAACACTTCTGGACATTGCACAAAGCTACTGAAAGTTAATGGAACAAAGAAATCCATTCAACATAGCAAAAGAGGCAATGCGAAATAAAAAGGCAGAATCTGTCAAAAACAGAACGATCCGTAAAGACGAATTTTTAGGGGCACTTAACTTGCTCAGATGAAAAAGCTCAAATTGAATGAAAGTTGCGTACATATCTGAGTATCACACACGGAAATTGGCAGATTTTTCTGAGTTACCTACAGAGAGGCCTACTCAAATTCGTGACAGCAAGAAATCTGTTTCTGCGCAGCAATCCAAATCTAGTATCAACCTTACTATCAAAGACCTTACTTGGCACAACAATGCAATAAAATAAAGATAAGGAGAGGTAGCTACAGTAGTAACAACTTCCAAGACTCAAATATAAAACAAAAGTGCAGAAGTAAAATAATGGGTTGTCTCCCATAAGCGCTTTTCTTTAACGCCTTTCAGCTAGGCGCAGAAAGTGTGAATCAAGTATTATCAAGAGATGAAGCATCAACATCATAATTTTTTCTAATAATAGAATCAAAAGGTAACTTCATTCTCTTTCTAGGGAAGTGTTCCATACCTTTCGTAAGTAGTTCGAAGAAAAGGTCTTCCCAAAATAATGGGACAAGATGCATTGCATTCAATATCCAAGACAACAAAATCAACGGGGACAAGGTTATTGTTAACCGTAATGCGAACATTATCAATCCTCCCCAAAGGTTTCTTTGTAGAATTATCAGCGAGATTAACATCCAAATAACAATTTTTCAATGGTGGCAAGTCAAGCATATCATAGAGTTTCTTAGGCATAACAGAAATACTTGCACCAAGATCACATAAAGCATTACAATCAAAGTCAATGACCTTCATCTTAATGATGGGCTCCCAACCATCTTCCAACTTCGTAGGAATAGAAGTTTCAAGTTTTAATTTCTCTTCTCTAGCTTTTATAAGAGCATTTGTAATATGTTTTATAAAGGCCAAATTTATAGCACTAGCATTAGGACTTCTAGCAAGTTTTTGTAAGAACTTAATAACTTCAGAAATATGACAATCATAAAAATCTAAACCATTATGATCTAAAGCAATGGGATCATTGTCCCCAATATTTTGAAATTTTTTTAGCAGTTTTATCACAAACAATTTCAGCAGTTTTAGCAGTTTCAGGCAGTTTTGCACGCTTTGCATTAGGAGTAGAAACATTGCCAACACCAATTATTTTACCATTGATAGTAGGAGGTTTAGCAACATGTGAAGCATCAACATTACTAGTGGTGGTAATAGTCCAAACTTTAGCTACATTATTCTCTTTAGCAAATTTTTCTTCTCTTTCCCACCTAGCATGCAATTCAGCCATCAATCTAATATTGTCATTAATTCGAACTTGTATGGCGTTTGCTGTAGAAAATGACTTAATATCTTTATCTTCATTAGGCATAACTTTCAATTTTAAAAGATCAACATTAGCGGCAAGACTATCAACCTTAGAAGCAAGAACATCAATTTTACCAAGCTTTTCCTCAACAGATTTGTTAAAAGCAGTTTGTGTACTAATGAATTCTTTAAGCATGACTTCAAGACCAGAGGGTACACTCCTATTATTGTTGTAAGAAATTACCATAAGAATTACCATAACCATTACTATTGTTAGAAGGATATGGCCTATAGTTGTTACCAGAATTATTCCTATAAGCATTGTTGTTGAAATTATTATTTTTAATGAAGTTCACATCAACATGCTCTTCTTGAGCAACCAATGAAGCTAAAGGAACATTATTAGGATCAACATTAGATCTACCATTCACAAGCATAGACATAATAGCATCAATCTTATCACTCAAGGAGGAGGTTTCTTCAACATAATTTACCTTCTTGCCTTGTGGAGTCCTTTCCGTGTGCCATTCAGAGTAATTGATCATCATATTATCAAGAAGCTTTGTTGCGGCGCCTAAGGTGATGGACATAAAAGTACCTCCAGCAGCTGAATCCAATAGGTTCCGTGAAGAAAAATTCAATCCTGCATAAAAGGTTTGGATGATCATCCAAGTAATTAGTCCATGGGTAGGGCAATTCTTGACCAAAGATTTCATTCTTTCCCATGCTTGGGCAACATGCTCATTATCCAATTGCTTAAAATTCATTATGCTACTTCTCAAAGATATAATTTTAGCAGGAGGATAATATCTACCAATGAAAGCATCCTTACATTTAGTCCATGAATCAATACTACTTTTAGGCAAAGATATCAACCAATCTTTAGCTCTTCCTCTTAGGGAGAAAGGACACAATTTCAATTTTCTAATGTCACCATCTACATCCTTATACTTTTGCATTTCACAAAGTTCAACAAAATTATTAAGATGGGCAGCAGCATCATCAGAACTAACACCAGAAAATTGCTCTCTCATAACAAGATTTAGTAAAGCAGGTTTAATTTCATAAAATTCTGCTGCAGTAGCAGGTGGAGCAATAGGTGTGCATAGGAAATCATTATTATTTGTGCTAGTGAAGTCACACAACTTAGTATTCTCAGGAGTACTCATTTTAGCAGTAGTAAATAAAGCAAACTAAATAAAGTAAATGCAAGTAACTAATTTTTTGTGTTTTTGATATAAAGAACACAAATAAGACAGTAAATAAAGTAAATGCAAGTAACTATTTTTTTGTATTTTTGATATAGAGAAAGCAAACAAAGCAGTAAATAAAGTAAAGTAAAGCAAGACAAAAACAAAGTAAAGAGATTGTATGTGGGAGACTCCCCTTGCAGCGTGTCTTGATCTCCCTGGCAACGGCACCAGAAAAAGAGCTTGATAACGCGTGAAGCACACGTCCGTTGGGAACCCCAAGAGGAAGGTGTGATGCGTACAGCAGCAAGTTTTCCCTCAGTAAGAAACAAAGGTTATCGAACCAGTAGGAGATGAAGGCCACGTGAAGGTTGTTGGTGAAGGAGTGTAGTGCGGCGCAACACCGGGAATTCCGGCGCCAACGTGGAACCTGCACAACACAATCAAAATACTTTGCCCCAACTTAACGAGTGAGGTTGTCAATCTCACCGACTTGCTTGTAAACAAAGGATTAAACGTATGGTGTGGAAAATGATGTTTGCTTGTGAAGAACAACGAGAGAACGAGATTGCGGTTGATTGTATTTCAGATGTAAAAGAATGGACCGGGGTCCACGGTTCACTAGTGGTGTCTCTCCAATAAGAAATAGCATGTTGGGTGAACAAATTACGATTGGCCAATTGACAAATAGAGAGGGCATAACAATGCACATACATATCATGATGACTAATATGAGATTTACTTAGGGCATTACGACAAAGTACATAGACCGATATCCGACATGCATCTATGCCTAAAAAGTCCACCTTCGGGTTAGCATCTGCACCCCTTCCGGTATTAAGTTGCAAACAACGGACAATTGCATTAAGTATGGTGCGTAATGTAATCAACACAAATATCCTTAGACAAAGCATTGATGTTTTATTCCTAGTGGCAACAGACACATCCACAACCTTAGAACTTTCGTCACTCGTCCCGGATTCAATGGAGGCATGAACCCACTATTGAGCATAAATACTCCCTCTTGGAGTCACAAGTATCAACTTGGCCGGAGCCTCTACTAGCAACGGAGAGCATGCAAGATCATAAACAACACATATATGATAGATCAATAATCAACTTGACATAGTATTCCATATTCATCGGATCCCAACAAACACAACATGTAGCATTACAAATAGACGATCTTGATCATGATAGGCAGCTCACAAGATCTAAACATGATAGCACATGAGGAGAAGACAACCATCTAGCTATTGCTATGGACCCATAGTCCAAGGATGAACTACTCACACATCAGTCCGGAGGCGATCATGGTGATGTAGAGTCCTCCGGGTGATGATTCCCCTCTCCGGCAGGGTGCTGGAGGCGATCTCCTGAATCCCCCGAGATGGGATTGGCGCCGGCGTCTCTGGAACTTTTTCCGTATCGTGGCTCTCGGTAATAGGGTTTTCGCGACGGAGAGTTTAAGTAGGCGGAAGGGCAGAGTCGGAGGAGGCACGGGGGCCCCACACCATAGGCCGGTGCGGGCCCCATGCTGGCCGCGCCGCCCTATGGTTAGGGCGCCTCGTGGCCCCACTTCGTATCCTCTTCGGTCTTCTGGAAGCTCCGTGGAAAAATAAGACCCTGGGCATTCGTTTCGTCCAATTCCGAGAATATTTCCTGTGTAGGATTTCTGAAACCAAAAACAGCACAAAACAAGAATTGGCGCTTCGGCATCTCGTTAATAGGTTAGTGCCTGAAAATGCATATA
Organism: Lolium rigidum; assembly: GCF_022539505.1. Taxonomy (NCBI): domain Eukaryota; kingdom Viridiplantae; phylum Streptophyta; class Magnoliopsida; order Poales; family Poaceae; genus Lolium; species Lolium rigidum. Next base: position 128,836,530 of record NC_061511.1, read on the forward strand.
AATGATATAAAGTGTATATAAAACATGTGAGTATTGTCATAAAACTAGCATGGAACATAAGAAATTATAGATACGTTTGAGACATATCAGCGTGTGCCGCCGTGGCCGCCATGGCCGCGACTTCTGCCTTCTCGCCCAGGTGTGTGCTCCACTCTCTCTCTCATCTGTTCTTCCTCCTCTTCCACCACTGGATGCCTTGGCATCCATGGTGTCGTGCTGCTGCTGTGTACTGTTGCTGCTACCTCCATGCCCTAGCAGATGTTGTTGCTTCTGTGACCATGCATGTGCTGCTGCTCTGCTTATGATGTTGCTCTCTCCATACCCTAGCTTATGCTGCTCCACCCAACATGTTGTGCATGGTTCTGTGTGATCCTAGATGCTACTGGCTTGCTTATGCCTGTATTTCTTGTCTGCAGCTACTCCTGTTACTGCTAATGATGCTATGCCTTTGCTATGTATTCATTTATCTGCCCCTGGCTTGATTTCTGTGAATAATCCTTGCCAATGGCAAGTGCCAGTGCTCCTGGTTGTTGCTCCTAGAGCCTGTGCCTCATGGTGATGCTCTCTGGAACATGGTTGCTAGTTATACAACTCTACACCTTGTTGTAGTGTGCTTCTGCATACAATTATAAGGTGCTGATATGATTATCTATGATAGATTGGTTTTTTATCTTTGGTCTTGGATGATTGATACGTCTCAAACATATCTATAATTTCTGATGTTCCATGCTAGTTTTATGACAATACCTACATGTTTTGTTCACACTTTATATCGTTTTGATGCATTTTCCGGAACTAACCTATTGACGAGATGCCGAAGTGCCAGTTCCTGTTTTCTGCTGTTTTTGGTTTCAGAAATCCTAGTAAGGAAATATTCTCGGAATCGGACGAAATCAACACCCAGCACCTTATTTTTCCCGGAAGGTTCCAGAGCATCGAAGAAGTACCGGAGAGGAGCCAGGGGGCCCCACACGCCAGGGAGAAGGGGTGGGGCGCACCCCCCTAGTGTGTGGGCCCACCAGGGCCCTCCGAGGCTGCCCTTCCGCCTACTTAAGGTCTCCGTCGCGAAAACCCTACACCGATTGACGAAACCCGAGAAAACCTTCCAGAGCCGCCGCCATCGCAAAACTCCAATTCGGGGGACAGAAGTCTCTGTTCCGGCACCCTGCCGGGACGGGGAATTGTCCCCGGAGTCATCTTCACCGCCATCTCCACCGCCATCTTCACCGCCATCGCTGTCTCCATGATGAGGAGGGAGTAATTCACCCCCGGGGCTGAGGGCTCTGCTGTAGCTATGTGGTTCATCTCTCTCTTTGTGATCTAGTTGAATATCATCTATGTGCTACTCTAGTGATGTTATTAAAGTAGACTATTCCTCCTCCATGATGTAATGGTGACAGTGTGTGCATCGTGTAGTACTTGGCGTAGTTTACGATTGTGATCTCTTGTAGATTATGAAGTTAACTATTACTATGATGGTATTGATGCAATTTATTCCCCCTTTCATAGTCTGTCGGTGACGGTGTGCATGTTATGTTAGTTCTCGGTGTGATTGCGTTGGTCTATCATGCACTCTAAGGTTATTTAAATATGAATATCGAATGTTGTGGAGCTTGTTAACTCCGGCATCGAGGTGCTCTTGTAGCCCTACACAATTAGTGGTGTTCATCATCCAACAAGAGAGTGTAGAGTGGTTTTATTATGTGATCAATGTTGAGAGTGTCCACTAGTGAAAGTAGGATCCCTAGGCCTTGTTTCTAAGCATCGAAACTCCGTTTATTCTATCGTTACGTTGCATGTTTACTCGCTGCCATATTTTATTCAAATTGCTATTACCACTCATATACATCCATACTACTTGTATTTCACTATCTCTTCGCCGAACTAGTGCACTTATACATCTGACAAGTGTATTAGGTGTGTTGGGGACACAAGAGACTTCTTGTATCGTGATTGCAGGGTTGCTTGAGAGGGATATCTTTGACCTCTTTCTCCCTGAGTTCGATAAACCTTGGGTGATCCACTTAAGGGAAACTTGCTGCTGTTCTACAAACCTCTGCTCTTGGAGGCTCAACACTGTCTACAAGAATAGAAGCACCCGTAGACATCAAGCACTTTTCTGGCGCCGTTGCCGGGGAGGAAAGGTAAAAGGCACTCATACTCCGGTCCCAGGTAATAAGTATTTTTCTGTTGCCGTTGTGTGTGTGCTCGAAGCTATTTCCTTTAGATCCTGCAATTGCATCTTTTTGTTTCTTGTTTTTATTTTTCACTAGTTAGGCATAATGGAAAACAACAATGAGCTTTTTAATCTATTTCCTGAGTTAAGATATGAATTGTTTGATGCGAAAATTAAAAAACCTATTGAACCTTATCTGCATGATAGTAGCAATGCTATTAGTATGAATGCAATTACTGCTAATGCTATGGAAAAGTCTAAGCTTGGGGAAGCTAGTTTATATAAAAATAATCTTTTTTGCTCCTCAGCTTTGGAAGAAATATTTTGCTCTGATAATGCTTTATCTCCCATATGCGATAACTCTAATGATGCTTCTGATATTTTAAATCCACCTGCTGAAAGTATTTCATATAAAATGCCTATGAAAATTATTGAATGTGTTATGGATAACCGCTATGAAGGGGATGGAACTGTCCATCCTGGAGATCATTTATTGTTTTTGCATGAATTATGCGGGTTATTCAAGTGTGCAGGTATCTCTATGGATGAAGTGAAGAAGAAATTATTCTCTATGTCGTTGTCTGGTAAAGCGGTGCATTGGTATAAACTGCTAAAGGATGGGCATTCTCTTGATTGGAAGGATATTGTGCCTCTATTTTACTCTAGATTCTATCCTCCAAGTGAAATTCACAAAGACCGGAACCGCATATATAATTTCTGGCCTCATGATGGAGAGAGTATTTCCCAAGCATGGGGAAGATTGAAGTTTTTAATGCTCAAATGCCCCATTCATGAGCTTCCTGGTAATATCATCATTGATAATTTCTATGCAAGACTTTCTTTTCAGGATAAAACCTTGCTGGATACTACTTGTTCTGGATCATTTACACGCAATGAAGAAGAGTTTAAAAGGGACCTTCTTGATCGGATTGAGGAGAACGCTGAAGATTGGGAGAACGACAAAGGTAGAGAGTCAGGTATAAATTATGATTATGAATGCATTGAAACTTTTATGGATACTGGTAAATTTTGAAATATGAGTGCTACCTATGGTCTTGACTCTCAAGTTGCTGCAAATCTTTATAAAGCTTTTGCCTCTCATTTTGAATTGCCTAGGAAATTTTTTGATAAGTATCATGAACCTTTTAAAGAGGCTTGCATGAAGGATGAGATTGTTGTTAATGATTGCAATAAACAGGCTCAAACTCCTAAGAATGCTATTTCCTATAAGCATGTTAATTTTTGTGGAATGCATAGACCTTGTGGAATTAATCAAATCAAAGATGAATATTGTATCCACGATATTAATGAAAAAACTAGAAAGTGGTCTAGGGCTCTAGATGATCTGGGTAAAAAAGTTTGTGCCAGCTATCCTTTTATTTGTGAACTTTGTCATGAAGTGGGTCATTTTAATTTTCAATGCTCCTCCTATGATAATTCGCACCCCATGAGTGCTGCAAATTTGTATTGTGATGATGAAATTACTCTTAATCAGCATGATGAACTTACTTTATTTTTGTGGTGTGAAGAGTTATCAAGAAAAATCTCTTTGTTACATATGAGTGATCTTGATATTGATGATGTCCTGCATGGGTGTTTTTCTTATTGCATTGATAATTGCCATACAAATACTTACATACAAAATATTTTATAAGATGACACTTTGCCAAAATATGATAGGACCGCTGTGTGTTTTGAACTTATTAATGAAAAGGAGGAATCCTCCCAAGTTTCTGCTATTGTTTCTGGAAATAAATCAGGTTATGTGGAGAAGCCCCCCTTCAAGCCTCTTCCTCCTAAAGAAGGGAACGAGGAGAAGGAAGAGAAGAAGAAGAAGGGAACGAAGAAGAAAAAGAAGAAGGGGAATAAAGAGAAAGAGATAACGATGGGTAACCGTAAATATGTTGCTCCCAATGATTATTATGATAATGAATCTGAATACAATGATCTTCCTATGCCCTTTACATACATTAGTGATCATGATTTGGAAGAGCACACTACTTTTGATATTGCAAATCTCTGGGAAACTAATTCTGAAAATGATAATGTTAATAATTGCCATAGTATCAGTACTATCCATGCTTCCTCCCATAATGATATAGAAAGCTCTAAGCTTGGGGATGAGGTGTTTGAAAATCATTTTGCTACTGATCATTATATGTTTGATACACGGTCACCCAGGAGTATTTAGCCTTGCAAGGTGGTCCTTGCTGATTCACACGGGATTCCACGTGCCCCATGCTACTCGGGTCAGAGCGTAAGCTAGTGATGCTTTCGGCTACTGGACTTTAGCCATCTAGTGTGTGGCACTCAACCGCTTCGCCTAGCAGCACAACGCTTGTATTGCTCTCCCACAACCCCGTTTTCACGGTTTAGGCTGCTCCCATTTCGCTCGCCGCTACTACGGGAATCGCTTTTGCTTTCTTTTCCTCTGGCTACCTTCTAGTAACAATGATGGTATGGTCACAGATGAACATACTGTGAAAGATAACTATTCTATTTCTTATGATGACACTGTGCCTCCAATCTTTGATGATTATTATAAAGAATGCTATGATCGAGGTTATAACTATCCTTATGAAACTTGTCATAGTTATGATTGGATTGCCAAAATAATTCCCTTAGTATGCAACTTGTTTACCATGTTCAAATTCTTGATAATGATCCTGCTCCAATTACTATTAATGAGAAGAGTTTTTCTTATGCCAAAAATAATGATACATTTATACATATGAACCATGATAAGAATGTTTTAAGTGATGGATATATTGTGGATTTCATCAATGATGCTACTGAAAGTTATTATGAGAGAGGGAAACATGGTTATATGCATCTTAATAATATTAAGTTTCCTCTCTTTATGTTGAGAATTTTGAAGTTGCGCTTGTATTGCCTTCTTATGCTTGTCACTTTGTTCTTCATGAATTTATTTGTGTACAAGATTCCTTTTCATAGGAAGTGGGTTACACTAAAATATGTTTTGAACTTGCTTTTTGATGCTCTCTTTTGCTTCAACTCTCATCCTTGTGCGAGCATCGTTAAAATTGCTGAGCCCATCTTAATGGCTATAAAGAAAGAACTTCTTGGGAGATAACCCATGTCTTTATTTTGCTACTGTTTTGTTGTGTCTTGGAAGTTGTTACTACTGTAGCAACCTCTCCTTATCTTATTTTATTGCATTGTTGTGCCAAGTAAAGTCTTTGACAGTAATGTTGATACTAGATTTGGATTACTGCGCAGAAACAGATTTCTGCCTGTCACGAATTTGAATATGATTCTCTGTAGGTAACTCAGAAAAATCTGCCAATTTACGTGCATGATCCTCAGATATGTACGCAACTTTCATTCAATTTGAGCAGTTTCATCTGAGCAAGTTAAGTGCCTCAAAAAAATTCGTCTTTACGGACTGCTCTGTTTTGACAGATTCTGCCTTTTATTTCGCATTGCCTCTTTTGCTGTGTTGGATGGATTTCTTTGTTCCCTTAACTTCCAGTAGCTTTGAGCAATGTTCAGAAGTGTTAAGAATGATTGTGTCACCTCTGAACATGTGAATTTTTTGATTATGCACTAACCCTCTAATGAGTTTGTTTTGAGTTTGGTGTGGAGGAAGTTTTCAAGGGTCAAGAGAGGAGGATGATATACTATGATCAAGAAGAGTGAAAAGTCTAAGCTTGGGGATGCCCCGTGGTTCATCCCTGCATATTTCAAGAAGACTCAAGCATCTAAGCTTGGGGATGCCCAAGGCATCCCCTTCTTCATCGACAACTTATCAGGTTTCTTCTCTTGAAACTATATTTTTATTCGGTCACATCTTATGTGCTTTACTTGGAGCGTCTGTGTGCTTTTATTTTCATTTTGTTATTTTCATTCTCTGAATAAATACATGCTTGTGTGGGAGAGAGACACGCTCCGCTGTTGCATATGAACACATGTGTTCTTAGCTTTATTCTTAATGTTCATTGCGAAGGTTGAAACTGCTTCGTTAATTGTTATATGGTTGGAAACAGAAAATGCTGCATGTGGTAATTGGTATAATGTCTTGAATAATGTGATACTTGGCAATTGTTGTGCTCATATAGATCATGTTTAAGCTCTTGCATCATGTACCTTGTACCCATTAATGAATAACTACATAGAGCTTGTTAAAATTTGGTTTGCATGATTAGTTTCTCTAGAGTCTAGATATTTTCTGGTTAAGGTGTTTGAACAACAAGGAGACAATGTAAAGTCTTACAATACTTACAATATGTTCATATGTGAGCTTTGCTGCACCGTTTTATACTTGAGTTTGCTTCAAACAACCTTGCTAGCCTAGCCTTCTATTGAGAGGAGTTCTTCTCGTGCATCCAAATCCTTGAGCCAAAAACTATGCCATTTGTGTCCACCATACCTACCTACCACATGGTATTTATCCGCCATTCCAAAGTACATTACTTGAGTGCTACCTTTAAAATTCTATTCTTTGTCTTTGCAATATATAGCTCATAGGACAAATAGCCTTAAAAACTATCATGGTGAAGAATATGTACTTATGTGTCTTATTTCTTAATAAGTTGCTTGTTGAGCAGTAACCATGTTTCTGGGGACGCCATCAACTATTACACCTTTGTTGAATATAATGTGAGTTGCTATGCATGTTCGTCTTGTCTGAAGTAAGGGAGATTTTCATGATCAAATGGTTTGAGTATGCATATTGTTAGAGAAGAACATTGGGCCGCTAACTAAAGCCATGATTCATGGTGGAAGTTTCAGTTTGGACATCTAATCCTCAATCTCTTATGAGAAAATTAACTATTATTGAATGCTTATGCATTAAAGAGGAGTTCATTATCTGTTGTCTATGTTGTCCCGGTATGGATGTCTAAGTTGAGAATAATCAAAAACGAGAAATCCAATGCGAGCTTTCTCCTTAGACCTTTGTACAGGCGGCATAGAGGTACCCCTTCGTGACACTTGGTTGAAACATATGCTATGCAATGATAATCCGTGTTAATCCAAGCTAATTAGGACAAGGTGCGAGTACTATTGGTATACTATGCATGAGGCTTGCAACTTATAAGATGTCTTATACATAACACATATGCTTTATTACTACCGTTGACAAAATTGTTTCTTATTTTCAAAATGAAAAGCTCTAGCACAAATATAGTAATCAATGCTTCCCTCTGTGAAGAGCCATTCTTCTACTTTATTGTCGAGTTAGTTTACCTATTCTTTCTATCCCAGAAGCAAACACTTGTATCAACTGCGTGCATTGATTCTTACATGTTTACCTATTGCACTTGTTATATTACTTTGTGTTGACAATTATCCATGAGATATATATGTTGAAGTTGAAAGCAACCGCTGAAACTTATATCTTCCTTTGTGTTGTTTCAAAGCTTTCTACTAAGAATTTATTGCTTTATGAGTACCTCTTATGCAAGTCTTATTGATGCTTGTCTTGAAAGTACTATTCATGAAAAGTCTTTGCTATATGATTCATTTGTTTACTCATTATCTTCATCATTGCTTTGAATCACTTTATTCATCTCATATGCTTTACAATAGTATTGATCAAGATTATGATAGCATGTCACTTCAGAAATTATTCTTGTTATCGTTTACCTACTCGAGGGCGAGTAGGAACTAAGCTTGGGGATGCTTGATACGTCTCAAACGTATCTATAACTTCTGATGTTCCATGCTAGTTTTATGACAATACCTACATGTTTTGTTCACACTTTATATCGTTTTGATGCATTTTCCGGAACTAATCTATTGACGAGATGCCGAAGTGCCAGTTCCTGTTTTCTGCTGTTTTTGGTTTCAGAAATCCTAGTAAGGAAATATTCTCGGAATCGGATGAAATCAACGCCCAACACCTTATTTTTCCCGGAAGGTTCCAGAGCATCGAAGAAGTACCGGAGAGGAGCCAGGGGGGCCCCACACGCCAGGGCGGCGCGGCCAAGGGGTGGGGCGCGCCCCCTAGTGTGTGGGCCCACCAGGGCCCCTCCGAGGCTGCCCTTCCGCCTACTTAAGGTCTCCGTCGCGAAAACCCTACACCGATTGACGAAACCCGAGAAAACCTTCCAGAGCCGCCGCCATCGCGAAACTCCAATTCGGGGGACAGAAGTCTCTGTTTCGGCACCCTGCCGGGACGGGGAATTGCCCCCGGAGTCATCTTCACCGCCATCTCCACCGCCATCTTCACCGCCATCGCTGTCTCCATGATGAGGAGGGAGTAATTCACCCCCGGGGCTGAGGGCTCTGCTGTAGCTATGTGGTTCATCTCTCTCTCTTTGTGATCTAGTTGAATATCATCTATGTGCTACTCTAGTGATGTTATTAAAGTAGACTATTCCTCCTCCATGATGTAATGGTGACAGTGTGTGCATCGTGTAGTACTTGGCGTAGTTTATTATTGTGATCTCTTGTAGATTATGAAGTTAACTATTAATATGATGGTATTGATGCAATTTATTCCCCCTTTCATAGTCTGTCGGTGACGGTGTGCATGCTATGTTAGTTCTCGGTGTGATTGCGTTGGTCTATCATGCACTCTAAGGTTATTTAAATATGAATATCGAATGTTGTGGAGCTTGTTAACTCCGGCATCGAGGTGCTCTTGTAGCCCTACACAATTAGTGGTGTTCATCATCCAACAAGAGAGTGTAGAGTGGTTTTATTATGTGATCAATGTTGAGAGTGTCCACTAGTGAAAGTAGGATCCCTAGGCCTTGTTTCTAAGCATCGAAACTCCGTTTATTTACTGATTCGTTGCATGTTTACTCGCTGCCATATTTTATTCAGATTGCTATTACCACTCATATACATCCATACTACTTGTATTTCACTATCTCTTCGCCGAACTAGTGCACCTATACATCCGACAAGTGTATTAGGTGTGTTGGGGACACAAGAGACTTCTTGTATCGTGATTGCAGGGTTGCTTGAGAGGGATATCTTTGACCTCTTTCTCCCTGAGTTCGATAAACCTTGGGTGATCCACTTACACTACAAGAAAAGTTCTAATAGACAACGTCTCAAAATCGTCCGCTAAGGGGTATTTTTCGTCGCCTATGGGCCTAACCCGACGATATGGGTTCTGTTGTGGAAACTGCGTCAGGCAAAGTCCTACCACGATTTTTTCGGTCGTCGCGCTTGGGCGCCCTTCCGCCACGGAAAATCGGACCATTGCAGAAGTGTTTCCGGGAGCCCGCTGACTGCTGACGTCATGCAAACTGACACGTGGCAGACGCCGTTAACTGGCAGTTAACGGCGTTAACCACTGAAACCCCGTGGTAGATGGTAGGCCCACACGAGGCCTGCCACGTCTTAAGTGGGCCGGGCCCATTAAGTTTGCGGGCCGGGCCAGCTAACTTAGTTTGACCGGTCAACTATATAGCTGGGCTGGTCCATTAGTTACGTGGGCCGGGCCTAACCTCTAAGGTTGACTGGTCAAAACCTTAATGGGCCGGCCCACTAAGCATGTGGGCCGGGCCGAATGCACTCGTTTGACCGGTCAACAGGCAAAAGGGCCGGCCCACAAGACATGTGGGACCCACATTCCTGTTATCGGGCCGGCCCATTTACAAAGTGGGGTCCACCTTAAAGCAAGTGGGCCGGCCCAATTAGCTTGTGGGTCCCACTTTCCTGCTATCGGGCCGGCCCATTTAGTACGTGGGGTCCACATTTGATCAAATGGGCCGGCCCAACAAGCCAGTGGGCCGGGCCAAAAGCAAAGGTGGGTCCAACTTTCCTATTAATGGGCCAGCCCATTCAGTATGTGGGGTCCACCATATACCAAGTGGGCCCGGCCAAAAACACAGGTGGGTCCCACTTTCCAATTAAAGGGCCGGCCCATTTAGTATGTGGGGTCGACCATATAGCAAGTGGGCCGGCCCAACAAGTTAGTGGGCCGGGCCAAAAACACAGGTGGGTCCCACGTTCCGGTTAAACGGCCCGGCCCATTTAGTATGTGGGGTCCACCATATAGCAAATGGGCCGGCCCAACAAGATAGTGGGCCGGGCCAAAAGCACAGGTGGGTCCCACTTTCCAGTTAAAAGGCCGGCCCATTTAGTATGTGGGGTCCACCATATAGCAAATGGGTCGGCCCAACACGCTAGTGGGCCGGGCCAAAAACACATGTGGGTCCCACTTTCCTCTTAAAGGGCCGGCCCATTTAGTATGTGGGGTCCACCATGTAGCAAGCGGGCCGGCCCAGCAAGATAGTGGGCCGGGCCAAAAGCACAGGTCGGTCCCACTTTCCTTTTAAAGGGCCGGCCCATTTAGTATGTAGGGTCCATGATACGTCTCCAACGTATCCATAATTTCTGATGTTCCATGCTTGTTTTATGACAATACTTACATGTTTTGCTTGCACTTTATAATGTTTTCATGCATTTTCTGGAACTAACCTATTAACAAAATGCCACGGTGCCGGTTCACGTTTTCTGTCGTTTTTGGTTCCGAAAAGGCTGTTCGGGCAATATTCTCGGAATTGGACGAAATCAACGCCAAACCTCCTATTTTCCCGGAAGCATCCGAACACCGAAGGGGAGTCGGAGAGGGGCCGGAGGGCCACCGGACCATAAGGCGGCCCGGCCGGCTCGGGCCGCGCCGGCCTATGGTGAGGAGCCCCCGGGCACCCTCTCGCGCCGCCTCTTCGCCTATAAAACCCCTTTCGACCTAAAAACACAGTACCAATTAACGAAACTCCAGAAAGACTCCAGGGGCGCCGCCACCGTCGCGAAACTCCAATTCGGGGGACAGAACTCTCTATTCCGGCACCCTGCCGGGACGGGGAAGTGCCCCCGGAAGCCATCTCCATCAACGCCACCGCCTCCATCATGCTCCGTGAGTAGTTCCCCCATGGACTACGGGTTCTAGCAGTAGCTAGTTGGTATTCTCTCCTCCATGTACTTCAATACAATGATCTCATGAGCTGCCTTACATGATTGAGATTCATCTTGTGTAATCAGTGTTGTGTTTGTTGGGATCCGATGGATGATACATTATGATTAGTCTATCTATAAAGTTTGTGAAGTTATTGTTGCTGCAATCTTGTTATTCTTAATGCTTGTCACTAGGGCCCGAGTGGCATGATCTTAGATTTGAGCTCTATACTTATTGCTTAGATTGTATCTACAAGTTGTATGCACATGTCATCGTCCGGAACCAAAGGCCCCGAAGTGACGAAATCGGGACAACCGGAGGGGATGGCGGTGATGTGAGGGACACATGTTTTCACGGAGTGTTAATGCTTTGCTCCGGTGCTCTATTAAAAGGAGTACCTTAATATTCAGTAGTTTCCCTTGAGGCCCGGCTGCCACCGGCTGGTAGGACAAAAGATGTTGTGCAAGTTTCTCATTGCGAGCACGTACGACTATAATTGGAAAACATGCCTACATAATTAATAATCTGGATGTTCTATCTTAATGCTTTGATTCCTATCAATTGCCCAAGCTGTAATTTGTTCACCCAACACTTGTCACTTGTTATTGGAGAGTTACCACTAGTGTAGATAGTCTGGGAACCCCGGTCCATCTTTCATCATCATATACCTGTTCTACATGTCATTGGAAGTAGTATCAACTATCTTCCGGTGCCATTGCTCTCATATTGCTATTACTCGCTCGCTGTGTTATTGTTACTATTGCTCTCATATTACTTGCTACTTTCACATCACCCTCGTTACCAGTGCTTTTCCAGTGCGGCTGAATTGACAACTCGGTTGTTAAGGCTTATAAGTATTCTTTACCTCCCCTTGTGTCGAATCAATAAATTTGGGTTTTACTTCCCTCGAAGACTATCGCGATCCCCTATACTTGTGGGTTATCAGTCCACCATATAGCAAGTGGGCCGGCCCAACAAGATAGTGGGCCGGGCCAAAAACACAGGTGGGTCCCACTTTCCTCTTAAAGGGCCGGCCCATTTAGTATGTGGGGTCCACCATATCTACCTACTATGTGGTATTTCCTGCCATTCCAAGTAAATACTTCATGTGCTACCTTTAAACCTTCAAAATGCATCTCAATTTGTGTTGATGTTTTATAGCTCATGAGGAAGTATGTGGTGTTTATCTTTCAATCTTGTTGGGCAACTTTCACCAATGGACTAGTGGCTTCATCCGCTTATCCAATAATTTTGCAAAAAGAGCTGGCAATGGGATTCCCGAGTCCCAAATTAATTAACCAAAATAGACACTCCTCCATGGTATGTGATTGTTGGACGGCACCCGAGGATTCGGTTAGCCATGGCTTGTGTAAGCAAAGGTTGGGAGGAGTGTCATCATAATGAAACTAAAATAAAAAGGCACTCCTTCATGGTATGAGATTGTTGGCAGGCACCCGAGGATTCGGTTAGCCATGGTTTGTGAAAGAAAGGTTGGAAGGAGTGCCACCCAAAAATAAAAATAATTCATGGGAGCCGCTCTTTGAAGGTTTGTCTAGCGAGGGGTTAGAGTGCCCACTACCATTCGTTGACAACAACAAACACCTCTCAAAATTTTACTTTTTATGCTCTCTATATGTTTTCAAAATCAAAGCTCTAGCACAAATATAGCAATCAATGCTTCCCTCTGCGAAGGGCCTTTCTTTTACTTTATGTTGAGTCAGTTTACCTACTTCCTTCCATCTTAGAAGCAAACACTTGTGTCAACTGTGCATTGATTCTTACATACTTGCTTATTTGCATTCATCATATTACTTTGTGTTGACCATTATCCATGAAATATGCATGTTGAAAGTTGAAAGCAACCGCTGAAATTTATATCTTCCTTTGTGTTGCTTCGATGCCTTTACTTTGAATCTATTGCTTTATGAGTTAACTCTTGTGCAAGACTTTTGATACTTGTCTTGAAAGTACTCTTCATGAAAAGTTTTGCTATATGTTATCTATTTGTTAGCAACTATAGATCATTGCCTTGAGTCACTTCATTCATTTCATATGCTTTGTAATAGTATGATCAATGTTATGTAAGTAGCATGTCACTACGGAAATTATTCTTTTTATCGTTTACTCGCTCGGGACGAGCAGGAACTAAGCTTGGGGATGCTGATACGTCTCCAACGTATCCATAATTTCTGATGTTCCATGCTTGTTTTATGACAATACTTAAATGTTTTGCTTGCACTTTATAATGTTTTCATGCATTTTCCGGAACTAACCTATTAACAAGATGCCACAGTGCCGGTTCTCGTTTTCTGCTGTTTTTGGTTCCAGAAAGGCTTTTCGGGGAATATTCTCGGAATTGGACGAAATCAACGCCAAACCTCCTATTTTTCCCGGAAGCATCCAGAACACCGAAGGGGAGTCGGAGAGGGGCCAGAGGGCCACCAGACCATAAGGCGGCGCGGCCTGGCCTGGGCCTGCGCCAGCCTATGGTGAGGAGCCCCCGAGCACCCTCCTGCGCCGCCTCTTCGCCTATAAAACCCCTTTCGACCTAAAAACACAGTACCAATTGACGAAACTCCAGAAAGACTCCAGGGGCGCCGCCACCGTCGCGAAACTGCAATTCGGGGGACAGAACTCTCTGTTCCGGCACCCTGCCGGGACGGGGAGGTGCCCCCGGAATCCATCTCCATCAACGCCACCGCCTCCATCATGCTCCGTGAGTAGTTCCCCCATGGACTACGGGTTCTAGCAGTAGCTAGTTGGCATTCTCTCCTCCATGTACTTCAATACAATGATCTCATGAGCTGCCTTACATGATTGAGATTCATTTTATGTAATGTCAACACCCGGATTTTTAAGTCCGAATGCCTATTATGTCATACATCGCAATCCCAGGAATATTGTTGTTGCGAGGCATAATAGTTAAGTATCACAGTCATCATTCATTACATACCATAAGTCTTACAATTTGGAATCACATGATCCATATTACACGAATAGTTGATCTATCGATCAACGAACAAACACAAGTTCATAGTTCAACATAGCGGAAGCGTAAGATACAAGGACTCTCTAGTCCACAGGCCAACGCTTGACGTCGGAAGGCACTTAGTTGTCATAGGCGTCCTGTTGGTCATCTCCTTGTTCCTCTTCATACTCTGGCCATTTGAATAGCCAGGGACAAAGCCGTGAGTACTTTAAGTACTCGCAAACTAATACTAAAGTAAGTGCTAGACATTCTAGTATGGTTTGCTAAGCTCTAGTTTATTTGCATAAAGCTAGTTTTAGTTCACAAAGTTTGAGAAAAAGCTTATTCAAGTGCTAACTAACTCAAGTGGGAACATTAGTGTCATTCCCACCATTCATGTGGTGATTTCAATTCAATTCACCACAAGTCATTTCACCATCACCTTTCAACATCATTTTCAAAGATATGACATCGGAAACTGTATGGCCTTTCCAACCGTCCGTAATCGTGGACGCGGCTATTCGAATAGATTTACACTGCGAGAGGTTGCACACTTGTGCCACAACATTTGATTTCATCCGTCGGGATTACCCCGAATCATCGTAACACAGTACGCGGATCATCAACCATAACCTTTCACTTATAAGTCCTAGTATGAGCACCTCTCCCCATGAGCTTGGCCTCCCAGTGAAGACAGACAGTCAGCCTGGGAACTGCACAGGGCTTGGGCCGGACATTCACCTCCTTTCACGTCATTTCTTTTGTTGTAGAGGCAGCTTTCGGCATAACCCCGATGACGCTTGTTTAGAGGGAACCCATACTAAGACACATAAACTTCCAGTTACGCCCTACCCATAATTGGGTATTGTGGGGGTACTTGATAATTGGAAAGGTATCGCATTCAAACCAACATCATTGTTTTTCAAAAATCACCATCTTCTCTTGTTCATATTCACCTTCAAAAATCATTCAATGGAATGCATCATCATTCCAAGGTTTCAAATTCATTTCAAATTCACATTGTTCCCATCTAGAGTAGTCAAGTTTTAATTCATTAGCACTAGCTCTAATCCATGAGGGGTGCTATCTTGCTTTGCTTGATGGAGTCTACTTCACTACTCTAGTAACCAACTTGTACTTTGACCAAAGTTAACTATAAAAGTAACTTATTGAGAAAACAAGTAAAAGCTTGTAAAGTAAAAACTTGGGATAGGCTTATGTAAGAAAAGGTAAGAGTCATGGTGCCTTGCCCCAAGGGGCTTTGCACTTTGCAAGAATATTAGCTTGCCTTGGTAGTTCTCAAACTGTTCCTCCTCCTCCTCTTGGTAGTATCCTTCTTCTTCGGCGTACTCTCCGGTGCTACCGTCTAAATTTGAATACGAGTATAATTACTCACTACTTCAATGGCTATTCCACATATCACATATAAACACACAAACTATTCTATGCACACAAATAATCTACTTAGGGTGCATGGGTGGTGTTGCTTGAGGAAAAAAAATAATTTCCTCTCATTACATATGTAAATGATAGTTTCCATATTGTTCTTGAGAAATAATTTCCTCTCATTGAAATCTTCTTAAGATTTAATTTCTCAAACAATCATACATGAAATGGGTATTGACCTAGGTCAACCATTCATTATCATCATTTGAGAAAATGATTTAAATGAGGTAGCTCACCTCATACCATTTGAATAACACTACAAATGATTTAAATCTCAAGCAATTCATATAAGAGAGTTTGGACCAGAGGTACAAACATCCCATGAATGCATGTGAGACAAGTTTAAATGAAGTATAAGACTCCACATAATTTACCTTAATAGTTTTGGACAATATCAACTAGTTAAACTAGTCAAGATATCCATTAATTAAACTATGGTATGATCATGCAAAGTGACCACACCCTTTTCTTGCAGAAACAATTAGTGTAAGTCAAATGTGAACTATTAGAGTTGGAATTAACTTAATATCTATTTTTTTTGATTTTTAAGAATTATTTGAATAGGGAAAAGTCCCTGACTTAATCTTTTTGTCACTTTATTTCTACAACAGATCTCACAGTGAGACCAGTGGCAAGTAGTAGAACTTTTCAGTAGCTTTCTAACAACATCAAGTTTGCTAAATTTGGCCAAGCCAAACAGATTCTATTGAATTTCAAAGTCAGGACCAGTATTGAAATTAAATGGATTTGGAAAATTCGAATTTGAATGAAAAGGGCCGGCGGGAAACTGAGTTGGGCCAAATTGAATTAAAACGGCCCACGTCCAGCCCACCACGCGTCCACGCACGCGTGGGCTGTCTGACGGTGGGATCCACCAGTCAGCGACTCATAACGCCCGAAGCGGTACGAGCGACGTGGCGCGTTGGATTAGAAGAAGATCCAACGGCGCACGCTCATCGTCTTCTCCGGCGAGAACCCGAGGGTCTGGCGGCGAGCCTAGGGGGTCGGAGGGCTAACCAGGGCTCCGGCGGTCGGCGGCGAGGTTCAGGGCGAGGTTGTCGATGACGGTGAAGCAGCCTGTAGCAGTGGCGGAGCTTGGGGAGGCCTGAATCGACGGCGATGCTCCCAGGGCTTCCGCGGCTCCGATCTTCCAATTCCGGCGACTCCGGCGACAATCGAGCTAACTAATGGTGTGAGGAGAAGCGGTGAAGGGTGGGGAGTGAGCTGGTGTGCTTGGATGGGTCGAGGGAGCTCTCTATTTATAGAAGCGCGAGGGTGCTGCGGGGCAGTGAGGAAGTCGACCATGGCGCGGCGGTTCCGGCGAGCTAGGGAGCTAGGCGCGGGCGTAGAACTGCTCAGCGTGTCCAGGCGAAGCGATTGGCGGCGACAGCGCGGTCGGGCGGTGCCTAATTTGGTCGCGTTGTCTCCGTGTCGGGTGCGTCTGCGGCGGAACAGGGTCGTCGTCTCCGGCGGCGGCGGTCCAGGGCAGTGGTCGCGAGCGTGTCTGGCGGTGTCGCGGTGGCGTGCTGATGCTCGACGCGTTGAGGGAGGGGCCAGGGCGTGCTCGTGTTGGCGAGGCGGCGCGTGGCCAGTGGCGTCCGCGCGTGCACTGCTGCGACATCATCGGCATCCTGGGCGATTTTGGGCGCGCGAAATCCGGCGAGCTTCTGCGTCTTCCTCGACATCGGCGGCCATAGGGTGAGGTAGGGAGGCGAGGTGGATGGTTTGGACACCAGGGCCAGTGTGGAGGAGGAAGGATAAGAGGGGGTGTGCGGCATGGTGTGGCATGGGCCGGCATGGCCATGCCATGCAAGCTATGCTTGCCCTCCTAGGGTTTCTATGCAGGAAAGTGAGAGAGAGGGGACCAGGGGACACAATGTGGTAGGTTAGGGTAGATTAGGTGGAGTAGAATCACTATTTGCAATAGTGTGCAATAGTGCCATATTTCATAATTTGCAAAAATATCCAAATTTGAAATAATTCAAAAGATGAATCTTTTTGAAATGTGTGTACTTAGATAAGTTGTATTTGACCAGAGGTGATTAGAGGTGGTGGTGGAAATGTAAATTTCAAGAAATGGGCAAAAATGGCTAAGTGGATAATGTTGCATAGGTTAAAAAGTTGAGACTTTGGATGAGCATAGCTCTTGATCAAGAATGATTTTGGCATGGTGATCTTTACCAAAGTTGTTCACCTTGATGTTGACTTTGAAATGGTGCAAAGAGTTAGCAAGAATTGGTTTGGGAAAAAATGAATGGCAAGGGCTCAAAGTGGTGATCAGACTAGAATTGTCCAATTTGACCAATATCATATGTGAGCTAGTTTTGTGTTTGAAATTCCTTTGAAAAGTGATCCTTTGATTCCAAAAGTTGTAATAAGTGTTTAAAAACATTATTCAACTAATGGTGAAGATCAAATAGGTCTAGGGTCAAAATTTATAAAAATGCCATAGGGCATATGTGAGGGTTTTTAGGGTTTTGCATTTTAGTGGAATTTCTTCCTCTTTGATTTATTTGGTTGGTGATCTTAATATGATCACACTAGGGTTTTAGAGTACATCAAACACAAGTAAAAACAATCATCATGGCATATCACTCAAATGCACAAGTCCTATGCAGGGTACTATATGCAAATTAAAAAGTTTTTGTTGGTTTGAAAATTTGCTCTTTGAGAATTCTCTAACTTCTTTTTATTGAAATTTGGGGTGTTACATGTAATCAGTGTTGTGTTTGTTGGGATCCGATGGATGATAAATTATGATTAGTCTATCTATAAAGTTTGTGAAGTTATTGTTGCTGCAATCTTGTTATTCTTAATGCTTGTCACTAGGGCCCGAGTGGCATGATCTTAGATTTGAGCTCTATACTTATTGCTTAGATTGTATCTACAAGTTGTATGCACATGTCACTGTCCGGAACCAAAGGCCCCGAAGTGACGAAATCGGGACAACCGGAGGGGATGGCGGTGATGTGAGGGACACATGTTTTCACGGAGTGTTAATGCTTTGCTCCGGTGCTCTATTAAAAGGAGTACCTTAATATCCAGTAGTTTCCCTTGAGGCCCGGCTGCCACCGGCTGGTAGGACAAAAGATGTTGTGCAAGTTTCTCGGTGCGAGCACGTACGACTATAATTGGAAAACATGCCTACATAATTAATAATCTGGATGTTCTATCTTAATGCTTTGATTCCTATCAATTGCCCAACTGTAATTTGTTTACCCAACACTTGTCACTTGTTATTGGAGAGTTACCACTAGTGTAGATAGCTGGGAACCCCGGTCCATCTTTCATCATCATATACCTGTTCTACATGTCATTGGAAGTAGTATCAACTATCTTCTGGTGCCATTGCTCTCATATTGCTATTACTCGTTCTCTGTGTTATTGTTACTATTGCTCTCATATTACTGCTACTTTCACATCACCCCTGTTACCGAGTGCTTTTCCAGTGCGACTGAATTGACAACTCAGTTGTTAAGGCTTATAAGTATTCTTTACCTCCCCTTGTGTCGAATCAATAAATTTGGGTTTTACTTCCCTCGAAGACTATCGTGATCCCCTATACTTGTGGGTTATCAGTCCACCATATAGCAAGTGGGCCGGCCCAACAAGATAGTGGGCCGGGCCAAAAACACAGGTGGGTCCCACTTTCCTCTTAAAGGGCCGGCCCATTTAGTATGTGGGGTCCACCACACAAGCAATTGGGCTGGCCCAACTAGTTAGTGGGCCGGCCCAGTGGTGGGTGGGGTCCACCTTAAAGCAAGTGGGCCGGCCCAATTAGAGTGTGGGGTCCACCGTAAATCAAGTGGGCTGGCCCAATAAGTAAGTGGGCCAGCCCGTTTAGTTGCTTGTTTATATGCCGGCATAATAGGCGCTTTAGGATTTTGCGGGCCGGCACATATGTGATTTCGGTTAATTAGGCCGTTTAAGTGATGGGAATTCGTGATTTAGATACTGAGAATATTTACGCAGCATTGATTTCTGTCGGATAGCCTCACTTACCACAAGCACCAAAGAAAAAATGCGCGAAAGAACTATAAAAACTAACTAAATATTACATCAACTGCAAGGCTTTGAAAAAATATTACAGAACCCAGAGAAATTGAATGGTAATTAAACCTAGCAATACAATGAAGCGATCCGGCAATCTTTTAAGTTGTCCATGCAGCACCTATATCTGAAACAAAGACATTACAAGTTAAGACAGCAACAATGGAAAGGCAAAGACACTACAATATTGTTTGCCAAAGAATTTGGAACTCATCATTTCGTCGTTATAACAAGATCATTGTAATGCGCACAATAAGCAAACAAAAGAGTGCATGCCGCATACCAACAGCCAATATAACAGAGCATGTTAGAATGAAACAACAGACTTACTACTGTCGAGTCCCATGCAAACCAACATGTTCAGGGAGTACAAAATTGGCATGAACAACATAGTAGCAGGCTATAAATTTTGTAACAACGACCGAGCAAGATGAAGTTATGATGGCTACATCTACAGAGCGGGGAATGTAAACCAAAAATAGAAGTTACGATGGCAAAAGCTAAAGAGGAGGGAATGTGAACCAACATGTGCCAAGTGCAATTACTTCATTTTGGCCGTGAACTAAATAATACTCCTGAACTTGTAGTGAAGGGGATGCAAATCAAGATGTTTCGGGATATAAACTTGTAATGAGCAACACATAGAGGATAGTTAATGCTGGAGCTTAGGATGGACCGGATACGGAATATAGTGGGATCACCTGTGAACTTGTATAAGAGGGAATGCAAACCAATATGTTCAGCATTCCATATGTGAGCGTCATGCCAAGTCGGAGAAACAAGTCAATAATGCAGCTTTTGAAGAACAAGATGGCACGCAAAATTATTATCTAGTAATATGACAAGTTTATTTGTACTACGGGCTAGATAGCGAGTGATAGCATGCCAAACTAAGTCCTTACTTTGTTAGCTTACAATGAAGTAGATACAAAACAATGGCATCACCTGTAGTACGGGGAATGCAAGCCAACATGTTCATGGAGTAAAAAATTGGCACAAACAACATAGTAGCGAGGCCATAATTTTTGTAACAACGGTCGAGCAAGATAAAGTTATGATGGCTAGATCTACAGAGCGAGGCAATGTAAACCAAATATAGAAGTTACGATGCCAAAAGCTATAGAGCAGGGAATGCGAACCAACATGTGCAATTACTTAAAATTGGCCATGAACTAAATAATAGCAGGATGTTACTATAATACCTATAATTTTTGTAGTAACAACGACTGAGCAAGATAGAAGTTATGATGGCTACATCTACGGAGCGAGGGAATGCAAACCAAAATGTTCAATCGCTTAAAGTTAGCAATGAACTAGAAAATAGCAAGGTGTTAAGGTCATAGCTAGGAATGAACTAAAAGAGCTTCGGACAAACAAGCATCCGAACCCGGAACATGGCGCTAAAACAAGGGACTTACATTAGGAGAAGCACTCGTGGGAGTCACAACAGATATTCCTAGGGTTGATAGATCCGGTGATGAAGTACGCTACATGTGCTACTTGGGGTTGGAGAGATGGCCATTACACTTCATGGTTACTCATCTCATCTGCAAAAACGTAACGGCGCGTCGTTAGCACAAACGAGGTTCCCGCAAGATTAAACAAGAACTTGCGGGCAAGCAATAGAAAAGCGACGAGTAGAAGAGTTTAGATCATGCACGGCGCCGGTGAAGCAGATCCGGTTCATGCACAGCGGTGTCGGTGAGCAAGATCCGATGCGGTGGACGACGGATCCGGCGAAGCGGCTCCGGTGGGGTGGACGATACCGCAGCTGAAGCGACTGCGGTAGACTGCTGGATGAGCATGTGGTTTCGAGGTTCGGCGGGGATGATCCGGTCCGGTTGATGACGGCGTCGATGAAGCGGTTCCGGCGGGCAGCCGGATGACGAGGATCGCGAGGCCTCGGGTAGGCCAGGGAAGTCCGGCGGGGATGTTCCGGTGCGGAGGTCGTGGAGGTGGGAGAGAGAGCGACTTGGGAAGTTCCGGTGGGTGTGGTCTCGGAGGAGAGGCTGAGGGAAATGAATTTTTTTCGGTTAGTTTCCGGGGCTAGGGAGGTGGTGATCGAAAAAAATGACGGGTAGACCCCCCACCAACCGACTTATACATGGACATTGTTGTCATCTTTACGAGGGTAGAATGGGAAGTTAGAAGCGTGTGAAATATTTGTATTTTTCGGGCGGGAAGTTTTGCCGCTGGAATGAGATTTCGAATTTGGCTACGGTCCAAGTAATACAAAAATATGAGACCGTACTAGTACGGCCAAGTGTCACATCAAGTCATCATCACGTTGAAAATCGGTTACCACGATCATAATCATGATGTATCTTGAAAATCCATTTTGAAAAGCCCTTCCGAAATATTTCGGGATTTGTAGGAGATTTTGCAGCTTGACTGAGAATTGATTTTGAATAAGGCTATGGTCTAAGTAAAAAAAAATCTTCGAAAAGGGGATATGACCCCAGCCTCTGCATCGTGGTGATGCACACGGCCTTTATTAATAATCCAGTCGCAACAAAAGTATGTTGTACGAGATGGTCTAAGTAATATACTCGTGATTGTAATATAGAGATGACAAGTCAGGTAAGCACAGTGCTTAAGTAGTGCAAAACGTAGAAGAAAATTCAGGAAACATTAACAAATACTGTATGTATTTACTGTAGCAATCACTGTATATTTTTACTGTGCAAAAAATAGTATAAATATTAAAAAAAGATAGTCATAATTTTGATTGTTACTAATTATTGTAAATGCATATGGCTTACATATATTATGGAAGTTAATTTAGATCAAATTAGACTTAATCATGTAGATGTGGAGAAGGAAAATTAGAGAGGTGTAGCTTGCACGTTAGAGGATGCGCTTCGGGGTAGACCATGCTACTTAGACTACTCATAGTGGGAGTAACTAAGGAGTACTATGTATTAACATAGAGCTACATGCATTGCCAACCTACGCAGCACCGATACGGATACGTGTATCCGTATCGGATCTATACGATACGTAAATACGGCATTTTGAAAATGCGCGGATACAAGGATACCTTTTAATAGCTTTCTAAATTAGAAATAAATTTACACCAATACATTGATACAACGGCATTTTGTATTGCTCCACAACCCTTGATTTATCTAAAATTGTAACATAAATAACTTCACGGTAGAATGTTAGGATTTGTAGCTTGCTCTCGGCTTACTTGGTTGCTTGCTCGGCATCGGCTGCTTGCTGCAGCCGCCAGTCAAGCTTCTTGGCTCTTGCGCTGAGACGGAAAAGTTGTCGGCTCTCCGCCGGCTAGGTCGCCACCTGCTACTGGGTGCGGATCTAGTACTGCCACCACAAGAGGAAGGAGGCGGCTGTGTCGGGGTCTCGGGGGAGGGTGGGAATTGGCAAGGGAGGGTTAAAAAAGAGGTTAGGATTTTTCATCTGGGCTGGACCGTATCGGATCTGTGTCCAAACCGTATCGGAATAGGTATCTGAATTATTATCAATTATTTTTAATTCGTTAATTTAGCGATACGTCAAAAACCATAGGGATACGGTATCCGAGCCGTATCCGTATCGGATACCGTATCTGACACGGACACGGCCTCTGTGCCCCGTATCCGTGTAGCGGAGTTGCCAACTAGGCAAATTGACGACATGGCATGATATTAAATGAAGAAAGAGATGGTTGTGGTAAGTGGTAACTAGCTATGTTACCATAACACTTCTCAAGATAGAATGAGTCTACATGCTAACTAATACACTCATGCATGATAGTACTACATCTAAGTTACTATGCATTATGAAGGTAGTAACATAGAGTAGCAACAATTCAGTATAAGACAATACTAACATAGTTTCCATAAAGTACTTCTATCACATAAGAAAACAAAAGATCTAGATGATGACCCAAGAAACAACTTCCATGTATATAATAACAATCTATTGACCATATGGCGGCTTTTGCATCACCCTATCAAAATCATCTGCCTTCAAACACGAGAGCAGAATGTCGACACGTGCTTCAACATGATCCAAGATCCTCTTGATGATCTCATGGACATCTGCATCAGCCGAATTGGAATCAAAGTTGTCAGCCACTAGCTTCTGCTGAAAAAGAAACATCAGTGTTGAAGTCGTCGATCTTAGGAGTCCCCACATTTCATTACTTGCGAGACCAAGATGATCAAATTCCCTTTACTTCATAAGAATGTCTGGATCGCTGGCACGATCGAAATCTTTGCTAGTACCCTCCTTTGGCCGAATTCAAATTTGCATCGGATCTTGGTGCCCATGCCTTTGGTATATGCGGGTAATTTTTTGCCAATATGTCGTGCATTGCACATAGCGTCCTACTTGTACGGGGGTACTTCTACATATCTTCTTCCAAATATAATTTAATTTATTTCGGTTTGGATTCAATTTGTTTCAAAATTCTCCGGTATAGCATTTGTATTGGTAGGAGATGCGGCTTTGAATTTTAATCATTGTTTCTAGGTGCCACACTTGCAGGGTACAGTCAAGGATTTTATCCAATGTTTCATGTCTTGACATATCCTTTTGGTAATGGAGGTTGAGACCCCCAGCCTCTGCATCAAAATGATGCACATGGATTTTTTAGTATGGTATTCAATAAAATCTGATAAGATGCAAAAATCAAACCTTGGACAAATATGACACATGCTCACTTGGGTAGAAAGCCAATCAAACTGATACATATTACATTGCAGAGTCCTTGCATGTTAAACTATATATTGCCAAACACCACATATATTAAGGGATACATATTAATTTCGATACTACAACTTTTATGATAGAAGATTTGTAACTACAAACGTTGTGGGCTGTGGCTGCCCTCCTCAATCTACTCACTTGTCTCATCGGCAACCGTCTCCACCTCTCTACATGCACATATGGGTACACCTTCTTCACACCCGAAGAAGATTACTGGAGTTTCCTGTCATGCTCCGCCACTTGTAGTAGGTGTGCTCCTTTTTCAGAGATGAATTCTCTTTTAGGATGGAGATGTTCTCCTTTTTCAGAGATGAGTTCTCTTTTAGGATGGAGATGTTCTCCTTCGATAGAGATGAGTTCTCCTTTGATAGAGATGAGTGCTCATTCAAGAGTACGGCATACTCATTCCATAGCTTCACAGCACGGTTTACCAGATGTGCGTTCACATCTCGGAGCTTGGACGCATGGTCAATCAACTCGCGCGACTCATCCGGGAGCGACCGCCGGATTACTTGCATAGACGCTTCATGTTGTCGTCCTTCATTAGATGGTAGATTCACAGAGCGACCCTGTGTGACACATGATATTATACTAATAAAGTGCAAGAGTGTAACTTCAATAGTAATATAGTACTCCGAAAGTTTGCAGGACTTAAACTTCAATACTCCTAGTAATATGTACAAGACTAACTTCAATAGTAATTGTAATATGTATAAATTTCAATTGCAATACTGTAGTAATATGAGTACTCCGGAGCTTGGAGCAATAAAGTTTCAAACTAAGAACGAAACATGAACTAATAAAGTTTGCCCTATGCATCAATCGATGGAGAGGCTGGATCTCCAGTTCGAAAGGGGGGGAAAAGACTGCAGTGAAGTTTGAAGTTTGCATTGAAGTTCGAATGTGGTAATGCAGCTACTCAGTGAGTAATATCTGGGTCTTTCTTAATATAAGAACACATTTTATCTGTTTGGCAGGAGAGTATTGGACAGGATCAGAGTCGCGGGGATCCTCAGGAAACACTTCCACGCACGTCGGGTGGACGTGGAACCGCAACACCTCTGCTCTCGCGTTTCTGGTCGTTGCACATACGTGCTCCGATTGCTGCTTCTCCTTCCAGGCCTCCACCCCGTTCTAGCATGGATCAGGCTGAGGGATTGATTCCAATGCCAAAATTACAAGTCCTGAGGCCTGCTGGCATGGATTACTACGTGAATAGAAATTGGACGCTTCACTAATAAGGCCCGAGGAACCCCTCAAAAAATAAAACTAATAATGCCCCAGGCCAGGCTATCTCTCAGGTTGTCCTGATCTGCCGCAAATACTCACGCCAAAACATGGTGAATGAAGTATTTTGCACCAAATCCCCTCCAAATAATACTCAGTAGGGGGCTAAGTAGTTTTAAACCAATGATTAAACTACATGAACCACTGACCTCGAAGCTCTTCTCCTTGGAGAGGACCGACTTCCCGGCGACGGTGAGGTTGTCTTGCGAGCTGCAGCGAGGACCGTCACGTCTGAGCCCACGAAGAGGTCGTTGATCCGCTGCCGCATGGTGGGCACATCAGACTCAACGGCGAGGCCGCCATGCGCCTGCTGCAGCTGCTGTGGGGGGGCGTGCGAGTTGGCGGCGAGGTCCTGTAGTTGCTGCTGGGGATTACGACGGTGGACCGCACACCTAACAGGCCCCCTAGTCCACTCGTGGGATTCATCGCCGGAAGATGGGGGTGCAGAGGGGAGGCGCTAATACAGAGGTTGTGGATGGTACAGCCGCCGACGAGCACTGTACAGGTTGGGGCTATAGGATTTTGAAGATGAATGGGAGAGGCGGCAGGAGCCTATAAATCGAGAGGAGTAGCGAGAATTCCCGCCACGGGATTCAAATTTACCCCAACTGCAATTCATACAAGGGGTTGAAATTTTCAAGTTATTTTAACTAGGGAGTAGGGATCACACCGAAGGAGACGAAGCGAGAGCAGTCACGGGGCCCCTCTTATCTTATTTATGGTGTCTAACCTTTTTAGGGTGATGTTGACTGTTGTGCAGGGTTTGTCAATGCGCAGGAGGTGCGAGCGAGCGAGGCCGACAATGAGAGAGAGATTTTTTTTCGAGAGAGAGGGACAACCGAAGGATCCTGAAGGACCTAGAATTCCACTACGCATCAGAGCACGGTTTATAACAGCACACGAAATAAACAGGAAATTACATCTAACTCCCTAACTTGGTGAGAGAGTGTGTTTTTTTTGCGAAAGAGAGAGAGAGTCTTGAGGCGTCTTCTCTTGACAAAGAAGATGGCTGGCATTTTGCCTACCTACCGCAGGTGACTTGTGCTCACTGAAGTGTGGGACCTCACGCATGGGAACCACACGTAAGTGACAGACCTGTCGGTGTCATAACTCGGGTGCTTATTATACTGTATTAGTACAAAGTTTCCTATGGTTCAAAAAAGGCAATCAAAAGGCATGGATTGTTCATCATTTTCTACATAGCTACGGAAAATACCATACTGCCATACCAGTGTTTCAGAAAATAGCCCTTCAAATAGTTTGGCAACATGTTGGACTTCGTCCAGCTTAATTTCTCCCCACATGTGAGCTTGGTACTAGTACTACACAAGAACCATGTCAAACTTTTTAATTAGGGCCCAAGTTTATGTATATATTTGCAACTTTTCACTCACGCATCAAAACTTTGCAAAATATGTGCATTTTGGGTTGTCGCACATATAAATGTGCCTTGACTTGTCTACCACCAATCCAATTTTCATTTGTGGGGAAACATGTGACAAGATACATCATGCCGAAGTTTTGTACTAGGACAAGGACACGCTCAAACTAAACACGGTAATAGGCGATACAACATCGCACACATAAATAGACGACATGTATAGAATCATACATTTTTTGAACACAGAAAAGTCCCGAAGGACCTGGCAGCACTGCTTTTATATTATGACGGTGGGATTACAGATTGCAAGGAGAAATCTCTAAGTAAAAGGAAACTACAGAAAAGACATCCAAAAGTACAAAAAGAACCCTAGATCTAGAAAAGGAAACTCCATCTGATCCTTCTCCAACGAGCTCGGATTTTAGCCTCGAAGCGCGATCATCTTCTCCATCGAGACCGGCAAGACCATCCACCTACCGTCTCGTTGGCTTATGCTCGCACGTCCGCTCGTGTTGCAAGTATTCGAGCAAGTCGCCGCTCATGTCGCAACCATCGTTGCTGCAATCTACCTTAAACAGGGAGGGATATCTATTAATCGAACTGCTTCCTCCTACGTCTTCGAGGATGCCGTCGCATCTCGGGCACGCGAGACTGGGCAGGTTTCTTACGCAGCTTCCGCATGTAAGGTGCCCTCGCCCATCCCTGCGAACGCACTGCTTAATACAAGGAAATTAACATGACTGTTGGCCAAAAGAAAAATACAGTTGGGTGGAACCTAACGAAGAAAGTACTAACCTGGTATAGTGGACGCCGTGCTATTTGAAAGCACAAACCGCAGGTGAACGATATTCTCGCCCCATTCGGTTGGAGAAAACATCCACTGGTAAACTCCATGACTTCAGACGAGAGACTTTCACCTTGCAAGACGCCCTGGCATCCCGGGCACGCGCGACCGGACAGTATCCTAGAGCAGCTGCCGCATACCAACTTCTGGCACCCACGGCACTGCTTAATACAAGGAAATTAACACGACCGTTGGCCCAAATTAAAATACATCTGGATGAACCTAGTGAAGAAAGTACTAACCAACGATATTGCAGGAGGTTGTATGGGTTGAGAGCACACTCTGCAGCTGAACAGTCTTCTCAATTTAGCAAAGTCGACAGAAACTCTAATGCTACCGGGGGAACCTCCATGCCCAACGATTCTAAATGGAATATGAATTTAGAGGATGGGAAGGAGATAGGGATAGAGGGTTGTAGTCTTCGACTTGTATATAATATATAGGCGAGGGAATTGCAGATTCCACCACCTCCTACTTCGTACCTACTCCACTTCATAATTTATCTTGGAAAACCCGCATGTACACTTATTTGTGGACGGAGGGAGTATGTTGCACAAAAAACCTTGTTTATCAACTTGAATATGCTTACTATATGACATAAGAAGACTATGTACTTTGGTTTTTCATTTTTCTGATTTTTTTAGTTTTTTGCCCATTTGAATCTTGGTCAAATCCTAGGTTTGACCATGATTTAAACAGGTTTATAACATGAAATGAAAAGTAAGCATGGATCCTTCTTAGTCACTCTAAAATGAAGCTTTTGGGATGTTCTTGAAATTTCCATGTTTGAAACCCAAAACGACTTCACTTCATGCTAGACTTCATAAGATCGATCGAGTTTAGGGTTAGGGGGTAGATACATGATTTGTATGGTTCGAATATGTCCAACCCTTGTTAATTTATCAACTTGAATGCTTACTATATGACATAAGAAGACTATATGATTTTGTTTTTCATTTTTCTGATTTTTTTGAATTTTATGCACATTTGAATCTTTTGGTCAAATCCTAGGTTTGACAAAGATTTAAACAAGTTTAAAATATGACAATGAAAAGGTAAGCATGGATCCTTCTTAGTCACTCTAAAATGAAGCTTTTGGGATGTTCTTGAAATTTCCATGTTTGAAACCCAAAACGACTTCTCTTCATGCTAGACTTCATAAGATCGATCGAGTTTATGGTTAGGGGGTAGATACATGATTTGTATGGTTTGAATATGTCCAACCCTTGTTAATTTATCAACTTGAATGCTTACTATATGACATAAGAAGACTATATGCTTTTGTTTTTCATTTTTCTGATTTTTTTTGAATTTTATGCACATTTGAATCTTTTGGTCAAATCCTAGGTTTGACAAAGATTTAAACAAGTTTAAAATATGACAATGAAAAGGTAAGCATGGATCCTTCTTAGTCACTCTAAAATGAAGCTTTTGGGATGTTCTTGAAATTTCCATTTTCGAAACCCAAAACGACTTCGCTTCATGCTAGACTTCATAAGATCGACCGAGTTTAGGGTTAGGGGGTAGATACATGATTTGTATGGTTTGAATATGTCCAAACCTTGTTAATTTATCAACTTGAATGCTTACTATATGACATACGAAGACTATATGCTTTGGTTTTCATTTTTCTGTTTTTTATGAATTTTATGCCCATTTGAATCTTTTGGTCAAATCCTAGGTTTGACAAAGATTTCAACAAGTTTAAAATAAGAAAATGAAAAGGTAAGCATGGATCCTTCTTAGTCACTCTAAAATAAAGCTTTTGGGAGGTTCTTGAAATTTCCATGTTTGAAACCCAAAACCACATCTCTTCATGATTGACTTCATAAGATAGAGTTTAGGGTTAGGGGTAGATATATACATGAGTTGTCTGGTTTTAATATGTCTAGACCTTGTTTATCAACTTTAATGCTTACTATATATATGACATAAGAATGCTATGTGCTTTGGTTTTTCATTCTTTTCTGAATTTGTATGACCATTTGAATCTTGGTCAAATCCTAGGCGGTTTGACCAAGATGTAAACAAGTTTAAAACATGAAAATGAAAACGGAAGTTTGTATCCTTATTAGTAACTCTAAAATGAAGCTTTTGGGATGTTCTTGAAATTTCCATGTTTGAAACCCCAAACGACTTCTCTTCATGCTAGACTTCATAAGATCGACGGGGGTAGATACATGATTTGTCTGATTTGGATATATATATCTAGACCTTGTTTATCAACTTTAATGCTTACGATATGACATAAGAAGACTATGTGATTTGGTTTTTCATTTTTTCTGATTTTTTTGAATTTTGTGCCCACCCATTTGTATCTTGGTCAAATCCTAGGTTTGATAATGATTTAAACAAGTTTAAAATATGAAATGCAAAGGTGAGCATGGATCCTTCTTAGTCACTCTAAAATGAAGCTTTTGGGAGGTTTTTGAAATTTCCATGTTTGAACCCCAAAACCACTTCTCTTCACATGCTTGACTTCATAAGACAGAGTTTAGGGGTTAGGGGGTATAGATACATGATTTGTCTGGCTTGAATATGTCTAGACCTTGTTTATCAACTTTAATGCTTACTATATGACATAAGAAAACTATTTGCTTTGTTTTTTTCTTTTTTCTGTTTTTTTAAAATTTTGGTAACCATTTGAATCTTGTCAAATCCTAGGTTTGACCAATATAATTTAAACAAGTTTAAAACATGAAAATGAAAAGGGAAGCATGTATCCTTGTTAGTCACTCTAAAATGAAGCTTTTGGGAGGTTTTTGAAATTTCCATGTTTGAAACCCAAAACCACTTATCTTCACATGCTTGACTTCATAAGACAGAGTTTAGGGGTTAGGGGGTATAGATACATGATTTGTATGGTTTGATATGTCTAGACCTTGTTTATCAACTTTAATGCTTACTATATGACATAAGAAGACTATGTGATTTGGTTTTTCATTTTTCTGTTTTTATTTTATTTTTCTGCCCATTTGAATCTTGTTGGTCAAATCAAATCCTAGGTTTGACCAAGATTTAGACAAGTTTAACACGTGAAAACGAATAAGTAAGCCTGGATCCTTCTTAGTCACTCCAAAATGTACCAATTGATAGATGTGTTAACTTTGCTTCATGGAAAAAATAATGTCATGTAAATGAGTTAACTTGGATTTCCTAGCCTTGAATCCATAGGAAACTTTGTTCTAATGCACTATAATAATCAACCGAGTTTTTACACCAACAGGTCTGTCACTTACGTGTGGTGCCCACGCGTGAGGTCCCACACTTCAGTGAGCACAAGTCACGTGCAATAATAGGTACGCAAACTCCCAGCCATCTTCTTTGTCAAGAGAAGACGCATCAGGATGCGTATTGGAAGTCTCTGGGTCCTTCAGGATCCTTCGTTTGTCCCTCTCACACAAAAAAAACAAATCTCTCTCATTCTCGGCCTCGCTCGACTCGCTCGCTCGCTCGCACCTCCTCCTGCTCACTGACAAACCCTGCACAATAGTCAACATCGTCACCCGAAAAAGGGGAGACACCATAATGCTCTCCCTTCTTCTGTCCTTCCGAGTGATCCCTCTTCCTCCAAGTTTCACTAGCTAGACGGGCAAACACACATGTGCTGCATAGTAATAATAAAAAGGTAGAAAAATCGATATACGAATCTATAATTAAATAGGTTAAACTAGGGTTTTGCCCGAGTACTACGGATCAAGGTTCAAAAAAATCCAACTACGGGGTTCGAACAACACGATTCTAATCCAAGAATTTTTTCTACCTCATCCAAATGGCCTCAAACTATAGGGTTAGCATCTATCTAGTGCAGTATGTGTGAAAATGTATGCACTATGTGTGCTATAACTTGTATGTCTTTCAAATTTGAACCAAATTTGAATAAGTTTGAAGTATTTGAAAAAGGGGCTTTTGGCTTAAACGTTTGAAACCCAAAACGACTTCTCTTCATGCTAGACTTCATAAGACCGAGTTTAGGGTTAGGGGGTAGATACATGATTTGTCTGGTTTGAATATGTCTAAACCTTGTTCATCAACTTTAATGCTAACTATATGACATAAGAAGACTGTGTGCTTTGGTTTTTCATTTTTTTGTTTTTTTTTGAATTTTATGCCCATATATTAGAATCTTGGTCAAATCCTAGGTTTGACAAAGATTTAAACAAGTTTAAAACATGAAAACGAAAAGGGAAGCTTGTATCCCTCTTAATTAGTCACTCTAAAATGAAGTTTTTGGGAGGTTTTTGAAATTTCCATGTTTGAAACCCAAAACCACTTCTCTTCAAGCTTGACTTCATAAGACAGAGCTTAGGGTTAGGGGGTAGATACATGATTTGTATGGTTTGAATATGTCCAACCCTTGTTAATTTATCAACTTGAATGCTTACTATATGACATAAGAAGACTATATGCTTTTGTTTTTCATTTTTCTGATTTTTTTGAATTTTATGCACATTTGAATCTTTTGGTCAAATCCTAGGTTTGACAAAGATTTAAACAAGTTTAAAATATGACAATGAAAAGGTAAGCATGGATCCTTCTTAGTCACTCTAAAATGAAGCTTTTGGGATGTTCTTGAAATTTCCATTTTCGAAACCCAAAACGACTTCGCTTCATGCTAGACTTCATAAGATCGACCGAGTTTAGGGTTAGGGGGTAGATACATGATTTGTATGGTTTGAATATGTCCAAACCTTGTTAATTTATCAACTTGAATGCTTACTATATGACATACGAAGACTATATGCTTTGGTTTTCATTTTTCTGATTTTTTATGAATTTTATGCCCATTTGAATCTTTTGGTCAAATCCTAGGTTTGACAAAGATTTCAACAAGTTTAAAATAAGAAAATGAAAAGGTAAGCATGGATCCTTCTTAGTTACTCTAAAATAAAGCTTTTGGGAGGTTCTTGAAATTTCCATGTTTGAAACCCAAAACCACATCTCTTCATGATTGACTTCATAAGATAGAGTTTAGGGTTAGGGGTAGATATATACATGAGTTGTCTGGTTTTAATATGTCTAGACCTTGTTTATCAACTTTAATGCTTACTATATATATGACATAAGAATGCTATGTGCTTTGGTTTTTCATTCTTTTCTGAATTTGTATGACCATTTGAATCTTGGTCAAATCCTAGGCGGTTTGACCAAGATGTAAACAAGTTTAAAACATGAAAATGAAAACGGAAGTTTGTATCCTTATTAGTAACTCTAAAATGAAGCTTTTGGGATGTTCTTGAAATTTCCATGTTTGAAACCCAAAACGACTTCTCTTCATGCTAGACTTCATAAGATCGACAGGGGTAGATATACATGATTTGTGTACGTGGTTTGGATATATCTAGACCTTGTTTATCAACTTTAATGCTTACGATATGACATATAAGATGACTATGTGATTTGGTTTTTCATTTTTTATGATTTTTTTGAATTTTGTGCCCACCCATTTGTATCTTGGTCAAATCCTAGGTTTGATAATGATTTAAACAAGTTTAAAATATGAAATGCAAAGGTAAGCATGGATCCTTCTTAGTCACTCTAAAATGAAGCTTTTGGGAGGATTTTGAAATTCCCATGTTTGAAACCCAAAACCACTTCTCTTCAAGCTTGACTTCATAAGACAGAGTTTAGGGTTAGGGGGTAGATACATGATTTGTATGGTTTGAATATGTCCAAACCTTGTTAATTCATCAACTTGAATGCTTACTATATGACATAATAAGACTATATGCTTTTGTTTTTCATTTTTCTGTTTTTTTTTAATTTTATGCCCATTTGAATCTTTTGGTCAAATCCTAGGTTTGACAAAGATTTAAACAAGTTTAAAATATGAAAATGAAAAGGTAAGCATGGATCCTTCTTAGTCACTCTAAAATAAAGCTTTTGGGAGGTTCTTGAAATTTCCATGTTTGAAACCCAAAACCACTTCTCTTCATGATTGACTTCATAAGACAGAGTTTAGGGTTAGGGGTAGATATATATACATGAGTTGTCTAGTTTGAATATGTCTAGACCTTGTTTATCAACTTTAATGCTTACTATATATATGACATAAGAATGCTATGTGCATTGGTTTTTCATTCTTTTGATTTTTTCTGAATTTGTATGCCCATTTGAATCTTGGTCAAATCCTAGGCGGTTTGACCAAGATTTAAACAAGTTTAAAACATGAAAATGAAAAGGGAAGTTTGTATCCTTCTTAGTCACTCTAAAATGAAGCTTTTGGGATGTTCTTGAAATTTCCATGTTTGAAACCCAAAACGACTTCTCTTCATGCTAGACGTACTTCATAAGATCGACAGGGGTAGATACACATGATTTGTATGGTTTGGGTATATCTAGACCTTGTTTATCAACGTGAATGCTTACAATATGACATAAGAAGACTATGTGATTTGGTTTTTCATTTTTCTGTTTTTTTTGAATTTTGTGCCCACCCATTTGTATCTTGGTCAAATCCTAGCACTACAAGAAATATGGTGACTTGCGACCCTCCATATTGGTCAGTGGAAGGTCATTGTGCACCATTTATGACCACGTCGTGACCAATAACTATTAGTCGCCAGTTGAGCGTCACTGACGGCGCACGACGACCTTTTATTTTAAATGGTCGTAGAGGACTACGACTAAAATTGATGGTCATAGATTCTATGACCAAAACTTTGGTCAAGGGCTGCCCCGCATGTCCACGTCGGATCCAACATGGCAAATCCTACGTGGCGAGGTTGTGGTTCAAAATCAGCCCGATCCGGTTTGTCCATCTATATGGGCCGAGACAAAAATCCTGGCCTTTTATTCTTGGGCTTCTTCCATTCATCAGTCGGTTCATTTTTTTGTCCTTGGCCTTTTAATAGTTTTGTTTTGGGCTTGGCTTTTGTAATCCATTTCTTATTTTTCATGAAACGTACATTCTTACGGTTCGGTATCGGCTAATACGGTACAATAAACGCTTGGGCCGTGGCCACTTTACTTCCCGATTACATACATATATCCAAAATTCAGTACGAAGGGTAGATACGAGTAGATATTACACAAGAAACATCACAAGCATATCAATAGCGATAGAGATTACATCAGAACATTATCTCAACAACTCTCAAAGCATTGCATCATATGGACTACCGACCATCTACTATAAAAAATGCTAGTTCCCGGGACGGTTCCAACACAACGAGAGCTCCTTTTTAGCGTACTTCCTACCAGCACTTCCGAGTCGGCTTCAAAAAGAAATCATGTGAAAATAATCGGTTTAGAATAATCGAGCTTCTCTCATCGGCAAATACCTACGGAAAACTTTATTTTTGCATGAAATACAAATAATATAGGACTGATAATTACAACACCATTTTAAAAACACAAAAACATCCAGTTGTAAACTACAATAAATTAACAATTTTGAGACAACCGCTCGGACTTCATTTGTCATTTACTTTTTTACGAGTATAAGCATCACTTGGTTGCACAACTATTTTAGAATACCAAAACGAGTGGCTTCAAAATTGCAAATAAACGAGTACGCTGAACATTCATGGAAACATGCAACGGATCGAGAGAAATGCATAGTTCAGTACAGAGAACTTTCAAGGTTTTACCTTTTTTCACACTGAAAGGATGATGAGCCCAACCAGGCCCATTTTTCCTGTGCTGGAGAACCAGGAAGTTGAGGAAGCAGTTGATGCCGGCGGGGCCAACTTCTGCGTGCCCCGATAGAAGACCCCCGATAGAAGACGCCGACAAGGCCCTTGGTGTGAAGCATGAAGAGGATGGAGTGAATACCGTTGAACTAGTAGGTGTAGAAGAAGTTGCTGATCCGGACCGCTACGGGCACCGGAAGCATCAAAAACACCCGGGCATGAACTGCAGAGGATAGTGGCGTCGGCTCTTGTATGCTTGCAAAAACATGAGAAACTTCAGCTAACCAGGGATATTAACCAGTGGATTAATAGATACTAAATCAAACAAATAGATTTGGAGACAGCCGCTCAGGCTTCCTGTCATTTACTTGTTATACAGTAAGCATCACTTAGTTGTGCAACTATTTTAGAATTCTTAAAAGGCGTTTGGTACATATCAAAAAGGAGCTTCAAAGTTACAAATAAACAGAGCTCACGAACATTCATGGAAACGGACAACATACCGAGAGATATGCACAGTTCAGCACGGAGAATTTTCAAGATTTTACCTTTCGTCAAACTATGAAAGGATGATGAGCCCAACCGGAACCCTTTATCCACGTGTTGGAGAACCCGAAGCTGAGGAAGCGACTGATGCCGGCGGAGCCATCATCTGCGTGCCCCGGTAGAAGGTGTTGAGGCCCTTGGTGCGAAGTGTGAAGAGGATGGAGTGGGCATCGTTGAGCTGGTAGGTGTAAAAGAAGTTGCTGACCCAAACCACTACAAGCCCACTACAAGCAACGAAGCATCAAGAACACCCAAGAACCAAGCTGCACGGGATAGTGGCTTCAGCTCTTGTATGCTACAAAAACACAAGAATCTTTAGCTAACGAGTATATTAACCGGTGGACTTATAGATACTAAATCAAACAAATAATTTCTTGTGTTAATTACCAGCATGGTATACTACGTTACTACATAACTTGTGCATGGATTAACAAATCCAAGCCAAGAACATATTGACAGATTTTTTCATGCAAATAAATATTTACTGAATGATATAACTTGTGTTAACAACCCAAGTGAGGCTATTATGCTAGTACGCAAGTGTGCAGCTTCAACATACACAATTAATTACGGTTCAAAACACCGCAAATCGCTTTTTAGCATTATAATATCGTAATAACATATCACCGCCCACAAATGATTACCAAGACAGGAATAGAAGTGCAGAGAGTACATATGGACATAATTTTTCTATAACTCGGACAAACATGAGTACCTACAAACCAATGGAGTACATCTTTCAATTGACTAGGTCCGATACACTTTCCTAGTGGGGTACTAGTCAAGTTTTGGCTAATTTCAAAGAGCGCGAGCAAGTATCACTACCTGATCCAAATTGTCATCTTTCTTACCGAGATACATCTACGGAAAAAACATTCTACAAACACAAAACCATAAGCTGTTAGCAAACCAACTTAAGACATATTATCTATTTGTGGCACAGGAGAGTAGTGAGCAGGAAATGCAAATCAAATTGCCTCTTGAAAGAATGAACCAGCTTATATTCAAACAAAAAAGGAAATAACGGACCAGCTCAATATGTAGCCTTCATTATTTCCTAACAAGAGATCACCGGAGTATTACGAGTAGCAATGAATGGCCCTACTTACATATGGAACCAGGGATCATGTTCAACCAGACAATAAATGTATGTACCATGGGAATGACAGTACTACAACCACTCAATAATTCCTAAGAAGAACATCGCAATGACAATACTGTCTCCAATCCTAACAAGCCAAGATTATAACCATAAGCAGGAAACTAAAGATCTCGCTCAAGATCTGATTCTTCCACAACGAAAACCTATGAGGCTAAGAACACAGGCAGAATCGAGGCAAAGCAAGCCGATATATGAACAAAAGGGGATCGGGCGGAGAAGACGGACCTGCGCCTAGTACGCAAGGCGGAGAGGCTCGTAGTTGACAACGAGCGTGGTTGGAGGAGAGTTTGTTGGTGGATCCGGTCTAGCCGGGGTGGGAGACGACGTGGAAGGCCACCTCCATGGTCGGCGACGCGGAAGGCGTCTGCGGCGACCACGCGAAGTCAAGAAGAGCTCAGCGGTGGCTCTAAATCGCCCTCATCGAAGACCTCCATCTTCTAGTTCCTACCGCGACGTTCCTGTTTCAAAAGATGCAACGCGTTAGACGAGGTCGAGCAGGAGGTGATGGGGTCTGGGGAAAGAAGGAGAGAAAGGTGGCGTCGCCGGTTGAGTGGGAGCGCCTGCTGGTCGGGCGACCAAGGTACCATGAACTCTCCCGCGAGCTCGCCCGTCACGGGCGGATGCAAGCGGGCGTCCGGTCTCCTCAATCCCCTCCAAAATCTCCTCCCGCGTCACCGTCGGTGGAGAGGCTTGACGAGAAGGGGGAAGGTTGTCGATGTCGATG
This sequence comes from Lolium rigidum, assembly GCF_022539505.1. Classification (NCBI taxonomy): domain Eukaryota; kingdom Viridiplantae; phylum Streptophyta; class Magnoliopsida; order Poales; family Poaceae; genus Lolium; species Lolium rigidum. The sequence continues at coordinate 128,874,339 of NC_061511.1, forward strand.
TTGTGTGCGTGGAGAAGGGAGGCGGGGGCCGGCGGCGGATCCGGCTCGAGGAGTCGAGGTAGGTGGACGAGCGAGGAGACGTCGGTGCCCGGCCACCGGAGCGGGCGAGGCGGAGACCGGCGAGGGGCACCGCTCCTGTGCGCGGATAAAGACGGGATCGCCGACCTTGAAGAAGCGAGGTGAGGTGGAGGACGGCGAGAGATGGGTGGCGGCGGGGTAGGGTTTGGTGGTGGAGCAGGTCGGGGTCGGGAGAGCTCGGTCTCGACCGGCTTTGGTCTTACGGCTATCCGGTGGGGCCGTAGGGGTACCCGTGGCTTTGAGTAGAACGATCGCTGAAAAATTTGGAAAAAATAGGCGCCTGAATTGAGCGGGCCAGCAAAGATTTTGCTAAGTAGTGGAGGGAAAAGAGGCGCCAAAATATTCGGTAGAAAAGGCTCCACGTGGTAGTTGCTACTCCCTCCATCTTGAATTGTAATAAGGTGATAAAACGATTAAACAAAAGTTAAATATTAATAACTTGATTAATATTTCTTCCAACAAAATTAACTTGACTAAATATTTAGAAAACATATCTATATCTACAATATTGAATGGATATATTAAAAATATACTTGTTCTATTGATATTGATTTAATATTATAATTATTAACAACGTTGACTTTTGAGTAATTATTAGACGTCTTACATTTTGGAACGGTGGAAGTATTGGCTAAGCTATCTATTTGAACCTCCTAGTCAACATGTCAATATGTGGTCCTACATGTCAATTTTAGATTTAAACTTAGTGCTATCGAGACACATAAGCGGAAGTTGCCACATGACATGACATGTAGGCAAAAGCTGCTCGAGTTGGACTACCAATCAATTTAAGGAATCATGAAGCATCACGGATGATCATTTAAATTGGTCGTAGTCAGCTAAAATTAAGATCGTACATCATGCCACCTATGTTATGAACAATTCGTGTGACTTAGTTATGACTTTTCTCACCAGAATGGTCGTCGAAAATTAGGGTTTGGACCCTCTCAAACGCCATACGACCAATTGATGTGAAATGGTCATATAGGTATGACCAATATATATGTGGTCATTGTGAGAAGGTCACTAGTTAACACATTTGTTGTAGTGACACCGCTGTGCACGAACCGGATCTGCTTCACCGGCGCCGTGCATGATCTAAACTCTTCTACTGTCGCTTTTCTATTGCTTGCCTGCAAGTTCTTGTTTAATCTTGGGGGAACCTGTTTGTGCTAACGACGCGCCGTTACGTTTTTGCGGATGAGATGAGTAATCATGAAGTGTAATGGCCGTCTCTCCAACCCCAAGTAGCACATGTAGCGTACTTCATCACCGGATCTATCAACCCCGGGAAGATCTGCTCGTGACTCCCACGAGTGCTTCTCCTAATGTAAGTCCCTTGTTTTAGCGCCATGTTCCGGGTTCGGATGCTTGTTTGTCCGAAGCTCTTTTAGTTCATTCCTAGCTATGACCGTAACACGTTGCTATTTTCTACTTCATTGCTAACTTTAAGCGATTGAACATTTTGGTTTGCATTCCTGCTTCTGTAGATGTAGCCATCATAACTTCTATCTTGCTCAGTCGTTGTTCCAAAAATTATAGGTATTATAGTAACATCCTGCTATTATTTAGTTCATGGCCAATTTTAAGTAATTGCACATGTTGGTTCGCATTCCCTGCTCTATAGCTTTTGGCATCGTAACTTCTATATTTGGTTTACATTCCCCTGCTCTGTAGATCTAGCCATCATAACTTTATCTTGCTCGAGTCATTGTTACAAAAATTATGGCCTGCTACTATGTTGTTTGTGCTAATTTTTTACTCCATGAACATGTTGGTTTGCATTCCCTGTACTACGAGGTGATGCCATTGTTTTGTATCTAGTTCATTGTAAGCTAACAAAGTAAGGACTTAGTTTGGCATGCTATCACTCTGCTATCTAGCCTCGTAGTACAAATAAACTTGTCATACTACTAGATAATAATTTTGCGTGCCATCTTGTTCTTCAAAAGCTGCATTATTGACTTGTTTCTCCGACTTGGCATGACGCTCACATATGGAAAGCTGAACATATTGGTTTGCATTCCCTCTTATACAAGTTCACAGGTGATCCCACTATATTACGTATCCGGTCCATCCTAAGCTCCAGCATTAACTATCCTCTATGTGTTGCTCATTACAAGTTTATATCCCAAAACATCTTGATTTGCATCCCCTTCACTATAAGTTCGGGAGTATTATTTAGTTCACGGCCAAAATTAAGTAATTGCACTTGGCACATGTTGGTTCACATTCCCTCCTCTTTAGCTTTTGCCATCGTAACTTCTATTTTTTGGTTTACATTCCCTGCTTCCGTAGATGTAGCCATCATAACTTCATCTTGCTCGGTCGTTGTTACAAAATTTATAGCCTCGCTACTATGTTGTTCATGCCAATTTTGTACTCCCTGAACATGTTGGTTTGCATGGGACTCGACGAGTAGTAAGTCTCATTGTTTCATTCTAACATGCTCTGTTATATTGGATGTTGGTATGCGGCATGCACTCTTTGTTTGCTTATTGTGCGCATTACAATGATCTTGTTATAACGACGAAATGATGAGTTCCAAATTCTTTGGCAAACAATATTGCAGTGTCTTTGCGTTTCCATTGTTGCTGTCTTAACTTGTAATGTCTTTGTTTCGGATATAGGTGCTTGCATGGACAACTTAAAAGATTGCCGGATCGCTTCATTGTATTGCTAGGTTTAATTACCATTCAATTTCTACGGGTTCTCGTAATATTTTTTCAAAGCCTTGCGAGCTGATGTAATATTTAGTTAGTTTTTATAGTTCTTTCGCGCATTTTTTCTTTGGTGCTTGTGGTAAGTGAGGCTATCCGACGTAAATCAATGCTTGCGTAAATATTCTCGGTATCTAAATCACGAATTCCCATCCCTTAAACGGCCCAATTAAGCGAAATCACATACGTGCCGGCCCGCAAAATCCTAAAGCGCCTTTTACGCCGGCATATAAACAGCAACTAAACAGGCGGCCCACTTACTTATTGGGCCAGCCCATTTGATTTACTTTGGACCCCACACTCTAATTGGGCCGGCCCACTTGCTATAAGGTGGACCCCACCCACTATTGGGCCGGCCCACTACCTAGTTGGGCCAGCCCAATTGCTTTTGTGGTGGACCCCACATACTAAATGGGCCGGCCCTTTAAGACGAAAGTGGGACCCACCAGTGTTTTTGGCCCGGCCCACTATCTTGTTGGGCCGGCCCACTTGCTATATAGTGGACCCCACATACTAAATGGGCCGGCCCTTTAAGACGAAAGTGGGACCTACCAGTGTTTTTGGCCCGGCCCACTAGCGTGTTGGGCCGGCCCACTTGCTATATGGTGGACCCCACATACTAAATGGGCCGGCCCTTTAGCAGGAAAGTGGGACCACCAGAGTTTTTTGGCCCGGCCCACTATCTTGTTGGGCCGGCCCACTCGCTATATGGTGGACCCCACATACTAAATGGGCCGGCCCTTTAACTGGAAAGTGGGACCCACCTGTGTTTTTGGCCCGGCCCACTATCTTGTTGGGCCGGCCCACTTGCTATATGGTGGACCCCACATACTAAATGGGCTGGCCCTTTAACAAGAAAGTGGGACCCACCGGTGCTTTTGGCCCGGCCCACTGGCTTGTTAGGCCAGCCCATTTGATCTAATGTGGACCCCACGTACTAAATGGGCCGGCCCGATAGCGAGAAAGTGGGACCCACATGCTAATTGGGCCGGCCCACTAACTTCTTGGGCCGGCCCAGTTGCTTTAATGTGGACCCCACTTTGTAAATGGGCCGGCCAGATAACAGGAAAGTGGGTCCCACATGTCTTGTGGGCCGGCCCTTTTGCCCGTTGACCGGTCAAACGAGTGCATTCGGCCCGGCCCACATGCTTAGTGGGCCGGCCCATTAAAGTTTTGACCAGTCAACCTTAGAGGTTAGGCCCGGCCCACGTAACTAATGGACCAGCCCGGCTATATAGTTGACCGGTCAAACTAAGTCAGCTGGCCCGGCCCGCAAACTTAATGGGCCGGCCCGCTTAAGACGTGGCGAGCCTCGTGTGGGCCTACCATCTACCACGGGGTTTCGGCCGGTTAACGCCGTTACGCCGCGTTAACGGCGTCCGCCACGTGTCGGCTTGCATGACGTCGGCGGTCAACGGGCTCCCGGAAACACTTGGGCAACGGTCCGATTTTCCGTGGCGGAAGGGCGCCCAAGCACGACGGACCGAAAAAAATCGTCGTAGGACTTTGCCTGACGCAGTTTCCACAACAGAACCCATATCGTCGGGTTAGGCCCATAGGCGACGAAAAATACCCCTTAGCGGACGATTTTGAGACGTTGTGTATCAGAACTTTTCTTGTAGTGATCTTTAGCCTGATCCTTACTAGGAATGAACCTTATGTCCAATAGTTTGCTTTCTACTCACTCACATACAGAGTGAAAGTCTATTTCAGTATGTTTAGTTCTTGCATGGAGTACAATATTAGCTAATAAATATGTAGCTCCCATAAACAAGAAGTTTGGTCTCTTTTGATCCCAAGCCTGGCTAGTGGCTACCAAAGGCTCAATCAAAATCATTTTGCAAGTGGCATTTGCTAGTGATTTTCACTTAGACTATGTACTTGATCTTGAAAATGTTGCCTATGTTCTAGCACACCAAGAAATCTAGTTAGATCGAAGATAACTTCAAAGCCGCATGTGCTTCTCCTATCATCAGTTCACCCTGCATGCATCTGGAAAAATACACTTAGTAGAGCAGATGAAGATTTTCTAAAAATCAAGCCAAGGTTCATTGTTCTCTCGATATATCTTGATATTTTATACGCTGGTGTCCAATTAACAGTTGCAGGCTCTCTACATTCATGAATTTCTAGATGCATGACGAAGGTTGATCCCCCCACCACCCCCAAATCAGAAGGGAAAATACGTGTTACTTTTCATTATCTTCCATGCTTATTGAGTCATAGGCAAAGACACACTATTAAGAGGGACTCAAACTTGAACTATTTGAGGAGGAAACTTGGCCTGCTCCATTTCTCTTCATCCATATTTTTAGTACCTGGTGATGATGCAATTGTTATCATTTGCCATACTGGCTTGAAGGAAAAGATGGTGTACAGGTCATGCGACATAAGTCTATATCGACGTCACCCACAAGACCTGCACCACCACATGATTTTTATCAGGAACACGACATACCCCATGACCGTTATTCAAAAATAGCATGAAAAAACAAGAACATGAGAGTTGGAGAGTACCAAACCTCCATGGATCCAACCAATGTCGACCAAAGCGATGGGAAAGGGCACCAACACCGACATGACTCAGCTAGGAGGAGGAGGAGACCAAATGACTCAGGGGTGGGGGTGCCAGCCACCAGGCGGGGGAAGCGGGGGTCATGATGCTAACCAGGGAAGGTAGAGGAGGTGCGAGACCTCGAAAAAGGCATGCCGTAGAGGAGGTGGGGGTGCCGCAGGGTCTTGGAGGTGAGGAGGTGACGTGGGATTCATGTTGAGATAGGAGACAAATTGAGGTGGATGTGGGGAAGATACATTGTCGACACGCATGATTGTTCAGAAGATCGTTGTGGTTAACAGGAACCAGGCGAAAAGCATAAGGTTAGTTTCAGATGGCTCTAAAAAGAAACAAATGAAAAAAAACAGTTTTATAGATTTGTGAAAAAGTTACTCTTGAAGGACCGTGCCAAGTATGACCATTTAGGAAACCTTCGAGCGGCAAGAGTGGGAACTACAGCTTGAAGCGCCAAGTAGAAGCTGCCCGAGAGGAATATAGGAGCACCGAAAGAAGCATATGGACTAGGGATGTAGAGGGATCGTATTGGATTTTCCCATTAGCATGTCCTCTACCATATTTTTCATTAGATTCAAGCAGATTGGATGATGACCTGTTGAGGATTCGAATGCGGATATCCAAGATCGTTGATTCAGTAGAGAAATAGCGCAGACTCACAGCTGAAACAAAAGTAACTAGATAGGTTTGTGCATAATTAGATCGGCAAATTAAACCATATAGAAAACACATAGACGGCAAAATAAATTATAACACGATATAATAAATAAATATAGCATGACCATTTGAACATAATATGTCTATATGGATGCAATAGCAACAACACGAGGGTTCAGATATCATCCATGCATGCTTTCAATAGCTAAGTAACTTAGCAATGTTGGACTACACATTCGATACACTGACTATGCATGTAAGTGAGTTCCTATTTAAAGGACTAACTTGGCAACCCATTAATTGAACTACTAACTATGCTATATTAGGCTAGAAGTTTTGATAGAAAACCGGATTATCCGGTTTAAAACCATCGGATGATTGATAACCCCCAAGCGCATAGATAGTTGTAGCATCTAGCATTGTGGAAGTATGGGGGTATCGAACCATGGGATCAAGGTAAATGAATTTATTCTATTAAACTAGAGTGTCACAATTCTACTTATCTATGCACTAAACAATTTTAAAGATTCAAATATTGATTGGTTGTTTTCAAGTTTAATGCAACAAGGTTATGAATGTGAGGAAACTCAGAGATGTACCAATCCTCTACATTGCAAGAGGACATGACGAAGGTTTTACTCTTACATAAGAAATGAACCTAGGTTCATGGGTTCCGTTGATCTCTTTCTCTCTCATCAGTGGTAACAATGTCAATCACAAATGATAATGCACACACAATTGTCATGCGTTAAGGGTAAATATTTATATGGCCAGCATGTCATAGAATACAAAGTTGATAAATGAAGTACCTAAAGGGTGATTGTCCCTAGCATGCAAATTTTTGTGACTTGGCCCCAAGTACTTATTCTCCATTATCCCTCAATACGCATATACCAAAAGAATGGTGCTTCTGTCATTTAGTGAGGCCATTTTGTCACTGGATACCACCGTCCAATATCGCTCACATCTAGTACACATCATCTCCTTTATATAAAAACACACACACATGATGACATATGCATTGGTTTATTTGTCGTGCGCATCCCGCACCCTTCTCATCTATCTACACTTGGTGTTTGTCAAGCACCTCATGACATGAATAGACACGGCATTATGACCTATAAGATTTAAACCTAACCAATGCACATAATATTCATATTTATGTTTCTAGAGCATAGCATGTATCTATAAACATCTCCACATAACAATAAATGAATAAAAAATGCCATCTCATAGCACAATATCCACCATAGGTTTTACAAAAGATGTCTATAATGATGGTGGGCAGCTTATATGGATCTAATACATGAAATCTCATAGAGAGATTGATCAAATTACTACCATAAACCCCATGTCTAGGAGGTGAACCACTTTCCTCTCATGGTGGAAAGAGACGTGGATGCGTTGGTGAAAGAGGAAAGGTGCCAGAGGTAACTCTGGCAACAAAATCCCCTCCAATCTTTCTCCAGCGGTGGACTGCATAGTCTATGTTTATATGTTTTTTTATCTCCGCCTCCGCCTATCATAAAATAAAAAAGCAAGTGATATATAGATGGTTTTAAGTCAAACGGTCCCGTGACATGAAGAACGGAGGGAAAAGGGGCACAAAGCTCCCGATGGACCCATGACGCGGCCTAGGTACTGGGTCACGCCATGGGCGCCCTTTTGGTCTTATGATGCCCTACAATGTCTCGTTATATACTTCTTGTCTATCTTAAAGTGTGCTCTTTAACTCTGAAAAATAGAAAATGAAAAAAATAAACAACAAAAGTGGGAATGAAACAACAAAAATACTATAGAAATACCAAAAAACACATGAAATCTCCATTCATCCCTTTATTTTGAATCGATAGTGTATCTGTAAATGATATGTCTGCAAATAACTACACGTCTATGATCATAACTATTCTGATATAGCTTATTTACATGCACTCTCAACTACGTCACATTTGATTTGTTCTTTTATTTACCGGTTTTCAGTTGTGAACGATACAAAAATGGAGCCCCTGGAATGCACCTCAGTAATATTGTCCTACATCAAGCCATTGGTCGTGTCAGTGTACACTGGCGGCCTTCAGTGCCAACAACTGATTCCTGATACCGAGTAAGGAGCAGTGTAGTACAAAGCAAGAAGATAAAATAGCTGAGCTGCTTTGCTTCAGGCAGTGAAACACTTTGTCTCACTGCAGAGCAGGGCAAGCAGAGCAAAGGCAGGGCATCCTGACACCATAACATAACCAGAGAGAGGGAGACAAATGTTGTTTGCCTCACTTGCCGTTGGCGAGACCAGCGCATCATCACGCGGACTATAAGTCCCAAGTCTTGGACTGGTTCTCCAAGGCTTGTTAAGCAATAACCTAGCTGTGCAGCCAGGGTAGGGCAATGCAGCCAATGGGACTAAGATTTGACAAGCTGGACGGTTAGATGTGGCAAATTATGACAACCATTGGTGTTTGATGTCTGTGTGTGCGCCGGAGTGGCCAGGTCCATGGCACGGAAGACGGCGTGTCAATTGACCAAATATGTCCACATGGCAAATGGAAGAAGGATCACTGGAACAGACTTGGAAGTTGGTGTTAGAGTTGTATAGTCCCTTTTCCGTTATTCCCCAGTGTATGAGGGGCTTACCTGCACATTGTCACACATGTACATGTACTGGTCTATGGCCCTCTGTGAATACTAGTTGCTCATTCTCAACATGGTATCAGAGCTCATGGTTTAGCTCCTTGCACGCTGCAACTCCGTGCTCGATCCGCGCCGCCGCCGATGATCTTTCCGGCCGACGCTGCTCCACTCTTTTCTTCCTCCTTTATTCCACAAAATTTAGTCCTTTTTCGGCCGTTCTAGAGCTCCAAATCGAGCTCTCCCGTCGGCTCCGTCGGGCTCTCCGTCCTGGTCGCCGCCGGCCAGCCTTCGTCTCGGCTAAGGCCGTTCTTGGCCGGATCTCCTCGTCTGTGGCCGGATCTGCTGGCCAGACTCCGCCCCGGCTGCCTCTGGTCGGCCGGCTGTCTCGTCCCGGCCGCGTCCGGCCCGATCTCGCCCCCAATCCGGCCCGCCCCGGCCTGGTCCGGCCTTCTCCGGCAGTCCTGCATAAGGTCCGTCCCGATGCTGTCTCCTGCGTACTGCTTTGGAGCTCGTACGTGAACACCCTTGTTCCGTACGCGAGGCTGCTGTGTGCTGCCGTGAGTTGTTCCCCAGATTCAGATCTGGGTTGACAAAAAAAAAACTGAGAAGTATCAGTATGGCATCCTCTTCTGCGGGCTATGTTAGCATTCCTTGGTGCCCGTTGATTTTTGATGGCACCAACTATGGGGAGTTTGCTGCCTTTATGCGCATCCATATGCGGGGTCTTCGACTGTGGGGTGTCCTTACCGGCGAGGTCTCCTGTCCGCCGCGCCCCACTGCTCCTGTGCCTCCTACTCCACCGTCCGTGCCACCGGCCCTGGCTGAGGATGCTACTCAGGATGATCGGGATGCAGCCAAGTCTGCTGAGGCTGCTGCTGATGAGGCATATGAGGAGCAGGTACTTGCTTATTCAGAGGCTCTTAGCTCTTATCGTGACAGCTTGGCTACCTTTACTCAGTGGTGCGATGAGGATGCCAGGGCTGCCGCCGTTCTTTCTCAGAGTGTTCAGCCACAGTTTGCTTCTGAGTTTATGGGTCTCGCCACTGTTGCCGAGATGTGGTCTCACCTTCGTCAGCGCTATCAGCCTTCTGGGGATTCTCTGTACTTGTCTGTTTTGCGTCAGGAGCATGACCTTCAGCAGGGTGACTCTACTGTTGATGAGTTCTACACCCAGAGTGCGGCGATCTGGCGCCAGCTTGACTCCCTTCGCAGTGCTGTCTGTGGTACTTGCCAGTGTTGCCGGACAGTACGTTCCGATATGGACTTTCAGAGGATCCATGAGTTCCTATCTCGACTTCGCCCTGAGTTTGAGCCTCGTCGCGCTCAGTTGTTTGCTCGAGGCCGTGTTCCTATCTCAGAGGTGCTGACTGAGCTTCGTGCTGAGGAGACTCGTCTGCGTGGTGCTGGCCTGCTTGGGACACCCTCTGTTCTTGCTGCTCGAGTTCCCACTGCTCCTGCACCGCCACTTCTTCCTACACCAGTGCCTGCTGCTTCTGGAGGAGCCCGTTCTTCTCGCGGAGGGGGTCGCTCTCGCCCTCCTCGGTTCTGCACTCACTGTCGGAGGTCTGGTCACCTTGAGTCTGACTGCTACCAGAAGCAGCGGGGTGTGCCTCCTCGTGCTCCACCCTCAGCGCCTGTCACCACCGGCTTCACTGAGCAGGATATAGTGAGACTTCAGCGTCTCCTTGCCTCCTCCGGCTCTGCTTCGACGGGTACTGCTGCCTCCGCGGCTGTTTCCTCTCCACCGACAGGTACATCTTCGTGGGTTCTGGATTCTGGAGCTTCTTTTCACATGTCTCCTGATTCTTCCTCTCTTTCCTCTCTTCGACCTCTTCCTGTTCCTGTTAGTGTTCTTACTGCCGATGGTACTTCTCTCCCTGTTGCTAGTCGTGGCACCCTTTCTACTTCCTCCTTTTCCGTTCCTGATGTTTCTCATGTTCCCCGTCTTACCATGAATTTGTTTTCCGCTGCTCAACTCACTGATTCTGGTTGTCGGGTCATTCTTGATGTTGATTCTTGTTCCGTTCAGGACACTCACACTCGGGCCCTGGTTGGGGCTGGCCCTCGGTGCCGTGACTCCCAGGGACTTTGGGAGCTTGACTGGCTTCATATTCCTTCTTCCACCACTTCATCGACCGCTCCATGTGTGCTTGCTGCTTCCACCACCGCCTCTTTTCAGCAGTGGCACCATCGTCTTGGTCATCTTTGTGGTTCTCGCTTGTCATCTTTACTTCGTCGAGGTCTTCGGGGCCTGTCTCAGGAGATGTCTCGCTTCAGGGTTGTCAGGGTTGTAGGCTTGGTAAACAGAATCAGTTACCTTATCCTACTAGTGCGTCTGTATCTCAGCGTCCGTTTGATTTGGTCCATTCTGATGTATGGGGTCCTGTTCCTTTTTCTTCCAAGGGGGGCCACCGCTACTATGTTCTTTTTATCGATGACTTCTCTCGCCACACTTGGATTTATTTTATGACTTCTCGCAGCGAGGTTCTCTCGATATACAAGCGTTTTGCTGCCATGGTCCACACTCAGTTTTCCACGCCTATACGTGTCTTTCGGCCTGATTCTGCTGGTGAGTATATCTCCCAGCTGTTGCATGGTTTTCTTGCTGAGCAGGGCACTCTTGCCCAGTTCTCCTGCCCTGGCGCCCATGCCCAAAATGGCGTGGCTGAGCGCAAGCATCGCCACCTGCTTGAGACGGCTCGTGCGATGATGATTGCTGCCTCTCTTCCTCCTCACTTTTGGGCTGAGGCTGTGTCTATTTCCACCTATCTAATCAACCTTCAGCCCTCCACAGCCTTGCAGGGTGGTATTCCTCTTGAGCGTCTCACTGGTCACACTCCTGATTACTCGACCCTTCGTCTTTTTGGTTGCGTGTGCTATGTTCTTCTTGCTCCACGCGAACGCACCAAGCTGAGTGCTCAATCTGTTGAGTGTGTCTTCCTTGGCTACAGCCCTGAGCACAAAGGATATAAGTGTTGGGATCCTATTGGTCGTCGGATGCGCATATCTCGGGATGTCACTTTTGATGAATCCCGTTCTTTCTACCCGCGTCCCTCCTCCTCTTCCTTCTCGGTGGATGATATCTCTTTTCTCATGTTCCCTGACTCACCTCCTCCTGTGCCTCCGGTCCCTGCTCCGTCGAGTATCTCACCACCTTCTCCTCCTCCACCCGCCAGACCTCCCTCTCCTCCCTCACCACCGTCCCCACCCTCCACACCTTCCTCTCCCATGTCACCTTCCTCGACTACGGTCGTCCCTCCCTACCCTTTTCACTACTCCCGTCGTCCCCGTGAGGATGATGCTGCTTCTCCTGACATGCCCTCTACCTCTGATGCGATGCCCTCTCCGTCCGAGCCGACTCATCATCTTCGTGCTCGTCCTCGTCCTCCTCCTGATCGCTATTCTCCCACTCACTACGGTCTTTCTGCTGCCCTTGAGCCGACTTCTTATCGGGATGCCCTTGCTCATCCCGAATGGCAGCTAGCGATGGCTCAGGAGATTGCTGCTCTTGAGCGTACTGGCACTTGGGATGTTGTCACTCCTCCTTCTTCTGTTCGTCCCATCACCTGCAAGTGGGTCTACAAAATCAAGACTCGCTCCGATGGTTCTCTTGAGCGCTACAAGGCTCGACTTGTCGCTCGCGGCTTTCAGCGAGGAGCATGGCCGTGACTATGACGAGACCTTTGCTCCGGTGGCTCACATGACCACCGTTCGTACTCTTCTTGTCGTTGCTTCGTTCGTCACCGGTGCTACGTCCGTCAGCTTGATGTGCAGAATGCTTTTCTTAACGGTGAGTTGACTGAGGAGGTATACATGCAGCCACCTCCTGGCTATTCTGTTCCCGATGGCATGGTCTGTCGTCTCCGGCGCTCTCTCTATGGCCTTAAGCAAGCCCCTCGCGCCTGGTTTCAGCGTTTTGCCTCTGTGGTCACTGCTGCTGGTTTCGTCCCTAGCGCTCATGACCCTGCGCTCTTTGTCCACACATCCTCTCGTGGTCGGACTCTGCTTCTTCTTTATGTTGATGACATGATCATCACAGGCGACGACCCTGAGTACATTGCCTTTGTCAAGGCCCGTCTTCGCGATCGGTTTCTCATGGCTGATCTTGGTCCTCTCCGCTACTTTCTTGGGCTTGAGGTTTCCTCTACCTCCGATGGCTTCTATATCTCCCGGGAGAAGTATATTCGGGACCTTCTCACTCGTGCTGCTCTTGGTGATGAGCGCATTGTCGAGACTCCTATGGAGCTCAATGTCCGCCTCCGTTCCACTGATGGTGATCCTCTTCCGGACCCGACTCGCTATCGTCACTTGGTTGGGAGTCTTGTCTACCTTGCTTGTCACACGTCCGGACATCTCCTACCCGAGTCCACATTCCGAGTCGGTTCATGGCTGCTCCCACTAGTGTCCACTATAGTCATCTTCTTCGTGTCCTTCGCTATCTTCGTGGCACTATCTCTCGTCGGCTTTTCTTTCCTCGCTCCAGCTCCTTACAGCTCCGGACCTACTCGGATGCTACTCGGGCTAGTGATCCGAGAGGATCGCAAGTCTCTTTTCGCCTCTTGTGTCTTTCTTGGTGGCTCTCTCATTGCTTGGAAGACCAAGAAGCAGGTTGCAGTTTCTCGTTCGAGTGTTGAGGCTGAGTTGCGAGCGATGGCTCTCTTGACGGCTGAGGTGACTTGGTTACGCTGGTTACTTGCGGACTTTGGTGTTTCAACTGACGCTCCGACTCCGCTCTTATCGGACAGTACTGGTGCCATCAGCATTGCGCGTGATCCGGTGAAGCACGAGCTCACCAAACACATCGGTGTTGATGCCTTCTATGTGCGTCATGCTGTGCAGCATCAGGTTATGGCTCTTCATTATGTGCCTTCAGAGCTTCAGCTTGCCGACTTCTTCACGAAGGCCCAGACTAGAGCACAGACATGGTTTCTTTCTCTCCAAACTCAGTGTTGTTGACCCACCATGAGTTTGAGGGGGGTGTTAGAGTTGTATAGTCCCTTTTCCGTTATTCCCCAGTGTATGAGGGGCTTACCTGCACATTGTCACACATGTACATGTACTGGCCTATGGCCCTCTGTGAATACTAGTTGCTCATTCTCAACAGTTGGAACCCCAAGGTTGCTTCTCATTGGAAACAAAGGCAAACAGGGCCAATCACCCAGTGAAGAAGGCTATGCAAGAGCTTTCACTGTTGCCAGCAACAACCAGAAAACAGCAAAATAGAAAATACGACAGGCATACAAATCGGTCAACAAGCACTGCACAATGAAGAACTAAAATAAAAAGCAAGAACAAAATTTTCAGTTTGTTCAGATGAAGAATAACAATCTTGAAACGATGCAGAGTCAGCTTGCACAGCACCAGCAAGAAAGAAGAACACACCGAATCCTGCACTGCAAGGTAAAAGAATGGCTACCAGTCTTAGCAATCAACACGATACAGAGTCTAACCTTTGGATGGGTGAGCAGGTCATAGTCCCAGGAGCCTCCTTTGTATCAACAAACATACATCTGTCTAACCACGAACGGGACAGGAGACGGTAAACATAGATGTCTGCAGCTCTCAACAGAACAACAAGACATCTGCTCCTTCCATGCTTATAAGAGAACACTCCCGTTCAGATAACAAACAACCACGCCAGAACTTCTTTAAGAAGAGGGTGCACGTAACCTACATCCACATTGAATCCGGCCACCCGGAGGAAGAGACCATTTCTCCAAGTCCTAATGTCGGGTGAAACAAATGGTTTTCAGATGTAAACAATTCAATGTAGACATCATCTAGTAGTAAAACCAACAGATGCAACTGACAAGTCTGGATCACACTAGCTCTTCGAAGTAGACATCACGTAGTTTATCCAGCATGAAATTTACTGCTCGAATGAGTTACAATCAAATTGGCTAAGCATATCGTTTTTAGGAAAACACTTAGTAAACCTGTCATCCTTACAAGATCTTATCCATCTTCTATACTGAATTCAGTAAGTACCACGACAAGCAACACTGAACTAGCCTCTTCTATGTAATACTAGCATTTGAATTAATGGGATGACTAGTTTTCCTGTGTTTGAGGATTGATTTGTACAATCATATAAAGTCTAACAACTTAATCAAAGTATCCATAAACTTCTTATATACACGACAAACTTTTGACTGTTGCAATGAGTGAGAACTGAGAGTACTTAAAACAGAAGAGGAAGGATAAGAATTATACCCTGGTTTTGAATAAAACATAAACAACCCTTTCCTAGGCTTCAATCTGTATCCCCAACATCACCTTGTGGTCTACTGGAACCGCAAAAAAGCTGGTAGAGTTCTTCATCCTAATGTGCCACCAAAAAGCAAAGTTGACAGCTGTTAAAATCGGACAATTGAGGATCTTGTTCAACTGTGCATCAAAACTAGTGATCTTGTTCATAAGAGACCCCTATCAAATCTTTGTTAGGAGATATCAAGTTTGTTCCCTGTTTTCCACTCAAATCTATACAAAAAGCAGCAGAGAGGAGCTCAAACTGAATATGCACAGCAAAAGATACATGGCAACCTCTGGGAAGATAGAAAGCTCAGCCATAGCTAAACCATTACTGACGGAGTAATTAATTATTACACCAATGGTCAACTAGTATATGAGACTAGTATACACAAGCACTCTTCAGACCATCCGAAAAACTGAAACGCCAAATCATTTCAACAAATGCTCACAACGTCATGACAGACAGACTACACAAATACACATTCTACAAGCTCTTGACAGCTTCCTCTTGTACACTCATCACCAATTCATCATGTGGTTTCTCCTTATGTACTTAGGATGCAGACATCAGATTCGTGCACTTATCTTCAAGATACGGTTTCTTGCAGTTACCAATTGTGCATCCAAACTAGTGATCTTGCTCAAAAGAGAGCCCTCACCATCCACATTAGGACGCAAGAAGTCATCTAACTCCCCCACTATGTCTTTGTTAATGTCGCTGTCATCCATCAGAGCTTGGTTGAGTGACTCGAGTGCGGCCACAAGCACAGCAGGAGCTTTTTTGGTGCCTACAGGACCATCGTCTGCAACACTGTCTCCAGTGAATTCAGTTTTTGATTTCTCCTGTAACAAAGATGGATTTTGGTGCATGTAAGAATTGAAGTGTTTGCATAGAAAAGATTTGCACGGCTATATATATATATATATTCCACTGACAAAGCACAGATTTAGTGTCAGTTGAAGGCTTTTCAGTGTGCAAAAAATTAAAACCTCAAATATGTGCAATGCAGCCCTATATATTCAACACAAAAACTCTAAGGTAAAATTGAAAATACTGCATCCTCATACCAATGTACAATCTGCAACTGAATTTCTGAACTATATAATTTGTGTAAAACAGGCATGTTACTATGTCTAAACCTAGGATAAGAACCGATATAAGAACTAAAACTTTTGCCAACCACAGAATAATCCAATGCTCTCAAGTAAACAAAATGCATTCAATCCATGAACAAGTCGCGAGAAGAACACTTGACACATATAAACACAGGCTCACCTTGCTTTGCAACAAAGAGGGCGGCCATGCCATGGCGTAGGGATGTGCCATCTCATTATACCGATAAGCATCCTCAAAGAGCTTGCTCATCTCTGATGTTTCCAAGCACAATGATAGGTACAACTCGGAAGATTGAGCGTCCTTGTGGTAGGAAATAGACAGGTATACAAAGCCATCGATGACGGCCAGAAGCCCCACCCGGACACGAGAAGCACCTTCCTCCATGGAGCACCCAGTGAAGTCCTGGACAATCGGCTGTAATGGGAACTTTTTGTACAACAACCACCTCTCCACGACACTATCACCGTCGGTTGTCAGTAAGTGAGAAACAAGTGTGTTACGCTTTAAATACGCGATGCAGAGCTTCTCATCCTTAGTCTCGCCAAGCTTATATGTGCCTCCATTGGGTTCCCTCATCAAAGTTGCCGGCGCATCCAATAGAGAGAACTGAAAGGTCGCGGTGTCGAGTACCCCGATTTGGCCAGGGATCCAGTTGGGCCACCAGATGCGCCCACGCCTCGCCGTGCCGATCCTGACACGGTCACGCGGCGGCAGCGTATCGTTGGGGAAAGATGTCCACTCCATGGTTTCAGATGAGAAGGCGGCGACGCGCGAGGGCTGACGCCGCCGGTGCTTGGGAATGACACAGGCCACTAGGGCCGGTGGATGGCGGTCGTCGGAGGGCAGAGTGTAGAGCTGAATGGCACAGGAGTAGAGGTACAGATCCAGGGCCCGCGTCAGCGGGTTGTACACGGCGCTCCGCTTGGTGTTCGGGAGGGTGGCCTTTGTAGCCTCTCTTCTCTCAATCTCACGATCAACAACCTGAGAAACAAAGAAACAGAGAGGCGAGGTGTTTTGTGCTGCTTGCAATCTGATTGCAGCTTTTCTGGTTTCTCCTTTTTATTAGCGAAAACAAAGGGAAGTGCACAACCTCCTTGATGCCCACTACTTGAACGTGCCATCCCACGTCCTGGCAACGAGGAGATCTGGTCAAGCACAAGACCAATTCCTAGCTTATCTGTTCCTAAAAGATAGCTGAAACCAAACTAACCTAACTGTCGAACCGGTGACAGTGCTAACTGACGAATCTGACAAAGAGAATTAAGCTAACAGCTAGATTAACCAACAAACTCCGCCTAATCTAGATGTCCTTCACCTGAACAATGCCAATTCGCCGTCGCAGTTCCTGGAGCTGGACACGGCCAAGAGACTTTGTCAGAGCGTCGGAGAGCTGGTCCGCCGTGCGTACGTACTGGACGTCGATGTCGCCATCCTCTACGCATTGGCGGATGAAGTGGAACCTGATCTGGATGTGCTTGCTTCGGTCGTGGAAGACCGGGTTCTTCGTCAGCGCGATCGCTGATTTGTTGTCGACGCGAAGCTCGATCGCGCCGTCGTCGTGGCCAAGCAACTCGCCCAGGAGTCGCCTGAGCCAGATCCCCTGGCACGCACCGCTCGTAGCAGCGACGTACTCCGCCTCGCACGAGGAGAGAGCCACGATCTTCTGCTTCGACGACTGCCAGGAAACGGGGCTCTGCCCGTAGAAGTGCAGCACCCCACTAGTGCTCTTGCGATCATCAATGTCGCCGCCGTGGTCGGCGTCGCTGTAGCCCACCAGCCTGACCTTGCCCTCCTGGTGCGTGTACTCACACCCGAGGGTCTTCGTGCCGGCGATGTAGCGCAGTAGATGCTTCACCGCCGCCATGTGCTCGCTCGTCGGCTTCTCCATAAACCTGCTCAGAAAACCCACTGTGAAGCAGATATCTTGCCGGGTATGGACGAGGTAGCGCAGCCCCCCACAACGCTGCGGTAGAGTGAGGAGTCCACCGCCGTGCCGGTGCCGTTCTTGCTCAGCTTCAGCCGCAGCTCCATCGGAGCCGCCGTCGCGTTGCAGTCGCTCATGCCCATTCTGTCGAGCAGTTTCTGTAGGATAACGTTGCATAGAAAACAAAAATTTTCCTACCGCGAACACGCAATCCAAGCCAAGATGCAATCTAGAAGACGGTAGCAACGAGGGGGTATCGAGTCTCACCCTTGAAGAGATTCCAAAGCCTACAAGATGAGGCTCTTGTTGCTGCGGTAGACGTTCACTTGCCGCTTGCAAAAGCGCGTAGAAGATCTTGATCACGATCGGTTCCGGCGCTACGAACGGGCAGCACCTCCGTACTCGGTCACACGTTCGGTTGTTGATGAAGACGACGTCCACCTCCCCGTTCCAGCGGGCAGCGGAAGTAGTAGCTCCTCTTGAATCCGACAGCACGACGGCGTGGTGTCGGTGGCGGTGTAGAAGTCCGGCGGAGCTTCGCTAAGCTATGCGGGCAATATGGAGTGGAGGAGCAAAGCTAGGGTTTGGGAGGGGGTGGCCGGCCACTCAAGGGGGCGGCCAGCTTATGGTCTTGGGGTGGCCGGCCCCCTCCCTTGGCCCCTCATTATATAGGTGGATCCCAAGTGTTGGTGTCCAAGTCTTCGAATAAGACCCGAAACCAAAACCTTCCATAGGAGGGGGCAAACCTAGCCCAACTAGGACTCCCACCCAAAGGTGGGATTCCCACCTCCCATGTGGGGGTGGCCGGCCCCATATGGTGGAGTCCACTTGGGACTCCACCCCATCTAGGGCTGGCCGGCCATGGAGGTGGAGTCCCTTGTGGACTCCACCTTCCTTGGTGGTTTCTTCCGGACTTTTCTAGAACCTTCTAGAACCTTCCATAGAACCTTCCGTGACATTTTATTTCACATAAAATGACATCCTATATATGAATCTTATTCTCCGGACCATTCCGGAACTCCTCGTGATGTCCGGGATCTCATCCGGGACTCCGAACAAATATTCGAACTCCATTCCATAATTCAAGTACTACCATTTCAACATCCAACTTTAAGTGTGTCACCCTACGGTTCGAGAACTATGCGGACATGGTTGAGTACTCACTCCGACCAATAACCAATAGCGGGATCTGGAGATCCATAATGGCTCCCACATATTCAACGATGACTTTAGTGATCGAATGAACCATTCACATATATTACCAATTCCCTTTGTCTCGCGATATTTTACTTGTCCGAGGTTTGATCTTCGGTATCACTCTATACCTTGTTCAACCTCGTCTCCTGACAAGTACTTCTTTACTCGTACCGTGGTATGTGGTCTCTTATGAACTCATTCATATGCTTGCAAGACATTAGACGACATTCCACCGAGAGGGCCCGGAGTATATCTATCCGTCATCGGGATGGACAAATCCCACTCGTTGATCCATATGCCTCAACTCATACTTTCCGGATACTTAATCCCACCTTTATAGCCACCCATTTACGCAGTGGTGTTTGGTGTAATCAAAGTACCTTTCCGGTATAAGTGATTTATATGATCTCATGGTCATAAGGACTAGGTAACTATGTATCGAAAGCTTATAGCAAATAACTTAATGACGAGATCTTATGCTACGCTTAATTGGGTGTGTCCATTACATCATTCATATAATGATATAACCTTGTTATTAATAACATCCAATGTTCATGATTATGAAACTAATCATCCATTAATCAACAAGCTAGTTTAAGAGGCATACTAGGGACTTCTTGTTGTCTACATATCACACATGTACTAATGTTTCGGTTAATACAATTCTAGCATGATATATAAACATTTATCATAAACATAAAGATATAAATAATAACCACTTTTATTATTGCCTCTAGGGCATATCTCCTTCAGTTTCTCTGCATAGGCTGCCTGCCCCAACCGGATGCAACCAGGCCTCTGTGTCACCTCGATGCCGAGGTAGTATGACAGAAGACCCAGATCGCTCATCCGGAACAGGGAGGTCATCTCTTGCTTGAACTCACCGATGGCGGCCGTCGAGGTTCCGGTGATGATCAGATCGTCGACGTACACGCCGAGGAGCAGCCGCCCGCCGTCCTTCGTGCGCGTGTACACGGCGTGGTCGGAGGGGCACTTGACGAAGCCAAGCCTCACGAGGCTCGTGTCCAGCTTCGCGTTCCATGCCCGCGGTGCCTGGCGGAGGCCGTACAGGGCCTTGTGCAGCCGGAGTACGTTCCCCTCCGATCCAGATTTTGCGAATCCGGGCGGCTGCGCGACGTAGACCTCCTCCTTGAGCTCCCCGTTGAGGAAGGCGCTCTTGACGTCGAGGTGGTGCACCTCCCACCTCTCTTGTGCGGCGACGGCGAGGAGAAGCCGCACGGAGTCAAGCCGTGCGACGGGGGCAAAGACTTCCTCGAAGTCAACTCCCTCCCGCTGCACGAACCCTTTGGCGACGATGCGGGCCTTGTGCTTCACGACGGCGCCTTTCTCGTCCCTTTTGACCTTGAAGACCCACTTCAGCCCAATGGGCTTGTGGCCTGGTGGCAGGTCAGCCAGGGTCCAGGTGTCGTTTTCCTCGATGCAGCCCATTTCCTCCTCCATGGCCTTGCTCCAGCTTGCATCCTTCAGAGCTTCAGCCACACTGCTTGGCTCGTCAGCAGTGGTGAGCAGCAGACGCTCGGCACGGCCTGGTGGAGCAAGGTCGTCGCCGAGTAGATCCGAAACGCGGCGGTATCGGTGCTCTTCTCCATCGTCCTCTCCATCCACCAGAGAGGGATCAGGGGCAGCTGGTGGAGTTGTGAACTCCACCCCTGGTGGTGGCGAAGCGTCGACTCCCTGCTGTGGTGGTGATGGAGCTGCGGGAGTGGCCGGAGGCGAGGCTGAGTGTGTAGACTCGCCCCTTCCTCCAGATCTTCCAGTCTTGAGGTGGGATTGGGCGCGAAGGTATACTCCACGACGAATTCCCCACCCAAGTCCTCTGCTCCCGTGCCATCATCCTTGCTCCAGTCCCAGCTTTCTCCCTCGTCGAAGACCACGTCGCGGGAGATGTGTACGCGGCGGGTGACTGGGTTGTACACCCTGTACGCCTTGGAGCCAGGCTCGTACCCGATGAAGATCATCGGAGTACTCCTGTCATCAAGCTTGCGCAGGAGTGGCCGCGCGCTCTTGACGTGGGCGACGCAGCCGAACACGCGAAGGTGTTCGACCGACGGCTTCTTCCCGTACCACGCCTCGTATGGTGTCTGCCCCTCGACGCTGCGTGTGAAGGAGCGGTTGAGCACGTACACGGCCGTCGTCACCGCCTCGCCCCAGAAGAAACTGGGCAAGTTCTTCGCCTTCATCATGCTTCTCGCCATGCCCACCACCGTCTGGTTGCGGCGCTCGACCACGCCATTCTGCTGTGGTGAATAGGGCGCCGTCAGGTGGCGCTTGACACCGGTGTTGGCGAAGTGGGCGGCGAGCGTGGACGACGTGAACTCTCCGCCACGGTCCGTGCGCAGGGTGCGCAGCTGTCGGCGTGCCTCCGTCTGCGCCTCGGCCTGGAAGCGCTTGAGAGCCGCGGCAGCCTCGTCCTTCGTCGTGAGCAGCACCAACCACATGAAGCGGCTGTGGTCATCGACAAGGAGGAGGAAGTAACGCCGTCCAGCTGGCGTCGGTGGCGTGATCGCGCCGCATAGGTCGGCGTGGACGAGTTCAAGCGGCTCCTCCGCTCGAAACTTCGCCTGCTGCGGGAACGGCGTTCGCCGTTGCTTGCCTGCGAGGCAGGCCTCGCACAGCTCTCCAGTGGGCTCGACTGCAGGCAGTCCTCGCACCATGCCGTTCCGCGCCATCCTCTGCAGCGCTTCAAGGTGCAGGTGGCCGAAACGAGCATGCCAACGCCAAGGGACCGTGTCCTTCCTCATCGCGAGGCACACGGGCTGTACGGGCTGCATTGTCAACTTGTAGAGACGGTTGGGAGCCCGTTTTACCTTGAGCAGGAGCTTGTCGCTGCGGTCGAGAATCGTCAGCACGCCACGGCGAATGTGGATGTCGCAGGCCAGCTCGTCGAGCTGGCCGAGGCTCACGACGCTGCTCTTCAGCTTCGGGATGAAGTACACGTCGGAGAAGGCTCGTTGCGGTCCTCCGTCGATGCAGAACGCGATGGTACCGCGCCCCTTGATTTGCACCACCGAGCCATCGCCGAAGCGGACGTTGCCGGTGATGGTCTCGTCGAGCGTTGAGAATGCCGCACGATCACCAGTCATGTGATTCGACGCGCCGGTGTCGAGGTACCATGTCGTGTCGGGCCGTTCGTCAGCGCGCCCAGGGACGACCATGGCCTTCTCCTCTGTCAACACCCGGATTTTTTTAAGTCCAGATGCCTATTATGCCATACATCGCAATCCCAGGAATATTGTTGTTGCGAGACATAATAGTTGAATATCATAGAGTCATCATTTATTACAACACATAATCGTCTTACAAAGGTAGATCACATGATCCAAAATTACAATAGTAGTTGATCTATCGATCAACGAACATCACAAATAGCGGAAGCGAAGTAGTAGTGGCTATCTAATCCACAGGCCAACGCTTGACGTCAGGAGCGGTCCTAGTTGTCGTAGACGTCCTGCTGTCCATCTTCCTCGTACTGCGGTTCACCTTCATAGTCTGGCCATTTGAATAGCCAGGGACAAAGCCATGAGTACTTTTAAAGTACTCGCAAACTAATACTAGTGTAAGCACTATCAACTATAGTAAGGGGGTGCTAAGCTCTAAGTTTATTTGCATAAAGCCAAGTTTATTTCATAAACATTTAGAAAAGACTCTTCATTTGCTAAACTAACTCAAGTGGGAACATTAGTGTCATTCCCACAACTCTGTTGTGATTCAATTCAAAATCACCATTCACCTTTCAAATTCAAGTCCCAAGTCATATGTCACATTTTTGAAAATGGTCCGATGACGGAACAGTATGGCCTTCCCAACCGTCCATAACCGTGGACACGGCTATTCGAATAGTTCTACACTCTGCAGAGGTCGTACACTTGTGCCACAATATTTGCAATAATCCGTCGGGGTTAATCGGCCCTGATTTACCATACTCCGTATGCGGACTACCAACCATAACCTTTCACTTACATACTCTAGTATAGGCACCTCTCCCCATGAGCTTGGCCTCCCGGTGAAAACCGCAGATCAACCCGGGAGCCGCACGGGGCTTGGGCCGGACATTCACCTCATTCCACGTCATATCGTATTGTTTTGTTTGTTGTAGAGGCAGCCCTCGGCCTAACCCCGATGACGCTTGTTTAGAGGGAACCCATACTAAAGCACATAAATTTCTAGTTAAGCCCTTACCCATATTGGGTATTGTGGGGGTACTTTCAAATTGGAATGGTATCGCATCCGAACCCAACCATCAGCTTTTGTAAAATTCACCAAGTCATTCACCAGTCATATTCACCTTCAAAATCTTTCAATAGAATGAATCATCATTCCAAGGTTTTTCAAAGTCATTCATTTCACATGATCCCATCTAGAGTAGTCAATTCTATTTGTTTAGCACTAGCAACTAGTCATGAGGGGTGCTAACTAGCTTGTCTTGCTCTAGGCTAACTTTGATGCTCTTGTTCTACTCTATATCTAAACCAAGTGAATCATGAATCAAAAAGGTAAACTTTGATAAACAAAATTTAGAAAAGCTTGTAAAGTAAAAACTTGGGATAGGAGCATTAAGCATAAAGTAAAAATATTGGTGCCTTGCTCTTGTAGAGCTTTGCACAAGGGAACCTTGCAAGAGTGTTAGCTTGCAAGAATATTAGCATGCATTAGTCTAGCTTGCCTTGATTGGTGTATTGATCAAAGTTTTCTGGCTCTTCCTCCTGGTAGAATACCTCCTCCTCTTGATAGTCTCTGGTACTAGCGTCTAAAAACGAATACGAGGATACAATCACCAAACAATACTTAAGTACCCTTAATTAGCCTTAATGGCTCACTCAAATGATCTAGCATCACTACTTAACATTTATTCACAAATTATGCTAGGGTTTCTTTATTTAATATTAGGAAAATAATTTCCTCTCATTGAAGAATGTGGGTTAGGGTTTCTATTTAGTCTGGGAGAAATAATTTCTTCTCATTGAATTCTTCTTAATATTTAATCTTCTCAAATAACCAGGGATGATCCCATGTTGACCAAGGTCAACACTTCACACTTAGTATTTGAGAAAAGTGATTTAAATGAGATTCATCATCTCATGTGATTTAAAATAACCATGGCAATTTTAAATACTAATTTGATTTAAATTCTACAAGTGAGCAAGTATGAACCTATGCAGTAGAGGTCCTCATATTACTTCATAATACTTGAGAAAATGATTTAAATGAGGTGCTACACCTCATAGATTTAAATTCTAAAATTTGGTATAGTTTAAAATGGACTAGTATTGACTACATAGCCAATATTTTGATTCTAGCCCATGATCATGTACAGAACATATATCATATTTTTACATAGTAAATTAGAGTTTGTTAAATGTGAATTATTGCAATTGGATTCACTTCAAAATTCATAATGGTTGATTTTTAAGATTTATTCTAAGTCAGAAAAGTCTATGTCTTGTTTATTTTGCTACTTTAATTCTAAAACAGCTATTGGTTTGAATCCAGTGGCATTGGATAGATAATTTCACAGGCTTTCCAACCATATGAAATTCACTAAAAATTGCCAAGTAGATTTGGAGATATTTGATTTCTAGCAAAGCATCCGATAGCACTTTAAATGAAAAAGAATTAAACCAAATTTGAATTCAAACGGGGCGGGAACGGAGTTGGGCCGAAATGGTTTGAATGGGGAAACAGGCCCAGTAACGGTTCGGTGTTTTAGTGGGCTGTCAGGGGTGGGGCCTACATGTCAGTCTCTATTTTACACCGAATCGGTACCTGGCAACGTCGACCGTTGGATTAGAATTGAATCGTGCGGTTCAGGTTCGTCTTCTTCTCCGGCGAGAGGAGGGCGTGCTGGCGACGGAGGTTGGGGGTCGGGGAGCGTCCTGGGCCGCCGGCGGTCGAGGGAGAGGTGCGAGGCGTCGTTGGCGAGGACGAAGAGGCTCCTGGTACAGCTTCGAGGCTCGGGGCGGCTCCAGTCGAAGCAGATGATCTGCGGGCTCCGGCGACTGCGAGCTCGCAATTGGAGCTCCTCCGGCGATGGGTGGTGAAATTGAGGGGTGGAGAAGGATCAAGGATGAGAGGGGAGCAGATGTTGTGAAGAATCGAGGCTCAGAGCTTCTCTATTTATAGCGGAGGGAAGGAGGCCGTGGGTGCTGAGAGGGGTCGTCCGTGGCGCGGCGTTTACGGTGAGCGAAGGGGCAAGCTAGGGGGCGCATGGCGTAGGCGTCGTCTAGGCGGAGCTAATGAGCTTTACGGCACGGCAGAAGGAGGTCTGTGGCGAGCTGGCGATGATGGCGTCCGTGCGGTACCGGCGCGGCGGGGACGTCAATCATGGCGATGGCTACGGTCGCTGCTGCGAGCCTATGCGGTTGTCTAACGGGGTTCGGGTGTGGTGTTGGGCGCGCGTGCACGAGGGCAAAGCGAGGGAGGACGAGGGCGTGTCGGCGAGTGGTGTACTGCGGCGTCCGGGGTTGTGCCGGGCGTGGTCACCGCGTGCGCCGGCACGTCCCGGGCTTGTCCGGGCGCGTTTGTTCCGGCCGGTGCTGTGGCTTGGAGAGCTAGGGCAGGGTACGGGCGTGCTCGGGGAGGCTCGGTGATGCTCCAGGACAAGGTGAGAGGGAGAGGTGAGGGCCAGAGATGATTAAAGAGAGGGTGGCCGGCATGGGTACGGCATGGCCAAAGTGCTGCCCTCTCCCCACTTTAATCGAAGGGAGCAAGGACCTGGCTCGATGCAGGGGTTGCAGAGGGTGGTGATCATCACGAGTTGAAAGGGGTTTAGGCCAAAATCCTCTGGATAATAGCATGTAACCTCGAAACAAAGATGCTTGCCTGCCATGTGTTCGATAAAATGGCCGCAAGAAGATTTTTGTGGAAATTTGAATTTCTTTTTGGTACAACTCAAACATATAATTAAAGAGAAAGAGAGGTGGTGGTGGTGGTCATTTTGGTGGAGATTTGCAACATTTCAAATTTGGCATCATCTTCATATTGATTTAAAGTCTCCTCTTGTCAAAATTTTACTGGTCAACCTGGTCAACTTTAGCACCCATGGTCAACATGAAAGTTGTTCACCATCACTTGGTCTTGGATGACATGGCTTTGGTTGACCAAAGTTGGTTGAGGAAACAGAAGATAAATGGGTGCAAAGTGGTGAAGAAAATAAAATGGGGACATATGACCATTATCACATGTATGAAGAAATCTTGATTTCTTTGGGTTTGATTCTTGATCCAAGGATGCATTTGTGTTAGTTTATCACTTTAAAGTATTTTAGAAGCAATGGGGCAAGCAATTGTGGCCTAGGTTAAGGAATTGCAAATTGGCATATGGTGTATGTAAGTGAGATATGGAATTTTCTCACCATTTGAATTCCCTCCATTTGATTTGACCTTTGTTGACTCTAATGTGGTTCTTATTAGTTTAGAAACATTTTAAGAGCATTGAAACCAATTCAAAGGGTCTTGTTCAAAGATTTGCAAATTTGGCCTTAATACACAAGAGATGAGGTGTCAAAATTTATTATTTTTGAAAAGGGTTCATCTTGCTTTAATTGAACATGGGTTAGGGTCAATTTAGTGTTATATTACGTTGAGAGATGGTTTCCCAACATTTGGTCAAGGTTTAGAGACCTAGGTCAATGTTTGGTGAAATGCCTATGTGTCACATATGCTTTTATGCATATGTGGTATTTTATTTTTAATTTGACTTGGTTTGACCCAATTGGTTTTGTTGAGTGTTGAAATGATATATGGAGGTGATCCAACCATTCACAACAAGTCCTAGGGTCAATCTTCTCAAATTCACAAATTTGCTAATTTACTCTCATATGCCTCTATGGCATTTTTAGTTTCTTTTTAATTTCTTTGGAAAACACTTGGATTTGATTTGATAAGCCTTTGGTAAGGTGTATGAAGGTTTTCTAAACCTCTATGCAAAGTAGAAAAGATTAGGGTAAAGTTTTATAAGAATAGCCATAAGCACATATGCCTTTTTCTTATTTAATTTCCTTTTATTTTATTTTAACTAGGATGGTGATAAGAGGGGTGAGTTTTAGGGTTTAAGTTTATTTCAAACTACTATAACAATCAATCAAGGCAATAGCACAAGAATTAAACAAGATCACTATGTATCATACTTCATTTAATAAAAGTTTTTGTTGGTTCCAAAATTTGGAACTAGGGGAAATTCATTTGTTTTGTTTTGAAATTTTTGGGATGTTACAAACCCTTCCCCCTTAAACAAATCTCGTCCAGAGATTTTAAGAAAAGTTAGGTTCCTAAGAGAGATTGAGCATTTTATTTACGGGAAGACATACTTGGCATGGTCGCATGGTGCTTCACGAGCTTCGATGGCGATCATGTGGTAGAGGCGGCCGTTGTTGTTGTTACTGGTTCCTTCTACCGGCGAAGCGACGCTGTTGTTGAGCAGGTGCTTGCGGTATTGGCGGCAATCTTGGCAAGCTTCTTGGGGCACTCATTGGAGTAGTGGCCCACAACTCCACATTCATAGCAGTTGATTGTGGACTTGTCCTTCAGGTTGACGGGGATGGCATTGCTTCCAGTCCTCGGGCCAGTATTGGTGTTGTTGTTGTTTCCATTGTTGTGGTTGATGTGGTGGTGGTTGTTGTTGTTGTGGTTGTTGTTGTTGTTGCCTCCGGTCTTCGGGGGTCCTCCGTTGTTGTTGGGGTAGTTGGGGCGATAATTACGAGCGGGGGCTTGTTGTATCTTGGGGTGAATCCTCCGGAGGAGTTATTGCGGTACTTCGGGTATGGTGGGGTCCATTCTGGTTCATCATTCTGCGCTTGCGGTTCTCATTGGCACTGATGCGGCTTTCCTTCCATCCGTATGGCTGAGTCCACCGAGGGCTTCGAGGTCGGCGAACGGAATGTTCACTAACACGGTTTGCATCTCGTCATGCGGTCCGTTCAGAAATCTTTCCTTCCTCTTCTCGTTGGTGTCGGTCTCATCCGGGCGTACCTTGACGAGTGAGAAACCTGTCGCGGTATTCCACCACGGACATCCTTCCTTGCTTGAGTTCGCGGAACTCGTCTCTCATCTTCTTGATCGGTCCTTGGGGCACATGGTATTTGCTAAACTTCAGCTTGAAGTCTTCCCATGTCATCATCCGTCCCGCATTCATTGCACGGGCACTTGTCCACCGAGGCTGCGGCAGGTCCGACAGGTAGTGGGTGGCAAACGGTACTTTTACTGCGGCTTCAACTCCCGCAACTTCTAGGTTGTTCTCCATAGTGCGGAGCCGGTCATCGGCATCTAGGGGCTCTTCGGTCTTGTTGAACATCGGTGGGTTGGTGTGCTTGAAAGTTCTTCAGCTTTGATCCGGGGTGATCATGGTTTCCATGGCCTTGGTTGTTCCGAGCTATACGTTGCGGTGCGGCAATGTTTGCTTGGCGTTCAGCTCTCTCGACTTCTCGGTCTCGCCATCATCGTACGCGGCGGTTGCATCATGGCATCTTGGGTGGTGTTGCGGGTTGGTGGGGCCATCGAACATTGAGGTAGATGATAAGATAAGAGGGAAATTTCTATGGTTTGTTTTGTTAAAGTTTAAAAAGTTCATAATATTGAAAACTTGAGTAGTGTTGCGGGGGTAAAAACCAACAACACTTTTTTCATTCATACCAAGCATCATACATTACAAAGCTAACACACCGTTGGTTTGAAGAACCATTCATCGCTCTACGATACAAGGGGATCCTGATACAACTCACACCTACTTAAGTGCTTGGGTGATACTACTCTTCAGGGTGGAATTCTGCGTCTTCACGGGTAATGTGCTTGGCGAGAGGCGAGGGCGTTGTCCAAATCCACGAGGGTTTTGTACTTGCCTGAACTCTGAGGTGCTTCATAGGGGTTCATCTTTGGTTGTGGTGGAGGCATGGTCATCGGTCTTCCCATGGAGTCATGTCTTGGGTAGTAGAGGAAACGAGTGTTCTTGATCTTGTCCTCATTTTGTCCACACAGACGGAAAATTGCTTCTTGCATAGCTTTGTCTAGCCCTTCCTTCCAAGTGTTTCCCGTTACGAGAAAACCATATGGTTTCCCATACCGGGGCATCAAGCTTCCTTCGTAGATCGGTAGAAACGTCCCACCGAGGTGGTTCTCCTAAGCTGAGCTTTGAGGGTATTCAGAAGAATTCGGGATACGGGTGTCCTAGATGGTCAACCGGTTGCTTCAACTCCTTTTCGAACCTTAGGTCGCCTCCGGAACCAAGCTGATAGGACTCCCATTGGTACTCCATCTGTGAGCAATTAGGATAAGTAAGTTAATGAAGTGATCAAGTGTGCAAAATTTTATGTACCATTTCAAATAAAAGTAGAGCATGGATTTATTATTTTGAAAAGATCTCAAGGGTAAGAGTGAGAATATGTTTTCACAAATATTCACTTCATTGGTTTTGAAACTAAGTTTTTCGGACGTCCATTCTAACTAGGGTCTCCTAAGGTCAAACAATGGCTCTGATACCAACTTGTCAACACCCGGATTTTTTTAAGTCCAGATGCCTATTATGCCATACATCGCAATCCCAGGAATATTGTTGTTGCGAGACATAATAGTTGAATATCATAGAGTCATCATTTATTACAACACATAATCGTCTTACAAAGGTAGATCACATGATCCAAAATTACAATAGTAGTTGATCTATCGATCAACGAACATCACAAATAGCGGAAGCGAAGTAGTAGTGGCTATCTAATCCACGAGGCCAACGCTTGACGTCGGGAGCGGTCCTAGTTGTCGTAGACGTCCTGCTGTCCATCTTCCTCGTACTTGCGGTTCACCTTCATAGTCCGGCCATTTGAATAGCCGGGGACAAAGCCATGAGTACTTTTAAAGTACTCGCAAACTAATACTAGTGTAAGCACTATCAACTATAGTAAGGGGGTGCTAAGCTCTAAGTTTATTTGCATAAAGCCAAGTTTATTTCATAAACATTTAGAAAAGACTCTTCATTTGCTAAACTAACTCAAGTGGGAACATTAGTGTCATTCCCACAACTCTGTTGTGATTCAATTCAAAATCACCATTCACCTTTCAAATTCAAGTCCCAAGTCATATGTCACATTTTTGAAAATGGTCGATGACGGAACAGTATGGCCTTCCCAACCAGTCCATAACCGTGGACACGGCTATTCGAATAGTTCTACACTCTGCGGAGGTCGTACACTTGTGCCACAATATTTGCAATAATCCGTCGGGGTTAAGCGGCCCTGATTTACCATACTCCGTATGCGGACTACCAACCATAACCTTTCACTTACATACTCTAGTATAGGCACCTCTCCCCATGAGCTTGGCCTCCCGGTGAAAACCGCAGTCAACCCGGGAGCTGCACAGGGCTTGGGCCGGACATTCACCTCATTCCACGTCATATCGTATTGTTTTGTTTGTTGTAGAGGCAGCCCTCGGCCTAACCCCGATGACGCTTGTTTAGAGGGAACCCATACTAAAGCACATAAATTTCTAGTTAAGCCCTTACCCATATTGGGTATTGTGGGGTACTTTCAAATTGGAATGGTATCGCATCCGAACCCAACCATCAGTTTTTGTAAAATTCACCAAGTCATTCACCAGTCATATTCACCTTCAAAATCTTTCAATAGAATGAATCATCATTCCAAGGTTTTTCAAAGTCATTCATTTCACATGATCCCATCTAGAGTAGTCAATTCTATTTGTTTAGCACTAGCAACTAGTCATGAGGGGTGCTAACTAGCTTGTCTTGCTCTAGGCTAACTTTGATGCTCTTGTTCTACTCTATATCTAAACCAAGTGAATCATGAATCAAAAAGGTAAACTTTGATAAACAAAATTTAGAAAAGCTTGTAAAGTAAAAACTTGGGATAGGAGCATTAAGCATAAAGTAAAAATATTGGTGCCTTGCTCTTGTAGAGCTTTGCACAAGGGAACCTTGCAAGAGTGTTAGCTTGCAAGAATATTAGCATGCATTAGTCTAGCTTGCCTTGATTGGTGTATTGATCAAAGTTTTACGGCTCTTCCTCCTGGTAGAATACCTCCTCCTCTTGATAGTCTGCGGTACTAGCGTCTAAAAACGAATACGAGGATACAATCACCAAACAATACTTAAGTACCCTTAATTAGCCTTAATGGCTCACTCAAATGATCTAGCATCACTACTTAACATTTATTCACAAATTATGCTAGGGTTTCTTTATTTAATATTAGGAAAATAATTTCCTCTCATTGAAGAATGTGGGTTAGGGTTTCTATTTAGTCTGGGAGAAATAATTTCTTCTCATTGAATTCTTCTTAATATTTAATCTTCTCAAATAACCAGGGATGATCCCATGTTGACCAAGGTCAACACTTCACACTTAGTATTTGAGAAAAGTGATTTAAATGAGATTCATCATCTCATGTGATTTAAAATAACCATGGCAATTTTAAATACTAATTTGATTTAAATTCTACAAGTGAGCAAGTATGAACCTATGCAGTAGAGGTCCTCATATTACTTCATAATACTTGAGAAAATGATTTAAATGAGGTGCTACACCTCATAGATTTAAATTCTAAAATTTGGTATAGTTTAAAATGGACTAGTATTGACTACATAGCCAATATTTTGATTCTAGCCCATGATCATGTACAGAACATATATCATATTTTTACATAGTAAATTAGAGTTTGTTAAATGTGAATTATTGCAATTGGATTCACTTCAAAATTCATAATGGTTGATTTTTAAGATTTATTCTAAGTCAGAAAAGTCTATGTCTTGTTTATTTTGCTACTTTAATTCTAAAACAGCTATTGGTTTGAATCCAGTGGCATTGGATAGATAATTTCACAGGCTTTCCAACCATATGAAATTCACTAAAAATTGCCAAGTAGATTTGGAGATATTTGATTTCTAGCAAAGCATCCGATAGCACTTTAAATGAAAAAGAATTAAACCAAATTTGAATTCAAACGGGGCGGGAACGGAGTTGGGCCGAAATGGTTTGAATGGGGGAAACAGGCCCAGTAACGGTTCGGTGTTTTAGTGGGCTGTCAGGGGTGGGGCCTACATGTCAGTCTCTATTTTACACCGAATCGGTACCTGGCAACGTCGACCGTTGGATTAGAATTGAATCGTGCGGTTCAGGTTCGTCTTCTTCTCCGGCGAGAGGAGGGCGTGCTGGCGACGGAGGTTGGGGGTCGGGGAGCGTCCTGGGCCGCCGGCGGTCGAGGGAGAGGTGCGAGGCGTCGTTGGCGAGGACGAAGAGGCTCCTGGTACAGCTTCGAGGCTCGGGGCGGCTCCAGTCGAAGCAGATGATCTGCGGGCTCCGGCGACTGCGAGCTCACAATTGGAGCTCCTCCGGCGATGGGTGGTGAAATTGAGGGGTGGAGAAGGATCAAGGATGAGAGGGGAGCAGATGTTGTGAAGAATCGAGGCTCGAGCTTCTCTATTTATAGCGGAGGGAAGGAGGCCGTGGGTGCTGAGAGGGGTCGTCCGTGGCGCGGCGTTTACGGTGAGCGAAGGGGCAAGCTAGGGGCGCATGGCGTAGGCGTCGTCTAGGCGGAGCTAATGAGCTTTACGGCACGGCAGAAGGAGGTCTGTGGCGAGCTGGCGATGATGGCGTCCGTGCGGTACCGGCGCGGCAGGACGTCAATCATGGCGATGGCTACGGTGCTGCTGCGAGCCTATGCGGTTGTCTAACAGGGTTCGGGTGTGGTGTTGGGCGCGCGTGCACGAGGGCAAAGCGAGGGGAGGACGAGGGCGTGCTGGCGAGTGGTGTACTGCGGCGTCCAGGGTTGTGCCAGGGCGTGGTCACCGCGTGCGCCGGCACGTCCTGGGCTTGTCTGGGCGCGTTTGTTCTGGCCAGTGCTGTGGCTTGGAGAGCTAGGGCAGGGTACAGGCGTGCTCAGGGAGGCTCGGTGATGCTCCAGGACAAGGTGAGAGGGAGAGGTGAGGGCCAGAGATGATTAAAGAGAGGGTGGCCGGCATGGGTACGGCATGGCCAAAGTGCTGCCCTCTCCCCACTTTAATCGAAGGGAGCAAGGACCTGGCTCGTTGCGGGGGTTGCAGAGGGTGGTGATCATCACGAGTTGAAAGGGGTTTAGGCCAAAATCCTCTGGATAATAGCATGTAACCTGAAACAAAGATGCTGCCTGCCATGTGTTCGATAAAATGGCCGCAA
Organism: Lolium rigidum; assembly: GCF_022539505.1. NCBI lineage: Eukaryota > Viridiplantae > Streptophyta > Magnoliopsida > Poales > Poaceae > Lolium > Lolium rigidum. The sequence goes on from NC_061511.1 coordinate 128,907,651, forward strand.
GAAGATTTTTGTGGAAATTTGAATTTCTTTTTGGTACAACTCAAACATATAATTAAAGAGAAAGAGAGGTGGTGGTGGTGGTCATTTTGGTGGAGATTTGCAACATTTCAAATTTGGCATCATCTTCATATTGATTTAAAGTCTCCTCTTGTCAAAATTTTACTGGTCAACCTGGTCAACTTTAGCACCCATGGTCAACATGAAAGTTGTTCACCATCACTTGGTCTTGGATGACATGGCTTTGGTTGACCAAAGTTGGTTGAGGAAACAGAAGATAAATGGGTGCAAAGTGGTGAAGAAAATAAAATGGGGACATATGACCATTATCACATGTATGAAGAAATCTTGATTTCTTTGGGTTTGATTCTTGATCCAAGGATGCATTTGTGTTAGTTTATCACTTTAAAGTATTTTAGAAGCAATGGGGCAAGCAATTGTGGCCTAGGTTAAGGAATTGCAAATTGGCATATGGTGTATGTAAGTGAGATATGGAATTTTCTCACCATTTGAATTCCCTCCATTTGATTTGACCTTTGTTGACTCTAATGTGGTTCTTATTAGTTTAGAAACATTTTAAGAGCATTGAAACCAATTCAAAGGGTCTTGTTCAAAGATTTGCAAATTTGGCCTTAATACACAAGAGATGAGGTGTCAAAATTTATTATTTTTGAAAAGGGTTCATCTTGCTTTAATTGAACATGGGTTAGGGTCAATTTAGTGTTATATTACGTTGAGAGATGGTTTCCCAACATTTGGTCAAGGTTTAGAGACCTAGGTCAATGTTTGGTGAAATGCCTATGTGTCACATATGCTTTTATGCATATGTGGTATTTTATTTTTAATTTGACTTGGTTTGACCCAATTGGTTTTGTTGAGTGTTGAAATGATATATGGAGGTGATCCAACCATTCACAACAAGTCCTAGGGTCAATCTTCTCAAATTCACAAATTTGCTAATTTACTCTCATATGCCTCTATGGCATTTTTAGTTTCTTTTTAATTTCTTTGGAAAACACTTGGATTTGATTTGATAAGCCTTTGGTAAGGTGTATGAAGGTTTTCTAAACCTCTATGCAAAGTAGAAAAGATTAGGGTAAAGTTTTATAAGAATAGCCATAAGCACATATGCCTTTTTCTTATTTAATTTCCTTTTATTTTATTTTAACTAGGATGGTGATAAGAGGGGTGAGTTTTAGGGTTTAAGTTTATTTCAAACTACTATAACAATCAATCAAGGCAATAGCACAAGAATTAAACAAGATCACTATGTATCATACTTCATTTAATAAAAGTTTTTGTTGGTTCCAAAATTTGGAACTAGGGGAAATTCATTTGTTTTGTTTTGAAATTTTTGGGATGTTACATCCTCGTTGAGGAGCACGAGCGCACGCTCTGGTGCCCTCCGCTCAGCTGCGGCCTCACGCTGCAGGGCAGGAAGCGGTTGCGCTGGAGCTGGCGCAGGTGGCTGCGCGTCGAGCTCGATTTCCGCGAGCAGCATCGCGGGGTCAGCATCGTCGTCCTCCTTGGCGAGGTGAGCTTCCTCCTCGCGCTTCTTCTTACGGCATTCTCGGGCCCAATGGCCCTTCTTGCCGCAGTAGCGACAGACGTCGTCGCGTCTGGCGCCGCCGGCGTCGCGAGCCGGGCGCCTGTCATCGCGGCCCTTGCCGCGGTTCCTAGCTTTGCGGTTGTCCCCGCCGGGGCCGCTGCCGCCCGCGTCGTGGGTGGCGCGCTATTTCTGTCGCGAGCGCCACTCCTCCTCAGTGAGGAGCAGCTGGCCCGACCCGCCCTCACTGTCGAGGGCGTCGTTCTCCTCCACCACGAGCAACCTCCCGCACAGCTCCTCAATGGACATCTGTTTGATATCTAACAGAGACTCAATTGAGGAGGCCATCGGGCGATACTTACGGGGCAGGACGCGGAGAAACTTCCTGACAGCCTTGTGTTCGTCCTCCGGGTCGCCGAGGATCTCCAGGTCGGCGAGGATGGTGGAGAGGCGCAGTGCGAAGTCCTCGACGCTTTCCCCTTCCTTGAAGGCGAGGCGATCGTACTCGCGGCGGTGCGTCTGCGCTTTGGCGTCGCGGACGTGTTCTGCTCCGACGCGCAGCGTCCTGAGCATGTCCCACGCGGCCTTGGCATTGTCCTTGGCGGCGAGGGTGCGCACGAGCTCCGGCGGCACGGCGCGAAGGAGAGCCGACAGAGCTGCACGATCTTCGTGCTCGTCGCACTCGTCCTCGTTCACGGCGTCCCAGAGGCCGTGAACCTGGAGTTGCACTCGCATGAGTACCGCCCAGTCCGCGTAGTTGGTCCGCGTCAAGGTTGGCCACTGCGAGCCGGTGACCTCACGCGCGACCTTCTCCCTCACCACCAGCTCGCGCCCATGGTGCTGGCTCCGACCACGGCGAGCTGGCGATCGAGACGGCGAGCGAGCCTTTGAGCGCGCTAGGGACTTGGAGCCTGACGCGGTTGCATCCGTGGGCTTCTTCTTTCCTCCTTGCGCCGCTGGCTTCACCGGCGGTGGCGGCGTACCTACCATGATCGGCAGGCTCTGATACCACTTGTAGCCTCTCTTCTCTCAATCTCACGATCAACAACCTGAGAAACAAAGAAACAGAGAGGCGAGGTGTTTTGTGCTGCGTGCAAATCTGATTGCAGCTTTTCTGGTTTCTCCTTTTTATTAGCGAAAACAAAGGGAAGTGCACAACCTCCTTGATGCCCACTACTTGAACGTGCCATCCCACGTCCTGGCAACGAGGAGATCTGGTCAAGCACAAGACCAATTCCTAGCTTATCTGTTCCTAAAAGATAGCTGAAACCAAACTAACCTAACTGTCGAACGGGTGACAGTGCTAACTGACGAATCTGACAAAGAGAATTAAGCTAACAGCTAGATTAACCAACAGCCTTGTCGAGGGCGAGGTAGCCGTTGGCGCTAGGCTTCAGGGACTGGCCCACCCGCACCCGGTGGCGCCGCGTGCGCCGCGGATGCCGAAGAAATCGGCGGCGGCGAGGGTCGGGTCGCAGCGACGCCAGGGGCAGGGGAAGGTCGGCGTCGGGGCCACCTCGAAGTTGGGCTCGAGGAATAGCGCGAGGAGGGGTGGGGCGTGGAGCGCGCGGAAGTTGCGGCGGAAGGCGGGGGACGACCGGACGGCGCGACGAAAGGCGGTGCAGGCGTAGGCGGCGCAGACGAGGCTCGGGAGCGCCGGGAGGAGGAGGAAGATCTCACGGAGGAGGTCGTCGCTCAGATCGGTTATGGTGGTGGGAGTTCGCGGCGGCGACGGTGGCTGCTGGGAAGCCATGGATGGCTGCTGATTTGCTCGGAGCTGAGTGCTGACTGCTGACTTGCTCGGAGCTGAGTGCTGAGTGTTGAGTGGTGACGACTTGTAACTTTAGGCCCAGGACTAGTTTAAGCCCAGGAAGCAACGACCGGGCCATTTCTAGAAATAGTAACTACAAAATTTCCATTCCCTAAAAAAACGTAAAATTTCCTAATTCTCAGAAGAAAAAAAAAACTTTATTTTCAAAAAACAAATACTAGGAAATTTCACCCTGAAACACAAACAAAAACTAGGGATTTTTCGTCATAGAAATAGAAAACAACTCTAATGCTAAAATATGGCTCAATATTGAAATATGTACGCAAACTCCTAATTCAAAGTGGCATGAAAAATAAGATGTGTGAATCAAATAAGATGTGATTCGACCCGCCACTAGTCACATAGAAATAGTTTGAAATGAAATATTCGATTTTCTTTGGTTTTACATGGGAGTGAAGTGCCTCACTATGTTAGTAATTCAAATCAGCACCCGAGAGACGAGAGGCCGGGTGAAAGCAGGATTACTAGAGGTTCATTGACACATGCATGCATACTCGCTTCCATGCTGACAAAAGGCCGCGGAGAAAAACCTTATACGACCTGTCATACTCCCCATTGATTGGATCAACTTCTGTAGGTGACACCTGGGAAAACAGATCTCAAACCAATCAGGCCACACATTCTCTAATTCCCTATACCAAATCCCAATCTTGATGTCAAAAGTTTTAGGCTACTCATAGCGGGGAGTAATATAAGGTGGTGTCATGCATAAGTTACTAGTTCATGTTATTACCTTCATAGTGAAAAGTAACTTAGAGGTGGTATCAAGTCTCATTTATTAGTTTGTAGACTTATTTTACCTTGGGGTGTGTGATGTTATGGTAATATAGCTAGTTACCACCTTCTTATTTTCCTTCATTTAATGTTATGCTATGTCACCAAAACATCTTAAAGTGTGTGATGTTACTAGCTAAGAGCGTTGTTAGATCGATCACTCCCGAGGAACACGACAGTTGAGAAACCCATGCAATATTCCCTATCAGAAATGACGCCAAAACCACACAAGGGCATGCATGTTTCGTTGTTCCTCGAAATGTGCCATCCACATTTGCTTTAGTCAAATGATCCGGGGATAGATCCACTTGGAGATTGGGCTACACGGAGCAATGACAGAGGTGCTAGCTTGGGATTAGAAGTACGGTTTTCTTGCTCTCCCGTGCCTTCTTTATTTTTTTTAAAAAATGAAAATCTTTTTACAAGTTTTCATATTTTGTTAAATAAAAGCTAGATGTACTCAATGATTTATCCGACAAACATGCAGAATCGCAATTTGAAATACTTTGTATATTAAGAAACATAAAATATTAAATATGCAGATCTAAGTATAGTAAAATGTGCTTAGTTTCAAAGCTACAAAAATTAACATAATTTTTCATTCTTGTGTAGCTAGGAATTTTAAGAATTTAGCGCAACAATTTTGCATATTTGTAGGATACATCGTTGAGTACATTTAAAATTATTTTGAGATTTTGTTTCAAACGTACAGCTTGTAGCCAAAGAGATTTTTCGTTTTAGTTTAGAAAACAAAAATTGTTGCTAATTCTAGTTTAATTATTTGATCTGATGGAATATTTTGCTATAGAAAATTGCACAAGCTCGCTAACTATCTTGCGTAAATTTTTTTATTGCCTAAATAGTTAAAAAGACCTTATACACATGGAAAAGTTTAAAAGACCTCTCTGGCATGTAGTACGTTTTGCGTTCACGATGGCATAAATGACACTCTAACTACCTCTTGAAATCACTTGATGGGTTAATAATTGGTGTCCTTAGGGTGGGTTAATAATTCAGGCATATCGTACCGCTTGGGGCGGGTTAATAATTCAGGCACTGGATTGCTTAATATTTCTTTGTGCTATGGTGTTTCCTGCAAATATGGAGGCCTTTTCTTTGAAACAAATTGGTTCGTTGTGCCAGTGGTGTAAAAGGGCTTCTATGTAAATTGTACATGCGACATATTTAATGGGATCCATCCGGGTCTTTCTAGACCCCTCTTCTTGTTCAAAAAAAAGTTGCAAGACTATAGTATGATGCAAAGGTAGTATCAAGATATTTCTTAGACTCGACAGCTATATAACCCTCTACCAAAATAATTAAGTATACGAATAAAAAGTTGCATCCAAACATGCATCTATATATAAATGTCACAAATCAATTAATCCGGTCGGTCTTAGAGGGAAATTTGTTTTATCTAATTATTTTCTCATATTATGGTAAGATAAAATTATGAAAGTTTTTCATAGCAAATAATTGTATTTGTAGATAGATGTTACAATTTTATAAAAATACAACATACTTAATATTGATCAACGTATATGCTTAACTAGGTTAATTTGATTTCAAAGACATAAAGTTGTCAGCTAATGGGTGTTCAATGAAAAACTGGCATGTATGTAGTGACAAAAAAGAACAATTAGGAGGTAAAAATAATTAATATAAAGAAACAATGATGAACCACTATTAACCTTCCTAGGGATATCTAAATGAACATTCTTGTACCATGATATGCTTTTTTTTGGAAATTTATGTCATGTTCATACTAGTGGCCTTCTTGGTTGTATCTCATCATTCCCAATTCTAAATTGCATCTGAATCTAGGGAAAAATTAGCATACATCATACATGCCATCACCTGTCATGAATAGACCAATCATAATAAAATGTTGTCTCGGAGTCAAAATAGTTGCTTTATCTCCAAGCCACATGACATATCCAATCAACTACAAATATTATAGATGTATCCTCGCCTCGCACATTTTGATAGCCACCAAGGCTGCGAAACGGCTCTAACGTTCCTTCAGCACATCAGGTTGTCTACCATGCTTATACCAACCATTGGATTTGAAAGCAGTGGTTCAGATCAATCTGAAACATGTGACACACTGAAGCTAGATTTGTATTAACATGTCGAACAAAAAATATAAGAACTATCTACTATAGCAGCGCACTGTAGCTGATCCCTAAAGTATGAGAATTAGAACGAAGAAAGTTACTCGGCGTGAATTGAAAGAATGTTCAAGACACATGCTTAAGAACGCAAATCTCTTATTTTGCTTGTTCAAAGCTCTAGATTCGAAGAAAAACATCTTCACCAGCTTGCCGCTGCATAATATTAACAACACAATGAAAATGTCAAAAACAAACATAGTAACATATGGATTATTAGGCACCAGCCCCATTCATGCCTGTGTAACCTGAGAACCATACTTGAACATTCAAATTTGACATAAGAATGATGGTATGGGATGGGGACTACTGTTAACTCTTACAAAGTAAGCTTAAGAGATACATTAGCCACAACAAATATAGTGTTACTCACTAGATGTATATTTGTGAGACCTGTTACATGGTAAAATTTTCTAGTCTCATTTTGTCCACTGGTTATTACACAATGTTAATTTTTCCCGCATTTAAGATCTTCCTCCGATTCCGACAAGTTTTTAGGTTCATGCGGATGGTAACTTAGTGCCAGTCAGAAGCATAATATGACCTGGCATGTAACGCTAACATTTTACCCTCCTTTATAAGATTGCATGCAGCATCTTTATTACGAAAAAAGTAATTTGTTGTGCAACGGCTTATTGGGTAAATCGACATATAGAAAGGGATGCATTCAACTTTATTACCATGAAAAATGAAGAATACAAAATCACCCCGCATATAATGTGCCAAGTACAAAGAATCACTAGGCAACCTTAAAAAAAGATCACTTGGCCTTGTGCCCAAATATTCTATTGAGTGTAGCGGCTAATCGGACGCCGCCTTGGGCCAGCCTCAAGTTGACAACTGGCAGCCTGCTATCAAAATAGTCATCTGCAGCAACAAATAATGAAATTAATTTAGTTAATTAAGTAATAAATTTTATACATTAAAATCCTAATTATATAGTACATAGATGAGACTAATAAATTATATAAATATATCGTGATTGATATATACCTGATAGAGTTGAATCTTCCGTCACATTCTTGTATGCCCAGTCACATGCTGCAGTGATGCCCTCAGACGCATATCTTGCGGTGGGAAGTGATTGGTCAAATCATTAATTGAGATATAATACAATAATAATTTGTAATAACATGATCAAATATTATTATTTTATTTTGAGGTGCTTATGATGAAATATTTATTGATTGCCTCTAATCTTACATAGGAGTAAAATATTTCTGGATACGATTTAGATCCAATAATACTGATCATTTTTGTTTGTTAGTTTGTTTGTGAGATGGAAGTAATAATTTGTAACAGAAGGAAATATTTACAGACAGTTGGTAATTATACAGAAAATATTTCTGGATACCAATTGAATCGAATCAATGCTGAGCATTTTTAGTTAGTTTTTTTGTGTGAGAAAGAGTGTGTAGAACATACATATCAGGACACGCCGTCAGGTTCTTGCTGCACTCTTCCCACCCCCGCACTTTCCCTGACCACTCTCCCTGCGAGGAATTAGTCAGTGTCTGTCAGTTACCGTGTCAAAAATATTGAAGAGCAGATCCACGTGATGAGGCCGGTGAATCAGCTATATATAAATCATAATAAGAAACAAATCGTCAAAACAATTTTTCAATTACCACCGTTATGTTCTTGTTCAGAGCGTCGACGAATTCGTCCGTTCCTTGATCATAGTAGTCCTTTTCTGCCGTCTCGATGATATTCACGTCCCAGACCTGACGACGCATAACAATGGTCAGAAAGTAAAAGGTTTCAGCACTGACATGCATTTTATCAGTCTGAACTCTGAAGTAGGATTACATGGTGCAGCACGGTCTTCCTCCTGTACCAGTGGACGTCGATGGTGTTGCCTCCTCTGTCAGAGCTGAATCCGACGTGCAGTGGCTGCAATTTCGAATTTCCAGTACGTAAACAAATATCAGACAACAGCTAAACTTGCAAACTGGAACAGAAACACATGCAAAATTGACAGTTCTTGAAACAAATCGATCGTGACGTACCTGGTGGACGTCTCCTATGAAGTGCGAGAGGAACAGAAGTGCCTCCGTCAGGTTATCTTCAGTATTCGAGGACGATTTTATCATCAGTAAAGACTAAAGTCACTGGCTAACTGTGCAAACAACGATAAATTGTGCTGAACTAGTACTAGGATCGAACTGAACATTACATTGACGGGAAGAAGAAGATGATGATGGTGCGTAGGTGAGGAGCTGGGAGGTGTAGTTGTTGATGGCGCCGGCGACACAGCGGTCTTTCACGCCCTCCTCATCCTTGCAGTCCCCTGAACCCAAAACCCCCGTGAGAAACCGTGGCCATTTCACTCGCTACGCAGAGATCTAGTTTGAGTGCAAGTGCAGAGCGTGGCTTACTGTCGTAGTTGTAGGTGCAGAGGTTGTCGGGGGTGTCGATGAAGTGCAGCGGCGCGGACCAGTGGTACCTGAACCGGACTTTGTCGGCCCAGGAGCACAGGCTGCTCAGGTTGCCGCTGGCGTCCGACGGCAGCAGGTCGTTCACGGCCTTCGTCGCCGCGTCGCTCAGCCGGCCCTGCACGCACGCACATCATCATCAGCCGCTCAGTCGCATCTTCCTCGACAAGATTCAGAAAGAAACGACGGAGGAATGCGTGCGTACCTGCGCGATCTGGCAGATGATGAGGTGGCCGTCGACGCCCCAGCCGTGCGACGGCGCCGGGAGCGCGGCGACGACGACGGCGAGGAGGAGCAGGATCACCTCCGTGCGTTGCTCCATCGTGTTGTTCTGCAGATGGAGACTGAGAGAATGGCGATGATCTCTGCTGCGCTTTTATGCAGGAAAATTGGAAACGGCGATGCCGCGTTTAAGGAAAGGAGGAATCTCTGGAGCGACAGCGTACGCCGTAAAGTGTGCAATATCTTGAGAATTAATAATAGTGGCCATGTACGTCGTACGTACGCCACCATGTTTTTCCTCCTTTGGAGACAGACGTTCACACCACGCCGGAAAGAATGCACGCAGAGCATGTTCATACCGACGCGACACCCGGTCCGGTTTGTCTCGTATCGGTGTATTAAAGTTCGTGAGCTGCACTGCACGCTGGTCCTGCTGCTCATTCATGTCAAGATTATGATTTTCTGTTTTTGATCTTTCCAGAGTCATACTACATTTTATTCAGAGAATCTCTTCATGGGAGATTATGGGGTCATAATTAGTTGCCAATTTGAATAGACCAAATATTTTTTTTAAGAATAAAAATATATAACTTAAAAAAAATCGACCAAAAGTAACGTTTGACTTAACATGCATCTTTATATTTCAATTGGTGTCACAAGCAGGGCATCAGATGACCATCGTGCCACCTGGAAGGCGATACGGTGGTGCCATGTCCTCTAAAGGCACCACTTTCGTCTGGGAAGTAGCTTCAAAAGTGCTCGCAATATGGGATAACACGTATATAGGTTTCTGATACACTCCATTCGTCCTTAAATAAGTGCACATCTAATCTCCAAACTTTGTCTTTAAAAGAATGAACTCATATCTTTTTAATGCACTTTAAAGTAGCTAAAATTTCTTCTCTCCTATCGCACGAAAATCAAACCCAATAACATTAAGCACATGTTTTCCTTATTTTCTGCATGCACTTAGCTCATTGGAGCTGAAAGTATTAAAGAGAAGAGATGCATCTTCCCAATGTATTTTTTCACTCCACTTCATAATTATATTTATCTTGAAAAATCCGTATAAACACTTATTTGTGAACGGAGAGAGTATGTGTTTTTTGATAGATATACAATACTCAAAGAGCGTCGCATATTTAAGGACAAGTGATGAATAACAAGCCGCAGAACAACCAGTAAGAAAGAAAATCATACTAGCATCTTCTTCCTTTGATCGCTCTTCGACAACCAGAGATTGCAAAATACAGTGAACCTACAAGCACCCTCGCAATTAAATACTTTGAAGATCGCAATAGCCACTTTATTGGCGGAGCTACTGTTATATTTTGATTCAAATTCATAAGCATGCTAACTTCTGGCAAACAAAGTGAGGCCCATCACCGAATAGGCTTGGGCTGAAGCGGAGCAGAGTCTAATGTTAGCCCACAACATGGCCAACAGGGATGCCTGGGGCCTCCTGCGCGGTCCCCCCCCCCCCGCACACACACACCTAGGTACGGATCATCATCATCGCCTATTTCTACCTCTTGTAAGTTGTCGGCCAGGCCATGGTGTTTATAACCACTCCTCGATATAGTTAAGTTTGGCTAGTTGGTGCCAGTGGTTTTTACCTCTTTTTGTTGTATAGGGCTTTCCATTTTTAAATCTCGTGTTTCCTGCATGTGTTCTTTTCCGGTCTTCCTTATTTGGTTGTCACGTTTATGCCAGCTATGTAGAGGCCAAACCGGGCTACAGTCCACCTAAGTTTTTGGCCAAAAAAAAATTAATACTAAGTGATACATCTCAAACGTATCTATAATTTTTGATGCTCCATGCTTGTTTTACACCAATTTATATAGATCTTTGTTTTCTGCTGTTTTTGTATTGCAGAAAAGTTGTATAGAAAATATTATCAGAATTGGACAAAACAAAAGGGAAAGTTCCTATTTTACTGAAATGAAGACGGAGTCCAGAGGAGAGACGGAGGAGCACTAGGAGGCGGCTACGCCAGCCCTAGGTGCGGGCCCCCCTGGCAGCCCACCGACCTCTCCCTTCCGCCTATTTATTCACGATCTCGGGAAAAACCAAAACACCCGAGTCTCCATCCACGAAAAGTTCTATCGTGACCACCATCACCGACCCTAGCTCGGGAAGGTTCTGAAGCTCTTCCCGGCACCCTGCCAGAGAGGGAGATCATCACCGTAGGCCTCTATATCGCCATGCCCGCCTCCGAAATGATGCGTGAGTAGTTCATCCCTGGACTATGAGTCCATAGCAGTAGCTAGATGGTTGTCTTCTCCAATTTGTGCCTCATGTTTAGATCTTGTGAGTTGCCTATTGACATAGGCATCCCCAATGGGTTTGCCGAAGATGGTACCCGGGGTTTACTGAAGGCCCATGACCCGAACGATAAGGAGAGTCGGAAGCCCAAATTGTTATTAAGGAAAGCTAGAGTTGTATTAGGAAGTATTATTTGTAATCTTGCTGGATGGGTTAGAAACCCTCCCGGACTCTATAAACTTGTGTATCATGAATCCCTCGGCTCCGCCTCCTATATAAGGGGGAGTCGAGGGACAAAGAGAGGATCGAATCATTGTCTCACAAACCCTAGTTTTCATATCGTCGAGTACTTTTCGGCTGAAACCTTCGAGATCTACTTGCCCTCTACTTCCAACTAAAACCCTAGTCTACAACCCGTAGGCATTGATAAGTTAATCCCTTGTCAATTGGCGCCGTCTGTGGGAATTAGAGGTGTCAAGGATCTGATCTCGATGGCACGTTCAAGATCATCGACTTCGTCAACTGCAAGCAACGCAATGGACAAAGGTAAACAGATCGAAACTGGTCTAGTTGATTTTGTACCTCACCCGCCCTCCCGTTTGGATGCATATGCGTATCTGGAGGAGCCCATGGAGATGACGTTCGGAAAGTTCCACTTCCGCGTCGAGAAAGAAGGAGTGTATCGTCTCGAAATTCCGATCTCATCGGGATTATCAGCGGTCGATCCCGACTTTTCGAGCTCAGCATCATCCGTCGAGTCAGGCGACGAGGAGATTTCGTCACCACGCTTCATCAGCACCAGGGCAAGCGAAAAACTCGTCAAGATCTTCAGCGACATGTCCTTCGAGTCATCTGCGGACTCCTATATAAGCGATGACTCGAGCGACACCGACAGCTTCAACTTCATCGACAAATCCATCACTGTCGGAAAGGTCTTCACCAATCTCTATAATGGTGTCACCAAACCTGACAAAATCCAGCATCCAAGATATCATCAGATCTACGCAATTGGAGAACCAAGCCGGACAGAACCAGCAACGTCAGAGGCTTTCGATGATGCGGGAAATCCGTATGTCGATCCCGCAGATCTTGCGCGAGGTTTGGGAACAAAATATATCGGAACAGGAACACGAGAGATGGTGCAATTTCCGCAGGCCGTGTGGGATCGAGTTGCAAGAGCTATCGATGGCACAGAACCAATGACTATCGCGGCAACACCTGAGGAGTCACAAGCATAACAATATAGGCTTGCCCGTATCAGGAGGGAGCTCGAGAAACAGAAAATCGAGTTGGATAGGAGGCAGGAAGCAGCCTCTCGCATCAAGCGGCGAAGAGCGGAGCTAAGTCGACATTCGGGAACTTCGGGAGATAGTCACGGGGAAGCTCGAAGGAGAGCAAGGTCTCGCCTCGCAAAACATACCCGAAGCGAGAGAGGGAAAACCTAGTTCAAAACCTCGACATGTCTTTTATGTCAATCGACACGAGGGGGGACATTATTCCCAAAACACCGGAAGCTGGGTATATGGCGACACAAGCTTTTATCCTCGCAAATAGACCACCTCCCGGAGATCCAAGAGAAGCATTGTACAACATGGCCATGGCAGGGGTCGGAGTTATGGGGACAGCATTTGTAACTCCGCCTCCTGAAGGGGCAGCAAGGCAAAATAGTCCACGACCCGCTGCAGCAGCGCCAGGTCCCGAGAGAACAAGTGGAGCACGAGACACAGTAGCGCAAGCGCGAGTGGACAGAGCACGACAAAATAGAAGGGAACATCGACACTCCCCAGAGTTAGATGATGAGGATATGTGTGGGCTGCCGTGCTTTACAAGGAGGGTCCGGAAAACTCGAGTTCCTTCAGGGTTTAAGTTACCCGACAATTTCAAAAAAATCGACGGCCTGCAAGATCCAGAGGATTGGCTAATCGATTATCTCGAGACGGTGAAGCTGATAGGAGGAACCAGAGCAACAACCATGCAAAGCATCCAAGTACATCTGAGTGGAGCCGCCAGATCGTGGATAAAGAAGCTTCCCCCAGGTTCCATCGACAGCTGGGACAGTTTTGAGGATGTGTTCGTCAAAAACTTTCGATCTACCTGCAAAAAACCTGCGTCATTAGAAGAGTTGAGATCGTGTTGACAAAAGCATGATGAGTCAATGAGAAAGTATATCTGATGTCTACGGGTGCTTCTATTCTTGTAGACAGTGTTGGGCCTCCAAGAGGAGAGGTTTGTAGAACAGCAGCAAGTTTCCCTTAAGTGGATCACCAAAGGTTTATCGAACTCAGGGAGGAAGAGGTCAAAGATATCCCTCTCATGCAACCCTACAACCACAAAGCAAGAAGTCTCTTGTGTCCCCAACACACCTAATAGGTGCACTAGTTCGGCGAAGAGATAGTGAAATACAGGAGGTATGAATAAATATAAGCAGTAGCAACGGCACCAGAAAAGTGCTTTGCCCAGGACTGGCGTGTGGTTGATGGTGGTAATATTGCGGACGATAGAGAGATGCAGTAGAAACAGTAAACAAGCAAGCAATAGCGTATTTAGGAACAAGGCCTAGGGATCATACTTTCACTAGTGGACACTCTCAACTTTGATCACATAACAGAATAAATAAATAGATGCTAGACTCTACACTCTCTTGTTGGATGATGAACACCACTAACTATGTAGGATTACACGAACCCTCAATGCCGGAGTTAACAAGCTCCACAATATTCGATATTCATGTTTAAATAACCTTAGAGTGCATGACAGATCAACACAACTAAACCAAGTACTAACATAGCATGCACACTGTCACCTTCACACTACGAAAGGAGGCATAGATCACATCAATACCATCATAGCAATAGTTAACTTCATAATCTACAAGAGATCACAATCATAGCCTACGCCAAGTACTACACGATGCACACACTGTCACCATTACACCGTGCAGGAGGAATAAACTACTTTAATAACATCACTAGAGTAGCACACAGATAAATTGTGATACAAAACACATTGCAATCATAAAGAGATATAAATAAGCACTTCACTATGCCATTCATAACAGTGAATAACTATTCTGTGAAATATAGCCTAAGAGACCCACACGGTGCACACACTGTCACCTTTACACACGTGGGACAAGGAGTCTCCGGAGATCACATAAGTAAAATCCACTTGACTAGCATAATGACATCTAGATTACAAGCATCATCATATGAATCTCAATCATGTAAGGCAGCTCATGAGATTATTGTATTGAAGTACATAGGAGAGAGATGAACCACATAGCTACCGGTACAGCCCTTAGCCTCGATGGAGAACTACTCCCTCCTCATGGGAGACAAGCAGCGTTGATGAAGATGGCGGTGGTGTCGATGGAGGAGCCTTCCGGGGCACTTCCCCGTCCCGGCGGCGTGCCGGAACGGAGACTCATGTCCCCCGCATCTTGGCTTCGCGATGGCGGCGGCTCCGGAAGGTTTTCTCCGGTTTCGTCGAACGTAATAGGGTTTTCGCGACGGAGACCTTAAGTAGGCGGAAGGGCAGCCTCGGAGGGGGCCTGGTGGGCCCACACACTAGGGGCGCGGCCCCCCTCCGGCCGCGCCGGGTGTTGTGTGGGGCCCCCGTGGCTCCCTCCGGCGGCTCTCGGGTGTTCTGGAAGCTTCGTGGAAAAATAGGATGCTGGGCGTTGATTTCGCCCGATTCCGAGAATATTTCCTTACTAGGATTTCTGGAACCAAAAACAGCAGAAAACAGCAACTGGCCCTTTGGCATCTCGTCAATAGGTTAGTTCCGGAAAACGCATAAATATGACATAAAGTATGCATAAAACATGTAGATATTATCAATAATGTGGCATGAAACATAAGAAATTATCGATACGTCGGAGACGTATCAATATCCAAAGATGGAACATCATTAAAAACTCGGCAGAGAACATATCTGACGAGAGAGCGATAGTGCGTTTGTAGCAGAAATTTGACGAGGAGACTTTGTCGAAGATTTGGGGAGAACTAACCCAAAAACAGTATCAGCATTGATGGAGATAACAAACAGGTGGGCGGATGGAGAGGATGCTTTTCACAATAAACGGCATAGGTCGCCTGAAGAGGACCGCAATCGAAATTTCCAAAATAGGCGACGATTTTCTCGGCAGTACTCGAATTTCGACGCTCCTGGTCAAATCTCGGCTGGTTTTTGAGCAAGTGCTGGAGGAAGCAATAGAGATGACTATCAAAGGAGTAACGAGCAGCGATGCGATAACAGAGATGATCCACGGAATAATAGGCCAAATAATGGGCCAAGGTCCCAGAGGCCTTTCGTGTCCCCCGAAGATATGATGAACGGGCCATATCAGATGCACTTTTATCTCGACAGCAATGGGAAGAGACAGTCAGGACACTTACAGAAGGACTGTCGAAATTTTCAAGCAATGCTAAGGTTTGCAGGGCAAGCTAATGCTCATGCGATAAATAGAAATCCTCAAGGGCCTAGGAGTGAGATTCACTTGCCACCTCCTCCCGCAATTACGGACGAAAATCGACACCAGCTCAGAATAGCGGCAGCACCACAACCACCTCCATATGTTGATCCTAACTCCAACGGAGCGGTCTCGATGATTCAGAAGGGTAGGCCGTCCAATAGAGCTCAGAAAGTAATCTCGCGACAGGTGTTCATGGCAGAGAAGATGCATCCACCAACGATTGAGTACTTAAATTGGTCAGGGCAAGACATTGGCTCCACAATAGCAGATCATCCGCAGCAAGTTCCTCGACCAGGGCAGTCAGCACTTATCTTACCAGCAATAATCGCAGGATTCGATGTATCCCGCGTATTCATAGATGGAGGCAGTAGTCTAAACCTTATGTACGCAGATACACTAAGGAAGATGAACATATCTCTAGCAAATCTGAAACAAACTTACACACGTTTCCATGGTATCATGATGGCGTGTATTTCACACGTTCGTTGGGGAACCCCAAGAGGAAGGTATGATGCGCACAGCAACAAGTTTTCCCTCAGAAAGAAACCAAGGTTTATCGAACCAGGAGGAGCCAAGAAGCACGTTGAAGGTTGATGGCGGCGGGATGTAATGCGGCGCAACACCGGGGATTCCGAGCGCTAACGTGGAACCTGCACAACACAACCAAAGTACTTTGCCCCAACGAAACGGTGAGGTTGTCAATCTCACCGGGTTGCTGTAACAAAGGATTAACCGTATTGTGTGGAAGATGATTGTTTGCAGAGAAAACAGTAAAAACAAGTATTGCAGCAGATTTGTATTTCAGTATTAAAGAATGGACCGGGGTCCACAGTTCACTAGAGGTGTCTGATACGTCTCCGACGTATCGATTATTTCTTATGTTCTATGCCATATTATTGATGATACCTACATGTTTTATGCACACTTTATGTCATATTCGTGCATTTTCTGGAACTAACCTATTAACAAGATGCCGAAGTGCCGCTTCTTGTTTTCTCGCTGTTTTTGGTTTCGTAAATCCTAGTAACGAAATATTCTCGGAATTGGACGAAACAAAGACCCAGGGGCCTATTTTGCCACGAACCTTCCGGAAGACCGAAGAGCATACGAAGTGGGGCCACGAGGTGGCCAAACCACAAGGCGGCGCGGCCAAGGGGGCCCGCGCCGCCCTGTGGTGTGGGCCCCTCGTCGGCCCTCCGACTCGCCCTTCCGCCTACTTAAAGCCTCCGTCGCGAAACCCCCGATGCGAAAAACCACGATACGGAAAACCTTCCGGAGCCGCCGCCATCGCGAAGCCAAGATCCGGGGGACAGGAGTCTCCGTTCCGGCACGCCGCCGAACGGGGAAGTGCCCCCGAAGGCTTCTCCATCGACACCGCTGCCATCTCCACCGCCATCTTCATCAACGCTGCTGTCTCCCATGAGGAGGGAGTAGTTCTCCATCGAGGCTCGGGGCTGTACCGGTAGCTATGTGGTTCATCTCTCTCCTATGTACTTCAATACAATAATCTCATGAGCTGCCTTACATGATTGAGATTCATATGATGATGCTTGTAATCTAGATGTCGTTATGCTAGTCAAGTGAATTTTACTTATGTGATCTCCGGAGACTCCTTGTCCCACGTGTGTAAAGGTGACAAGTGTGTGCACCGTGTGGGTCTCTTAGGCTATATTTCACGTAATACTTATTCACTCGTTATGAATGGCATAGTGAAGTACTTATTTATATCCCTTTATGATTGCAATGTATTTTGTATCACAATTTATCTATGTGCTACTCTAGCAATGTTATTAAAGTAGTTTTATTCCTCCCGCACGGTGTAATGGTGACAAGTGTGTGCATCCGTGTTAGTACTTGGCGTATGCTATGATTATGATCTCTTGTAGATTATGAAGTTAACTATTGCTATGATGGTATTGATGTGATCTATTCCTCCTACATAGTGTGAAGGTGACAGTGTGCTATGTTAGTACTTGGTTTAGTCGAATTGATCTTTCATGCACTCTAAGGTTATTTAAATATGAACATTGAATTGTGGAGCTTGTTAACTCCGGCATTGAGGGTTCGTGTAATCCTACGCAATGTGTTCATCATCCAACAAGAGTGTAGAGTATGCATTTATCTATTCTGTTATGTGATCAATGTTGAGAGTGTCCACTAGCGAAAGTCTAATCCCTAGGCCTTGTTCCTAAATATCGCTATCGCTACTTGTTTTACCGTTTTCTCTCGCAAACAATCATCTTCCACACAATACGGTTAATCCTTTGTTACAGCAAGCCGGTGAGATTGACAACCTCACTGTTTCGTTGGGGCAAAGTACTTTGGTTGTGTTGTGCAGGTTCCATGTTGGCGCCGAATCTCCGGTGTTGCGCCGCACTACATCCCACCGCCATCAACCTTCAACGTGCTTCTTGGCTCCTCCCGGTTCGATAAACCTTGGTTTCTTCTCGAGGGAAAACTTGCCGCTGTACGCATCATACCTTTCTCTTGGGGTTCCCCAACGAACGTGTGAAATACACGCCATCAAGCATATTTTCCGGCGCCGTTGCCGGGAACCGAAGAAAAGCTACACCACAAAGATTTCTGACTCCCACGTCAACTACGCGCCAGCATATTTTCTGGCGCCGTTGCCGGGGAGATCAAGACACGCTGCAAGGGGAGTCTCCACTTCTCAATTTCTTTACTTTGTTTTTGTCTTGCTTTATTTTATTTACTACTTTGTTTGCTGCATTATATCAAAACACAAAAAAAATTAGTTGCTAGCTTTACTTTATTTACTGTCTTGCACTCTATATCAAAAACACAAAAAAATTAGTTTACTTGCATTTACTTTATCTAGCTTTATTTACTACTGCTAAAATGGCCACCCCTGAAAATACTAAGTTGTGTGACTTCACTAGCACAAATAATAATGATTTCCTATGCACACCTATTGCTCCACCTGCTACTACAGCAGAATTCTTTGAAATTAAACCTGCTTTACTTAATCTTGTTATGCGAGAGCAATTTTCTCGGTGTTAGTTCCGATGATGCCGCTGCCCATCTCAATAATTTTGTTGAACTATGTGAAATGCAAAAGTATAAAGATGTAGATGGTGACATTATAAAATTAAAATTGTTTCCTTTCTCATTAAGAGGAAGAGCTAAAGATTGGTTGCTATCTCTCGCCTAAGAATAGTATTGATTCCTGGACTAAATGCAAGGATGCTTTTATTGGTAGATATTATCCCCCCGCTAAAATTATATCTTTGAGGAGTAGCATAATGAATTTTAAACAATTGGATAATGAACATGTTGCTCAAGCTTGGGAAAGAATGAAATCTCTGGTTAAAAATTGCCCAACCCATGGACTGACTACTTTGATGATCATCCAAACCTTCTATGCAGGACTAAATTTTTCTTCGCGGAATTTATTGGATTCAGCTGCTGGAGGTACCTTTATGTCCATCACTCTTGGTGAAGCAACAAAGCTTCTTGATAATATGATGGTTAATTACTCTGAATGGCACACGGAAAGAGCTCCACAAGGTAAGAAGGTAAATTCCGTTGAAGAATCCTCTTCCTTGAATGATAAGGTTGATGCTATTATGTCTATGCTTGCGAATGATAGGACTAATGTTGATCCTAATAATGTTCCATTAGCTTCATTGGTTGCCCAAGAAGAACATGTTGATGTAAACTTCATTAAAAATAATAATTTCAACAACAATGCTTATCTGAACAATTCTAGTAATAACTATAGGCCATATCCTTATAATAATGGTAACGGTTATTCTAATTCTTATGGGAATTCTTACAACAATAATAGGAATACACCCCTGGACTTGAAGCTATGCTTAAAGAATTTATTAGTACACAAACTGCCTTTAACAAATCTGTTGAGGAAAAGCTCAATAAAATTGATATTCTTGCTTCTAGAGTTGATAGTCTTGCCTCTGATGTTGATCTTTTGAAATCGAAAGTTATGCCTAATAGGGATATTGAAAATAAAATTGTTACTACAGCAAATGCCATCCAAGTTAGAATTGATGAGAATATAAGATTAATGGCTGAACTGCGTGCTAGGTGGGATAGAGAAGAAAATGAAAAACTAGCCAAAGAGGAAAATGTAGCTAAAGTTTGGACTATTACCACCACTAGCAATGCTAATGATTCATATGTTGCTGCACCTCCTACTATCAATGGTAAAATAATTGGTGTTGGCAATGCTTCTACTCCTAGTGCAAAGCGCGCAAAATTACCCGAAACTGCTAAAACCGCTGAAACCGCTCGTGATAAACCGCTGAAATTTTTTCCAACCTTGGGGATGATAATCCCATTGCTTTAGATTGTAATGATTTAGATTTTGATGATTGCCACATCTCTGAAGTTATAAAGTTCTTACAAAAACTTGCTAAGAGTCCCAATGCTAGCGCTGTAAACTTGGCTTTCACAAAACATATTACAAATGCTCTCATAAAAGCTAGAGAAGAGAAACTAAAACTTGAAACTTCTATTCCTAGAAAGCTAGAGGATGGTTGGGAGCCCATCATTAAAATGAGAGTCAAAGATTTTGATTGTAATGCCTTATGTGATCTTGGTGCAAGTATTTCGTTATGCCTAAAAAAGTCTATGATATGCTTGACTTGCCACCATTGAAAAATTGTTATTTGGATGTTAATCTCGCCGATAATGCTAAAAAGAAACCTTTGGGGAAAGTTGATAATGTTCATATTATGGTTAACAATAACCTTGTCCCCGTTGATTTTGTTGTCTTGGATATTGAATGCAATGCATCTTGCCCCATTATATTGGGAAGACCTTTTCTTCGAACCGTTGGTGCTACTATTGATATGAAGGAAGGTAATATTAAATATCAATTTCCTCTCAAGAAAGGTATGGAACACTTCTCTAGAAAGAGAATGAAGTTACCTTATGATTCTATTATTAGAACAAATTATGATGTTGATGCTTCATCTCTCGATGTTACTTGATTTACACTTTTCGCGCCTAGCCGAAAGGCGTTAAAGAAAAGCGCTTATGGGAGACAACCCATGTTTTTACTACAGTATTTTTGTTTTATATTTGAGTCTTGGAAGTTGTTTACTACTGTAGCAACCTCTCCTTATCTTAGTTTTGAGTTTTGTTGTGCCAAGTAAAGTCTTTGATAGTAAAGTAAGTACTAGATTTGGATTACTGCGCAGTTCCAGATTTCTTTGCTGTCACGAATCTGGGTCTACCTCCTTGTAGGTAGCTCAGAAAATTAAGCCAATTTACGTGCATGATCCTCAGATATGTACGCAACTTTTATTAAATTTGAGCATTTTCATTTGAGCAAGTCTGGTGGCCTAATAAAATCCATCTTTACGGACTGTTCTGTTTTGACAGATTCTGCCTTTTATTTCGCATTGCCTCTTTCGCTATGTTGGATGAATTTCTTTGATCCATTAATGTCCAGTAGCTTTATGCAATGTCCAGAAGTGTTAAGAATGATTGTGTCACCTCTGAACATGTGAATTTTTATTGTGCACTAACCCTCTAATGAGTTGTTTCGAGTTTGGTGTGGAGGAAGTTTTCAAGGATCAAGAGAGGAGTATGATGCAATATGATCAAGGAGAGTGAAAGCTCTAAGCTTGGGGATGCCCCGGTGGTTCACCCCTGCATATTATAAGAAGACTCAAGCGTCTTAGCTTGGGGATGCCCAAGGCATCCCCTTCTTCATCAACAACATTATCGATGTTCCTCCCCCGAAACTATATTTTTATTCCGTCACATCTTATGCACTTTGCTTGGAGCGTTGGTTTGTTTTTGTTTTTTGTTTTGTTTGAATAAAATGGATCCTAGCATTCACTTTGTGGGAGAGAGACACGCTCCGCTGTAGCATATGGACAAGTATGTCCTTAGGCTCTACTCATAGTATTCATGGCGAAGTTTCTTCTTCGTTAATTTGTTATATGGATGGAATTGGAAAATGCTACATGTAGTAATTCTAAAATGTCTTGGATAATTTGATACTTGGCAATTGTTGTGCTCATGTTTAAGCTCTTGCATCATATACTTTGCACCCATTAATGAAGAAACACTTAGAGCTTGCTAATTTGGTTTGCATATTGGGTTTCTCTAGAGTCTAGATAATATCTAGTATTGAGTTTTGAACAACAAGGAAGACGGTGTAGAGTATTATAATGTTTACAATATGTCTTTTATGTGAGTTTTGCTGCACCGTTCATCCTTGTGTTTGTTTCAAATAAACCTTGCTAGCCTAAACCTTGTATCGAGAGGGAATACTTCTCATGCATCCAAAATCTTTGAGCCAACCACTATGCCATTTGTGTCCACCATACCTACCTACTACATGGTATTTATCCGCCATTCCAAAGTAAATTGCTTGAGTGCTACCTTTAAAATTCCATCATTCACCTTTGCAATATATAGCTCATGGGACAAATAGCTTAAAAACTATTGTGGTATTGAATATGTACTTATGCACTTTATCTCTTATTAAGTTGCTTGTTGTGCGATAACCATGCTTCGGGGACGCCATCAACTATTCTTTGTTGAATATCATGTGAGTTGCTATGCATGTCCGTCTTGTCCGAAGTAAGAGAGATCTACCACCTTTATGGTTGGAGCATGCATATTGTTAGAGAAGAACATTGGGCCGCTAACTAAAGCCATGAATCATGGTGGAAGTTTCAGCTTTGGACACATATCCTCAATCTCATATGAGAATAATAATTGTTGCCACATGCTTATGCATTAAAGAGGAGTCCATTATCTCGTTGTCCATGTTGTCCCGTATGGATGTCTAAGTTGAGAATAATCAAAAGCGAGAAATCCAAAATGCGAGCTTTCTCCTTAGACCTTTGTACATGCGGCATGGAGGTACCCCATTGTGACACTTGGTTAAAACATGTGCATTGCAAAGATCCGGTAGTCCAAGCTAATTAGGACAAGGTGCGGGCACTATTAGTATACTATGCATGAGGCTTGCAACTTGTAAGATATAATTTTCATAACTCATATGCTTTATTACTACCGTTGACAAAATTGTTTCATGTTTTCAAAATAAAAGCTCTAGCACAAATATAGCAATCGATGCTTTCCTCTTTGAAGGACCTTTCTTCTACTTTTATGTTGAGTCAGTTCACCTATCTCTCTCCACCTCAAGAAGCAAACACTTGTGTGAACTGTGCATTGATTCCTACATACTTGCATATTGCACTTGTTATATTACTCTATGTTGACAATTATCCATGAGATATACATGTTACAAGTTGAAAGCAACCGCTGAAACTTAATCTTCCTTTGTGTTGCTTCAATACATGTGGAAGTATCCATATAATAGTACTCTCAGGAGGTTGTCAGACCAGAAGCCAAGGTTCATATCTCAAGGAAGTAAGGGTTAGACCTTAACTTGAGTGGGTAATTGTAATTACTCGAAACCAAGAGAACTCAAGTAAGTCCAAGATAATGAAGTTGGGTGAAGAAGTTATCGGAGGACAATCAAAGCCTAAAAAGATACTATACAAAGGACTTTGACCATACCAAAACTAATAATTATTAGAAAGATTCCTTTCATGGAACCTAAAGAAACCAAAAGGAAGATAACTAGTATAAACTAGAGGCCATGATTGGATGGACTAAATGAGTCTAATCCATGCGTAGGACTAAACAACCAGGACCATGCCTATTGTAAATACCTTACTAAGTACCATTACTTTCGTTATGGTAGTAAGGGAAAGCAATACCCTACTTTAAATGAATCCTTTAGAATCGAGGTTTGAACATCGCAGCTGGTACACCATAGTGCCATATTACATCGCCGCTGGATTACCGCAGCTGGTAGAACCAAGTTTTGAGTACCCAAATAGGAAGATGTCACCACAACCATTAGTTAAGTCCATTAACACCATAAGATGTCTTAATCCAAGAATCTTTGGATAGTAAGCCTATAAGCTTAGAGTGTTGGAAGAAATCATAGAATAGCAGGCAGTATCAGTGCCAGACATCAGAAGACTCCAGGAAGGATCTGGACAAGGGATATATTCAACTATATCTAGTGTGATCACCATGGAGTTGAAGGATGGTGATCTGTTCAAGACATTTCAACATTCCAAAACATGAGAGCGTTCGAACTTCGGGACGAAGTTCAGTTTAAGGGGGAGAGGCTGTAATATCCCAGGTTTAGAGGCAATAAAATGAGACAACACCAAAGTGTGCATTGCATTCATGCATAGAAAATCCGGGGGATTTTCGCGCTTTCAAATAAAACTTACCACAGATGACTCGAAGTTTCACTTGACTTGCTGGAATTGAAGTAGATCATCAAGTCAAGCGCTATAAACTTCATCGTGATCTTTGCAAAAACCTTGTTTTGGGTAGAGATGGTTTGATCTATGGGCTAGATCAAA
>NC_061511.1:128931858-129011953 GCF_022539505.1 Lolium rigidum
CTTTTGGGAGGTTCTTGAAATTTCCATGTTTGAAACCCAAAACCACTTCTCTTCATGATTGACTTCATAAGACCGAGTTTAGGGTTAGGGGTAGATATATATACATGAGTTGTCTAGTTTGAATATGTCTAGACCTTGTTTATCAACTTTAATGCTTACTATATATATGACATAAGAATGCTATGTGCATTGGTTTTTCATTCTTTTGATTTTTTTCTGAATTTGTATGCCCATTTGAATCTTGGTCAAATCCTAGGCGGTTTGACCAAGATTTAAAAAAGTTTAAAATATGAAAATGAAAAGGGAAGTTTGTATCCTTCTTAGTCACTCTAAAATGAAGCTTTTGGGATGTTCTTGAAATTTCCATGTTTGAAACCCAAAACGACTTCTCTTCATGCTAGACGTACTTCATAAGATCGATAGGGGTAGATACACATGATTTGTATGGTTTGGGTATATCTAGATCTTGTTTATCAACGTGAATGCTTACAATATGACATAAGAAGACTATGTGATTTGGTTTTTCATTTTTCTGTTTTTTTTTGAATTTTATGCCCATATATTAGAATCTTGGTCAAATCCTAGGTTTGACAAAGATTTAAACAAGTTTAAAACATGAAAACGAAAAGGGAAGCTTGTATCCCTCTTAATTAGTCACTCTAATATGAAGTTTTTGGGAGGTTTTTGAAATTTCCATGTTTGAAACCCAAAACCACTTCTCTTCAAGCTTGACTTCATAAGATAGAGCTTAGGGTTAGGGGGTAGATACATGATTTGTATGGTTTGAATATGTCCACCCTTGTTAATTTATCAACTTGAATGCTTACAATATGACATAAGAAGACTATATGCTTTTGTTTTCCATTTTTTGATTTTTTTTGAATTTTATGCACATTTGAATCTTTTGGTCAAATCCTAGGTTTGACAAAGATTTAAACAAGTTTAAAATATGACAATGAAAAGATAAGCATGGATCCTTCTTAGTCACTCTAAAATGAAGCTTTTGGGATGTTCTTGAAATTTCCATTTTCGAAACCCAAAACGACTTCGCTTCACGCTAGACTTCATAAGATCGACCGAGTTTAGGGTTAGGGGGTAGATACATGATTTGTATGGTTTGAATATGTCCAAACCTTGTTAATTTATCAACTTGAATGCTTACTATATGACATACGAAGACTATATATATGCTTTGGTTTTC
Source organism: Lolium rigidum (assembly GCF_022539505.1). NCBI lineage: Eukaryota > Viridiplantae > Streptophyta > Magnoliopsida > Poales > Poaceae > Lolium > Lolium rigidum. The sequence goes on from NC_061511.1 coordinate 128,933,060, forward strand.
ATTTTTCTGATTTTTTATGAATTTTATGCCCATTTGAATCTTTTGGTCAAATCCTAGGTTTAACAAAGATTTCAACAAGTTTAAAATAATAAAATGAAAAGGTAAGCATGGATCCTTCTTAGTTACTCTAAAATAAAGCTTTTGGGAGGTTCTTGAAATTTCCATGTTTGAAACCCAAAACCACTTCTCTTCATGATTGACTTCACAAGACAGAGTTTAGGGTTAGGGGTAGATATATATACATGAGTTGTCTAGTTTGAATATGTCTAGACCTTGTTTATCAACTTTAGTGCTTACTATATATATGACATAAGAATGCTATGTGCATTGGTTTTTCATTCTTTTGATTTTTTTCTGAATTTGTATGCCCATTTGAATCTTGGTCAAATCCTAGGCGGTTTGACCAAGATTTAAACAAGTTTAAAACATGAAAATGAAAAGGGAAGTTTGTATCATTCTTAGTCACTCTAAAATGAAGCTTTTGGGATGTTCTTGAAATTTCCATGTTTGAAACCCAAAACGACTTCTCTTCATGCTAGACGTACTTCATAAGATCGACAGGGGTAGATACACATGATTTGTATGGTTTGGGTATATCTAGACCTTGTTTATCAACGTGAATGCTTACAATATGACATAAGAAGACTATGTGATTTGGTTTTTCATTTTTCTGTTTTTTTTTAATTTTGTGCCCACCCATTTGTATCTTGGTCAAATCCTAGGTTTGATAATGATTTAAACATGTTTAAAACATGAAAATGAAAAGGGAAGCATCGATCCTTCTTAGTCACTCTAAAATGAAGCTTTTGGGAGGGTTTTTGAAATTTCCATGTTTGAAACCCAAAACCACTTCTCTTTATGCTTGACTTCATAAGACAGAGTTTAGGGTTAGGGGTTAGATACATGATTTGTATGGTTTGAATATGTCCAAACCTTGTTTATCAACTTCAATATGCTTACTATATGACATAAGAAGACTATGTACTTTGGTTTTTCATTTTTCTGATTTTTTAAATTTTCTGCCCATTTGAATCTTTTTCAAATCCTAGGTTTGATTATGATTTAAACAAGTTTAAAACATGAAAATGAAAAGGGAAGCATGTATGCTTGTTAGTCACTCTAAAATGAAGCTTTTGGGAGGTTTTTGAAATTTCCATGTTTGAAACCCAAAACCACTTATCTTCACATGCTTGACTTCATAAGACAGAGTTTAGGGGTTAGGGGGTATAGATACATGATTTGTATGGTTTGATATGTCTAGACCTTGTTTATCAACTTTAATGCTTACTATATGACATAAGAAGACTATGTGATTTGGTTTTTCATTTTTCTGTTTTTATTTTATTTTTCCGCCCATTTGAATCTTGTTGGTCAAATCAAATCCTAGGTTTGACCAAGATTTAGACAAGTTTAACACGTGAAAACGAATAAGTAAGCCTGGATCCTTCTTAGTCACTCCAAAATGTACCAATTGATAGATGTGTTAACTTTGCTTCATGGAAAAAATAATGTCATGTAAATGAGTTAACTTGGATTTCCTAGCCTTGAATCCATAGGAAACTCTAATGCACTATAATAATCAACCGAGATTTTACACCAACAGGTCTGTCACTTACGTGTGGTGCCCACGCGTGATGTCCCACACATCAGTGAGCACAAGTCACGTGCAATAATAGGTACGCAAACTCCCAGCCATCTTCTTTGTCAAGAGAAGACGCATCAGGATGCGTATTGGAAGTCTCTGGGTCCTTCAGGATCCTTCGGTTGTCCCTCTCACACAAAAAAACAAATCTCTCTCATTCTCGGCCTCGCTCGCTCGCTCGCACCTCCTCCTGCTCACTGACAAACCCTGCACAATAGTCAACATCGTCACCCGAAAAAGGGGAGACACCATAATGCTCTCCCTTCTTCCGTCCTTCCGAGTGATCCCTCTTCCTCCGAGTTTCACTAGCTAGACGGGCAAACACACATGTGCTGCATAGTAATAATAAAAAGGTAGAAAAATCGATATACGAATCTATAATTAAATAGGTTAAACTAGGGTTTTGCCCAAGTACTACGGATCAAGGTTCAAAAAAATCCAACTACGGGGTTCGAACAACACGATTCTAATCCAAGAATTTTTTCTACCTCATCCAAATGACCTCAAACTATATGGTTAGCATCTATCTAGTGCGTATGTGTGAAAATGTATGCACTATGTGTGCTATAACTTGTATGTCTTTCAAATTTGAACCAAATTTGAATAAGTTTGAAGTATTTGAAAAAGGGGCTTTTGGCTCAAACGTTTGAAACCCAAAACGACTTCTCTTCATGCTAGACTTCATAAGACCGAGTTTAGGGTTAGGGGGGTAGATACATGATTTGTCTGGTTTGAATATGTCTAAACCTTGTTCATCAACTTTAATGCTAATTATATGACATAAGAAGACTGTGTGCTTTGGTTTTTCATTTTTTTGTTTTTTTTTGAATTTTATGCCCATATATTAGAATCTTGGTCAAATCCTAGGTTTGACAAAGATTTAAACAAGTTTAAAACATGAAAACGAAAAGGAAAGCTTGTAGCCCTCTTAATTAGTCACTCTAATATGAAGTTTTTGGGAGGTTTTTGAAATTTCCATGTTTGAAACCCAAAACCACTTCTCTTCAAGCTTGACTTCATAAGACAGAGCTTAGGGTTAGGGGGTAGATACATGATTTGTATGGTTTGAATATGTCCAAACCTTGTTAATTCATCAACTTGAATGCTTACTATATGACATAATAAGACTATATGCTTTTGTTTTTCATTTTTCTGTTTTTTTTTTAATTTTATGCCCATTTGAATCTTTTGGTCAAATCCTAGGTTTGACAAAGATTTAAACAAGTTTAAAATATGAAAATGAAAAGGTAAGCATGGATCCTTCTTAGTCACTCTAAAATAAAGCTTTTGGGAGGTTCTTGAAATTTCCATATTTGAAACCCAAAACCACTTCTCTTCATGATTGACTTCATAAGACAGAGTTTAGGGTTAGGGGTAGATATATATACATGAGTTGTCTAGTTTGAATATGTCTAGACCTTGTTTATCAACTTTAATGCTTACTATATATATGACATAAGAATGCTATGTGCATTGGTTTTTCATTCTTTTGATTTTTTTCGAATTTGTATGCCCATTTGAATCTTGGTCAAATCCTAGGCGGTTTGACCAAGATTTAAACAAGTTTAAAACATGAAAATGAAAAGGGAAGTTTGTATCCTTCTTAGTCACTCTAAAATGAAGCTTTTGGGATGTTCTTGAAATTTCCATGTTTGAAACCCAAAACGACTTCTCTTCATGCTAGACGTACTTCATAAGATCGACAGGGGTAGATACACATGATTTGTATGGTTTGGGTATATCTAGACCTTGTTTATCAACGTGAATGCTTACAATATGACATAAGAAGACTATGTGATTTGGTTTTTCATTTTTCTGTTTTTTTTTTGAATTTTGTGCCCACCCATTTGTATCTTGGTCAAATCCTAGGTTTGATAATGATTTAAACATGTTTAAAACATGAAAATGAAAAGGGAAGCATCGATCCTTCTTAGTCACTCTAAAATGAAGCTTTTGGGAGGCTTTTTGAAATTTCCATGTTTGAAACCCAAAACCACTTCTGTTCATGCTTGACTTCATAAGACAGAGTTTAGGGTTAGGGGTTAGATACATGATTTGTATGGTTTGAATATGTCCAAACCTTGTTTATCAAGTTCAATATGCTTACTATATGACATAAGAAGACTATGTACTTTGGTTTTTCATTTTTCCGATTTTTTTAATTTTATCGCCCATTTGAATCTTGGTCAAATCCTAGGGTTGACCATGATTTAAACAAGTTTATAACATGAATTGAAAAGGTAAGCATGGATCCTTCTTAGTCACTCTAAAATGAAGCTTTTGGGATGTGTGTCCTTGAAATTTCCATGTTTGAAACCCAAAACGACTTCTCTTCATGCTAGACTTCATAAGATCGTACCGAGTTTAGGGTTAGGGGTAGATACATGATTTGTATGGCTTCAATATGTCCAAACCTTGTTAATTTATCAGCTTGAATGCTTGCTATATGACATATGAAGACTATATGCTTTGGTTTTTCATTTTTTATGATTTTTTATGAATTTTATGCCCATTTGAATCTTTTGGTCAATCCTAGGTTTGACAAAGATTTAAACAAGTTCAAAATATGAAAATGAAAAGGTAAGCATGGATCCTTCTTAGTCACTCTAAAATAAAGCTTTTGGGAGGTTCTTGAAATTTCCATGTTTGAAACCCAAAACCACTTCTCTTCATGATTGACTTCATAAGATCGACAGGGGTAGATACATGATTTGTCTGATTTGGATATATATATCTAGACCTTTTTTATCAACTTCAATGCTTACGATATGACATAAGAAGACTATGTGATTTGGTTTTTTCATTTTTCTGATTTTTTTGAATTTTGTGCCCACCCATTTGTATCTTGGTCAAATCCTAGGTTTGATAATGATTTAAACAAGTTTAAAACATGAAAATGAAAAGGGAAGCATGTATCCTTGTTAGTCACTCTAAAATGAAGCTTTTGGGAGGCTTTTGAAATTTCCATGTTGGAAACCCAAAACCACTTATCTTCACATGCTTGACTTCATAAGACAGAGTTTAGGGGTTAGGGGGTATAAATACATGATTTGTATGGTTTGATATGTCTAGACCTTGTTTATCAACTTTAACTAGCATGATGGCCCGCACATTTGCGCGGCTAGGTATTCTTCAGGTTCTTATATGTGTCTTTTGACTTTTCCATGTCCTATAGTATACAATTTTGATGATTTCATTTCATGTATATTTACTAATTATAATTGTAGTATTATAGAGAAAAGTAATGAAACATAAAAGTATAATATATGTCTACTTGACCAGTCTCATTTAAAAAAAAACATTATTGATAACCTTATTCAAAGAAGGTTAGTTATCATATATTCTCAAATGATGCGAGCCACATGTATTGTTTTTCTGAGTTATCTCCCACGAAAATATCACTACAAATATTGGAGAACATTTTAGCGAAATATGTTTCGAAATAAAATCGATATTATACTATGGGTATAAGTCTAGTAGCATTTGAGAAGGTGGTCTCTCTTGGACCATTTTATCTCCTTTCAACTTACATGGACAACAACTCCGGATAAAATACACCACGAACATCAGTTTCAGATGTAAAAAAATGTTTTGAAAGACTTATTCATTTTTAAAGTTCCCGTGTGCACGTGAGAGCTCAATACTGATAAGCATGCGTGCAATTTTTTAAATAAGGATCTACAAATAACTGACTAATTGTTTTGAGGAAACAGAAATGGTGCAATATTTAAGTAAAAGCTAGTTGACATACTCCGTGAAGATATAACAGCCGGAAGTTATAGTGTCACATATTCTACAACTCATTAACCAAAAGGATCCGACGCCTTCAACAATGTACATACCAAATATATGAACACATGTGCAGGCTGCAAGCAGTTGTAGCAGAATGTTTTGATCATTCAGCCATCTGCGATTGAGCAAGGGAATTTTCTTCCTTCCAATGAAAGAGCAAGGAAATTATTCGTGCATCATACCAAGAAAATATAATGGCATCATTAGTGGAGTGATTTTAAAATAATAGATCATGTAGTATCTATAATATATGGTTTAACATCAATTTAATTTTTAATGTTTAGATTTTCCATAACATTTACATTTAGCAATTGTTACCACACACAAATACTAAGTTGCGTTATTAGTCTATATCATACTATTAGTGATTAATTTTAGTAAAGGGCCCTTAATTAATGTTTTTTCTTCATATTTTTCTAAGCGAACTTATGTATTTCATCTGTCCGTATGATATGGATGACTAAAGTTGGATAATTGCTCACAGATAAAGCAATCCCCCTCGAGGACTATGTCAATTCCATATAACCTGGCCTGGTCTACCAATTGAAGAGTACCTGCACTAAGACCATTGTAAATATTAATTTATTGTAGAAAATTAAATTTGAAGATATTTGTACATCAGGAAACAATAGACTTATTCATAGCCTGTATGTCCAGAAGATCAAGTGGACAATATTATGAGAAGATAAAATTCAGTGTATTGTGTGTCAGGTTCAAGGATTATTAGATAAATAAAGCATGCGTGATGGGTACATGTCTGCATAAGAGCTGAAAAGAAAGTTTAAAAAGTGAGATATTTTTGTACAAATTTTATTATATGAATCAAGAAGAAAAAATCCAAAAAGGGAACAAAATCAAGGCCCTTGCAATGCAACTGGGGCTGCTCCCTTGCACCTGTAGAACTAACATGCACAATTGCCTCGTACCGGTAAAATTAAAAACTACACCGCCACAGACTAACTCTCAATAAACCTATCTTGGTCAGCTTCTGTATTAAGAATTTTAAGCTTCTAAAGTAACCAATTTAATGGAACACTCCTAGTTGCCACATGAGTATACTCCCTAAATCATAATAAGATCTGCAAATATTAATATCAGAAAACATATGTGCGATAACATCTTCCTTAATTTTCTTGAAAATGCTTGTATTGTGTGTAGTGGTCAAGAATTAGATAAACAAAGCATGCGTGATGGGTACATGTCTGCATAAGAGCTGAAAGGAAGGTTAAAAACAGTGAGCTATTTTTGTACCAGTTTTATTTTATGAATCAAAAAAAAAAAATCAGCTTCTACATCCATACAAAAGAGGAAAAAAAATCAAGGTCCTTGCAGTGCAAGGGGGGCTTCTACCTCGCACCTCTAGAACTAACATCCGCAGTTGCCTCGTACTGGTAAAATTAAAAACTACACCGCCGCAGACTAAATCTCAATAAACCTATCTTGGTCAGCTTCTGTAGTAAGAATTTTAAGCTCCTAGAGTAGCCAATTTAATGGAACACTCCTAATTGCCACATGAGTATTATACACTATATAAAAGCTGAACAGATCAGCGCGCTCTAAACGTTTCAGTTACTGTAGATGCACGATTTATCCATTCTCGCGTCCAGGAATTTCGTGACACGTAGCTCTTTTTTTTTCTCCATATCACGGTAAGTTGTTTTCCATCATTTTTTCCGGGGCAGTCAGGCAACCGGCTACCGGTTGGCAACCTCCATCCGTCCTATTATTATGGATCTCTCCGGTTATTTCCATTACTTTCTGGTTGATTCGGTCAAGGCGGTAGATGGTCAAAGCGGTTCCTTCATGCATCTCTCATCCTCTCCCACATCCTTCCCTAGACCGGCGCCTTCTTCTCCCTCTCCGGCCATTGTGCCGCCTACGGAGGCAGCCGACGGCGTGGAGGAGGAGCTCAGAGCTTCCCCTCCTTCGCGATGCAGATGGTGGCGAGGCCCCAAATCTACTGTCTTCAAAAACACCATGGGATGGCCCTGAGGGTCATGTGCCTCATGCTGGAGGGCTTCGCCAAGCTATTCGTTGGCCGCCATGGACACGGCCTGATGCGCTGCGCTGCGGGTAAGTTTTAACTAGAGGCGGCGTGCTGCCGGTGGGGGGCTTAAGCTGCAGGATTCGATGTTGGACGGGGCACTGCCCAGTCGTTGAGGGATGCCGTGCGTACCTAGATGTTGATGTGACTCCTCTTCCTCTCCGGTGAGACTTCTTTTTCTTCTCTCTTCCTAACTCCATTTTTAATCTATTCGTGAGCCTAGGTTCTTCTTTCTCCTCCATCTTATTGATTTTTTTGTTTACATCTTTTTGTTCGCCTAGGTGCTGGCCTAGGTTGTTGTGTTCTCAGCATCCATTCTAAGGGAGCAATTTATATTTGATTTCTGCATTCTTGGAACGATTTCTACCACTGTTCAGATGAATCAATACTAGAAGTAATATATTTTGCATGGAAACCAACCAATACTAAAAATAATATGTTTTGCCGGGAAACCAATAGGATAGCTATGCAGCCATCCTTGCTGAAAGATTAGTCACCTGGAGGTTTTCAACGGAAGATCATTATGTGTGTCGCTTGAATCTAAGAGTATAGGGATCAGGCTACCCGACAAAATATGTTGAAGTTGGACTTCATTGTTATTACCGAGAGGTACTTTCTTTCTAAATATTCAGACACTTCATTTAGCTATTATCACTTATAAACACAATGCCTACAATTAACTCAGAACAATAAGTAAACACCTATGTTTTTTCACGACAAACACCCTTGCATATTGGCTTACTGCACTTATATTTGAACTGACTGATTTTCCGAAATCTAACCAACCAATGCTAGATTTCCATCTGTCGTACTATTACTTGCTAACATAATTATTTGTTCTCTCCAAGAATTGTGACTTAACTGATGTTTCAGGGCAACACAAGGAAAGACTGTGTGCCATCCAATCAAATATACAGGTTAGGAGAACTAAAGGAAGGTTGAATCTACAATTTGGAGTTTTTTATTGTTGCTGCAGCGCGGAACGAATACAAGATAATATATCATCCATCTAGGATCAAGATAGCTCAACTTACAAAGGTCACACAAGCCGTTCCAGAGCCTGAAGACTTTCCTATGTTCACGTGTAACGCGAAATCACTTGATGTTCTACGGTCACACACATGGGACAACATCGTTCTATCAGGTTTTCAGTGAATACAAGCCTGTACGTTTCATACTAATTTCTCTGCTTTTTATGTGCACTTAATTCTCTCTTTTTTCCTACCAATTTCAGATGTTGCTTGGCTCGTGATAATTGTTAGTGGATATCATTCCGTCAAAGACGAATCAACAGCCAAGGAGGCATGTTCACTTAAAAGATGTTAGGTATGGCTTTTGGTATATGTAGCAATACTTCAGCGGGCTATTATGAAACTGCATGCATACTTCTATTTTACATCTTTGTTCAGCGGTAAACGCAAGCACCTTCCCTCTAGATATTGCAAGCTATTAGTGATGTTGTACATAGAGGGCTACAGAGTATGATTTGGATTGTTGTTGCAAATCTCTACCTCAAAAGATACTTTGTTGGTCCTAGCTTTGTACTTGCCTTGAAATTTTGCATCTCCTAGAACAAAATTATCAGGTTATGTCGGCATATGATTCTCACTTCAGTTTTCCACTTTATGAATTTCTATAATTTTGACGATTCTTTGTTGCTCAACTTTTGAAGAGCATAACGATTGCAACTATTTTCATAGTTGTTGGTGTTCTACGTCTATTGCTGCACAGCTGCAGAGCATGTCTTCTTTCGTTTTCAATGATAACTTAAAGAAGAGATCAAGGATAAAGGTTTTGTTACACCTGATTATTGTACATACTGCACCACTATTCCTCTTAACTTAAACTGTGGCTGGACCCTATTCACTGAAACAACTACATTGATACACTTCACCGTTTACCTTTCTGAGAATGTTTTTCTTTTATTATATTGCAGGAAACTTGCTATGAGCATCCTTCAGTATTAGTGTCCCCACAAGTTCAAATGTGCAATGGATCACATCAACGGGGGAAAATATTAGATGATATTATTCTTAACGTGATACTATACTACCACTCCTTATGTATTAAATTTACAAACTTCGAAATTTTCTTCCATTGGTTGACAGGAATGTGTAGTTGAGGGGCAGCTATGGCTGGGTTTCAGCCTATTGGTGGTCCTGCTGTTGGTGATCCTTTTGCCTAAATTGATTGGTATGCAGCTACCGATTTTGCATCTCCTTCAAAAACTCTGCTATCTGGAGAGATCGTTCAGCCGTGGACATAGCAGCCTTCGTTTAGATAAAGGAACAAATGTAGCCAGTACTCTATTCTCTGTACCTTTTCAGTTAGTGTGCTCGAAATGCCACTTCATAGTGTTCTACTGTATCTGTGTTGTTGTATATAGTTGCAGTCAATAAATATATTCTTTTATTTCATCTTCTGTATCTCCATGCTTTTTATAATACTTCCCTAAAGCTGATGAACTTTTCATAATCTATTCCTACATAAGCTTATCGATTCATTCCCGCAAAAAAAAAAAAAAAGCTTATCGATTCATATATCTACGTGTTATCCAATGGTCTGCTATGCTTAATATGTGTACCTCATAGGTCAAGTTGTAAGCCAGTTGTCATATGGATCCATGTATTTACAATTTTTTCTTCTCATCCCTGGAAATAGTAAGACAGCTTCGCTGGCGTGATTTTCTGGTTAATAAGGTTAATTCACAAGGTTCAACAAGCATTGCTTATTTCTTGGGAAATGTCCCATTGCTTTATTTTGCGGGAATTGAAACTTACTCTTGGCAGCTGGAATACTAATAATTGCACTTAGTGTTATTAAGAAGCACCAATGACAGTAGAACAAAGAGCAATGCACATCATGTTCACAACCATGAAATTAAGAGGTAACTGTATATCAATAGTAGTCTCATAAATTTTTGATAAAGTTTTTTCACTAGATGAATCACAAGGTGAAAATTTGAAGTACACATAACCATATTTGGTAATCCAAGCATACCATAATAATATCTAGCCATACTAGAACATTAGCACCTATCTCACATAAGCGTAGCATTCAAATTTACGGACAGTATGCGGGGAAGTGATATCAACATGGCTGAACTCCGCTTCCCATAGTTAGCAAACATAAATTGTGTATCATGGTGTTCTCAGTTTCCTTACCGATGATATCTATTTTAATCTTTGCATTGCGTTTTGCAGCAGTAAACATGAACAATATGTAGTCATAGTTACATATAGTATTAGTCAGAATAACTACATAGGACAAAGAAACATACCAGTTACTGTGAATTCAATCCGCACTTGCTCCAGTAATACTCCTCGCAGTCGGATCCAGCCATCCCTCATTCGCGCAGCTTCCAAGCGCCTTGTGCTGCCACCTAGGCCAGTGCATCCTGCTCCACCCGGAGCCGACCCGGGGCTGCCTCCCCTACGACCCCTGCTCCCCTAACTGCATCACCCTCCTCATCTCCGTGCAGTGGAGAAGCTCGATCCGCGCGATGGCCAATGCGGGCCGTGGCCGGGACCATGGCATATGAACGCCTTGCCGCCCCATCCGTGCGCCACATAGGCCTGAGGGTCAGGAGAGACTGCCACGGCGAGGTCACCATCCGTGACAACGAGAACCAGCTGCAGCGCGACTTAGCCGACCTTGATGCAGGTCACGGCGTCGGCCGGGAGCTGCGGGCAGCTCATCCTGCGAAGAGGAGGACCAGGAGCTCCTCGCTGGTGATGTTGCGGTGGAGCGCGCCGCTGGTCCTCCTCGACGTGGACATGGAACCGATGCTTGCCAACTTGGTCATCCACCGGCTGATCCGTGGCGCAGGGGACAGCAAGCCCAAGCCGGTGGTACTGCTGGAGCTGGTGGCCGAACGCGCGCACGAGCATGGAGCTATGCCAATGGACAGCGGGTGAGGAGAAGGCCCGCAAGCTTTCCTGCTGGCCAACGCGGCGCTGCAGGGGGCGATTGAAGGATGGGCCAGGAGATGCTGGCGAGCTGCCTGGACTGGGGCTGGGTTGGATGCGGAGTGGGGAGTGGGGAGGCGGGGCAGCACCGGGGTGGGGAGGAGGGGGGTAGTCGTCTGATTTGGGGAAGAAGAGGAATCAGAGGAACGAGAAGATGGACTGATTTGCGTAGTACTGAAGCCCACATGTCTCCCTCACTGTTGCCATTTGCCACCCTTAGTCGTACTGACTACTGAAATCAATTCTTAGCAATACGCTCAGGCCTCAGCCCAGTCATACTGACAAGTTTATGAAGCCTAAAGCAAAGGCAGTCATCAGCATACAAATATCCTGATCACAACAGTCATAATACACATCCTTCAAAACGAGAGACATTTTGTCACTTAATATCTCATGCAATAATCCAAACGTGAACAATACTTGCCATTTAAGAGTAAATTATACTTGCCATTTATGCAAACAAATCAATAGCACGGGCGAGGCGTGCCGCCGCGCTAATGCCTCCTAGTACTCCCTAAATCATAAGAAGATCTGAAAATATTCCAAACATTAATATCGGAAAACATATGTGCGATAACATCTTCCTTAATTTTCTATCAAATGATTGTTGCTGGGTATAGCTGAGCATCTCCCTTAGCTCATTCTCGCCTGCAAAACTAATGTAGAAAACTATTGAACGTATGTTGGACTCTTGGAGCAGCGGGGGACAGATGAGTTTTTCTCGTCCGTCATTGTCTTCTCTGTACCTTAGAAAAAGAAATTGCTGCGCTCCATCTCGTTGGTGTGGCAGATCACTGGTGGCACAAATTAGATCGTGCATCGAGCAGATAAAACTTTAAAAACACCGATGCTCCGGATAAATTGGAAAATAGTGGTCTGCGAATGGCCTGTCTGGGCTCTCCAGATCATATAAATTCATGAAATATATGAACTTGCTTCATTGCTGTGGAAAGCATGGCCCTACCTATTCTCTCGAATTTGAACTAACCATAGTGACTACATATCTGCAAGAAAAGGAAAATAAAATCGTATATTAGCTTAGGTAACACCTAGGTTCTTCTGTTGCTAGAAAACATGTGTGTGCCACAGCTGAGAACTTACCTCTGCCCATTCGTCTCACGTACTCAGCTGCCGGAAGCCTAGAACAGCCAGGCGAAACATTAGCAAGCCTGCATCAACATAATCTAGATTCGTTTCAATGCTTGTTGGCCAATACTACTGAAAGCGCACCAGCATACCTTGCTTTCAGATGAACCTAATAAAAAATGGTAAAAGTTGAAAGCATGGCTATACCTGGTGGTCTACTTGCTTGGATATCGGGATAGTCCGTAGAATGCAGAATAGGGTACCTGGCCAAACCTACGGCACATTGTCGTGGTAGCTTTGCGTTGAGATGGCGGCATTGGTATGCAATCTGCAGGGTACACAGAGGCCGGACATCGGACACAGAGAGCAGACGACGATAGCCCTAGGAGATGCGGCAAATCGTGATTCGCTGGGCTGAGAAAATGCACTTCCGGAAGAAGACAATCCAAATTCCACGCGGATCTTGAATCCTATGTCCTCCTCTAGCAGGACTCCCGCCGTGAGTGCTTGTGCATGCATGAAATCTTGATTATCACACTATGCATGTAAAGCCTGATTAGGCTATTAATTCGAAAGATCCTTGGCACACACGTACTACATGGCGTGAGTGTCTTGCCTGCATCTGCATCCTTTGTGTGTCCTTGACTGACGCTGCCGAAATCTGAGCCAATCCAATCATGATGAGTGTGGACTGTGGAGACGTGAGCTGTGGCAGAGACCGCGAGGCCCGAACGTCTAGAGCCGTGCGCAGCGGCGGAGACGGCGAGGCCCGAACGTCTAGTGCCGTGCGCAGCGGCGGAGACGGTGGCCGCAGGACAGGCGGTGGCAGATTAGGGGTAGAGGCGTCGGGGAAGAAGGACAATCGATATGCTGATATTAGTTGAGATCGACTTCGGCCGGACGTTAGCAAGTTATTGTTGGTCTGTTTTTGTTTTACTATATCCTAACTAACACGGGAGAAGGACAATCCATACGCTGATATCGAGATTGACTTCGGCCGAACGTGTAGCCAGTTAATCGTGTTCGCTCTTTTTTATTTGATTGTTTGCAGCTAATCTACACCATTGGTTGTTTGTTGTTTTAATAATATAATAGATAGATAGATAGATGCCTACTATATGACATAAGAAGACTATGTGATTTGGTTTTTCATTTTGCTGTTTTTATTTTATTTTTCTGCCCATTTGAATCTTGTTGGTCAAATCAAATCCTAGGTTTGACCAAGATTTAGACAAGTTTAACACGTGAAAACGAATAAGTAAGCCTGAATCCTTCTTAGTCACTCCAAAATGTACCAATTGATAGATGTGTTAACTTTGCTTCATGGAAAAAATATTGTCATGTAAATGAGTTAACTTGGATTTCCTAGCCTTGAATCCATAGGAAACTTTGTTCTAATGCACTATAATAATCAACCGAGTTTTTACACCAACAGGTATGTCACTTACGTGTGGTGCCCACGCGTGAGGTCCCACACATCAGTGAGCACAAGTCACGTGCAATAATAGGTACTCAAACTCCCAGCCATCTTCTTTGTCAAGAGAAGACGCATCAGGATGCGTATTGGAAGTCTCTGGGTCCTTCAGGATCCTTCGGTTGTCCCTCTCACACAAAAAAAACAAATCTCTCTCATTCTCGGCCTCGCTCGACTCACTCGCTCGCTCGCTCGCTCGCACCTCCTCCTGCTCACTGACAAACCATGCACAATAGTCAACATCGTCACCCGAAAAAGGGGAGACACCATAATGCTCTCCCTTCTTCTGTCCTTCCGAGTGATCCCTCTTCCTCCGAGTTTCACTAGCTAGACGGGCAAATCATGAGTTGTCTGGTTTGAATATGTCTAGACCTTGTTTATCAACTTTAATGCTTATTGTATATATGGCATAAGAATGCTATGTGCATTGGTTTTTGATTTTTTTCTGAATTTGTATGCCCATTTGAATCTTGGTCAAATCCTAGGCGGTTTGACCAAGATTTAAACAAGTTTATAACATGAAATGAAAAGGTAAGCATGGATCCTTCTTAGTCACTCTAAAATGAAGCTTTTGGGATGTGTTCATGAAATTTCCATGTTTGAAACCCAAAACGACTTCTCTTCATGCTAGACTTCATATAAGATCGACCGAGTTTAAGGGTTAGCGGTAGATACATGATTTGTATGGTTTGAATATGTCCAAACCTTGTTAATTTATCAACTTGAATGCTTACTATATGACATAAGAAGACTATATGCTTTGGTTTTTCATTATTCTGATTTTTTATGAATTTTATGCCCATTTGAATCTTTTGGTCAAATCCTAGGGTTGACAAAGATTTAAACAAGTTTAAAATATGAAAATGAAAAGGTAAGCATGGATCCTTCTTAGTCACTCTAAAATATATAAAGCTTTTGGGAGGTTCTTGAAATTTCAATGTTTCAAACCCAAAACCACTTCTCTTCATGATTGACTTCATAAGACAGAGTTTAGGGTTAGGGGTAGATATATATACATGAGTTGTCTGGTTTGAATATGTCTAGACCTTGTTTATCAACTTTAATGCTTACTATATATATGCCATAAGAATGCTATGTGCATTGTTTTTTCATTATTTTGATTTTTTCTGAATTTGTATGCCCATTTGAATCTTGGTCAAATCCTAGGAGGTTTGACCAAGATTTAAACAAGTTTAAAACATGAAAATGAAAAGGGAAGTCTGTATCCTTCTTAATTAGTCACTCTAAAATGAAGCTTTTGGGATGTTCTTGAAATTTCCATGTTTGAAACCCAAAACGACTTCTCTTCATGCTAGACTTCATAAGATCGACAGGGGCTAGATTAATGATTTGTATGGTTTGGATATATCTAGACCTTGTTTATCAACTTGAATGCTTACGATATGACATAAGAAGACTATGTGATTTGGTTTTTCATTTTTATGTTTTTTTCTTATTTTGTGTCCACCCATTTGTATCTAGGTCAAATCCTAGATTTGATAATGATTTAAACAAGTTTAAAATATGAAATGCAAAGCTAAGCATGGATCCTTCTTAGTCACTCTAAAATGAAGCTTTTGGGAGGTTTTTGAAATTTCCATGTTTGAAACCCAAAACCACTTCTCTTCATGCTTGACTTCATAAGACAGAGTTTAGGGTTAGGGGTTAGATACGTGATTTGTATGATTTGAATATGTCCAAACCTTGTTTATCAACTTTAATATGCTTACTATATGACATAAGAAGACTATGTACTTTGGTTTTTCATTTTTCTGATTTTTTTAATTTTCTGCCCATTTGAATCTTTGTCAAATCCTAGGGTTGACCGTGATTTAAACAAGTTTATAACATGAAATGAAAAGGTAAGCATGGATCCTTCTTAGTCACTCTAAAATGAAGCTTTTTGGATGTGTTCTTGAAATTTCCATGTTTGAAACCCAAAACGACTTCTCTTCATGCTAGACTTCATAAGATCGACCGAGTTTAGGGTTAGGGGTAGATACATGATTTGTATGGTTTCAATATGTCCAAACCTTGTTAATTTATCAACTTGAATGCTTGCTATATGACATACGAAGACTATATGCTTTGGTTTTCATTTTTCTGTTTTTTTATGAATTTTATGCCCATTTGAATCTTTTGGTCAAATCCTAGGTTTGACAAAGATTTAAACAAGTTTAAAATATGAAAATGAAAAGGTAAGCATGGATCCTTCTTAGTCACTCTAAAATAAAGCTTTTGGGAGGTTCTTGAAATTTCCATGTTTGAAACCCAAAACCACTTCTCTTCATGATTGACTTCATATATAAGACATAGTTGCGTGGAGGTTCAAACGTAGGACTAAACTATGTAAGATAAAATCAGATGATCGGGGATCGCCAACTACGGAGTACTAGTTTTTATTCCAAATTGTATCCATAGTTAGTGATGTATATGTGGAAAAAATGTAAAGTGTCCGTTTTGTGCAACAATCACAGCAATAAGTGGTGTGTCGTGCAATTTCCTCGAGCCCTTACTAAGGGCCTGGTTTGCTTTTTCTTTTTTTATATCTTGAGATACTCTGAGCACTCCCTCCATCCCAAAATTACTACTCAGTACTTGTGACGCCCCGGAACCGGTACCATGAGGATACCAGCGAACCCGCCGAAATTCGCACGATATCGATTCAGAGACGCCCTCCGACACGACGTGCGCGACGAATCACACACGTGATGCCAGAGGAATTAACACGAGCGGTAACATTACAACAGGATTACAATAGAGCCCACAAGATACATATATTACAACAACGACTCCAACGAGTCAAGATACAAAAATACAATACAAAGATCCAAATCATACAGAAGATCGAATACGTCCGAGTACGGACAAGATACAAATTGGACTAAGAGTCCTGAAGATAACCAGTGGCGTCCATAACCCTGCCCAGGCCAAGCCGGAAGGGTAACCTTGCTAACGTCGTCATCTCGTACCTGCCAAAGTCGGGCCATCGGTTGCCGACAAGAGGGAGGAAGCAAAAGAGAAAGGAAAAAGGCGAGAGTAAGTACCAAGGAACGAACTCCGGCACGTACTTAGCGAGACTGGAAATGGCTATGCTCGCCGAGCGGGTATAAATATATATCGCCTGGGGCTATATGGTAGGTTTAGCGGCAGCAAAACTATAACCAATAGAGACACACTACAACATCCGTCTACTCGTGAGAAGATAAGAGAGCGCACAAGGTAACGAGATAAAATACTACACAAACATAACCCAGCCGATTACACATATCCCCTCCAACAATTGCGAAGAGGCAATGTAAAAGGCACTCAACGGTGGACAAGTTTTATTAGGTATCGGTTGTAGTGATGCTATATTACTACACAAGTTATTAGCAGATTATTAGCAACAAGATAACGGTGCAAGTTGTTCTATGATCAAGCTATACAATTCCAAGTCGTCCATAACCGCGGACACGGCTTATCGATAAGATGTACACCCCGCAGGGGTTGCCCAAATGTAACCATACGCATGCTCGACCCGCTTCTTACCGGCGATGTCTCACAACAAGACCGTTCCCAGTTCAACAAGAAAGTCTAGGGGGCCACCCAACTAAGCTACCCGTGACGAAGTTCGGCCGTACTCCGAGACGGACCCAGAGGTTGCGTAGGCGTCTAGGCGGGCTCTAACGGCCAAGCACTAGATAAGTCGTCTAGCAATTATGCAATGCGATACAGAAATAAACCACCCGAAGGCAACAGAAGTAAACACCCGAAGGCAACGAGTAATAAATATGCGTGCACCAAATAAAACCAAGGTTGTGGCCCCCTTTTCAACAGTACTTGAGAAAAGGTAATGGGTGAGGGGGTCCCGGTGAATCCCCACGCATGGGTAGAGCGCTCAATCTCGGAACGGATAACAAGAACTCGGGTCCTAGGGGACATTAGCGAGTCAAAGTTCCGATGCTTTCGCAAAGGGGCTCACGGATGCCTCTCGCTTACAATTTTAGTTGTTAACAAGTAAGTAAAACATGTGTATCTCCAACAACTGATATAGCATGTGATAACCTCCCAACAACCCAACATATCCCGATAACAGATCGAGATAAACAACAGAACCTAAACACGCCTACAACTCGCAAGGCTCAAACATCAAGCAACGGCTATGGGTAAGGAATGATACATATAGGATTATTATGGTAAACAAGTGGAATAGGACACGTGACTCGATAAAGAATCGCAACATAAGGATAGCGAGTGCGAGGGAGAGAGTAAAATAGGTGAAGAGAGAGGGCTCGCCTCGTGAAAAGCCGTGAAGGACTTGTCGGAGAACTCGTCGTATCTCACATCAACACTTCGTGATCCTATCCGGGAAGAAGCAAATGCTGGAACAAGCAACGGATGCAAATCTTACTACTACGGCAGAAAAATCGGCATGCTCATGATATGGTATGCATGCATGACATGGCAAGGATGATGCGATGCACTTATCCAATTTAATCGGAGTCGGAACCCCGGACAAACAGATTAGGTTAGAGTTGCATTTACTACCGCCAAATTAAGTGGTTGTTAGCATTGGCATGTCATGGCAAGGGTGCGCTACTTCAATATTAAACGGATCGGGGAAAACCCTAGGTGGAAATCCGAAATACTCCGCATGTTATGTGAGGTGTAATGCACGACTATCAACGCGCGACGTGATGCGAGATGCAAACAAGCATATGAATGGCATATTCATGTTCCTCTCATTTTTCCGATCAAAATTGATATACAACACTTTTAGTTTTGATTTATCAATCAAAAGTTATTAAGGAAATAGTTTTTATTAATTAAAATAGATAAACAGGTTTATTTTAATTGGGGAAGGACCCGGAAATAAAATCTAACCAGGGGGAGGGGCTGCGGGTTGAGAAGAAATAAAGGGAGGGGCCCTGGTGCAAGATTTCAGATCTGAGGGGGGTGGGGGATTTCTCACCCGCGGGCTGGCTAGCCAAAGACGCTGACTGGTGGGGCCGGGCGCCACGCTGGCTTGTCGACGTGGCAAAGCTTGACTGCAACGCACTGAAGGTGTTCGGCACGGGGAGGTGCCGCTCGCGGCGAGGGAGGCGGTCACCGCGGGTCGGCGTGGACGTGCGCGGGCGAATGGGCGCGTCCCAGGAAGCAAGCGTGGGCGCGTTGGACTTGTCTCGTCGATGCGGACCAAGAGGAGATGGCGCCGCCCACTGGAGGTCGACGGAGCGCTGCGTCGGCGAGGTCTGCGGAGGAAGGCGACGACATCAACGAAAAGAGGGCGAACCGGAAGAGGGGGGAGGCAACCGAGGGGTCCAGGAGGTGCGCCTGCTTACCCTGAAGCTCGAGGAGCCAGCGGTAGAGGTGGAGGATGGCCATGGCGGCCGGAATCGGCGTCGAAGCGCGGCGGCCGGCGTGCGGAATCGGCGACCGTGGCATCGCTGTGGGCCACGCGGGGTCGATTCCTTCCACTGGGAGATAGAGAAGAGTGAGGCGGAGCTTCTGGTGTTCGTGGCTCGTCGAGGGGTGGCCGGAGCTTGCGGATCGACAGAAATTTTGGGCGCCGGTGTTGGGGTTTCCTCCCTCTCCTAGTTTGCTTGCAGAGGAAGAAGGAGGGTGGGAGAGAGGCGTGTGTGATGGGGAAAGTGAGGGCGTGGTGGTTGAGCTGTCTCCAGAGAAAAAGGCGAGGAGGCAGGTGGCCGTGGCGTCGGTGGAGGGAGGACCACGGCAGAGAGAGGGGGCTCACGCTTCACGCGTGCTAGCAGACGACGAAGAAGAAAAGAGGAGACTCGGTCTCCTCAAACGAAGGGGTACGGGCCAGGTGAGGTGGGCTGGGCCAGCACTGGGGTTGGGCTGCGGAAGAGAGAGAGAGAGGGAAAGAGGGTGGGCCGCGGGGAGAGAGGGGCCCAGGTCAGGTTAGGTTAGATTTTGGGGTTTTTCCTCTTTGTCTTTAAAAACTGTTTTTGCAAATTGATTTGAAACCAATCAAACAAATTTTGAATTTGTAACAGAGGAATGAATTAGACAAAACAAAATATTTAGGTTTATAAAATAGTTTTATTTACTTTGGTTTTAGGGTTTTGAATAGTGAGAGAAGAGAGGGTTATAAACCATATGAGAGAGAGAAAAATAAGGAGTTAGGATTTTATAAATTAATTTCATTTGTTGAAACATGGATGTGATGCATGCATGATGCATAAAAAAGAAAAGAACAGGCAAATCTAATAGGGCTACTACCCTGGGCCGTTACAAACGACACCACTAACAAGGGATCGCGCCCCGAGATCCCGCCTCAAGGTACGGGGGAGAGAGGTGAACTATCGGATCTTCAAGCGACGTGTCGATCTCCTCGACACCACTAACAAGAAGTCTTGCTCCAGATAGAATGGTCGACACCACCAACAAGAAGTCGTTGTTCCGCTGTTGTTGATGCGCTTCTGTCGGGATCCTCGGTCGCAGATGATCAGACACTGTACACAAAGATGGAAGGAGTAAGAATCACATTGATCCACCCATTCAAGTAACAAGAGCGAATAATAAGAGTAGTCGGTATGGTCGCGACTCCATCCCGCACTCAAAGTATTACTCTGCACAGGAATAAGAGAATCGTGCAACCAACTCCAGGAATACAGATTGACGATCTTGATAAGCATTATCAGCAAAGATTCGATGGGGTCAAGGCACAAAGAATTGGAGAAAATTCACAGATACAAAGACGATGGCAAACGGAGAAGACAAGGTTAGCTGGCGGTGATGTTCTTCTGTCGGAAGGTCTTCAGAGATCGGTCCTATTAGGTCAAGGCAGAGATCGTCCAACCCGCGTCGGAACCTAAGACTCAGAGACTTAGATAAGAGAGAAGACTCGAAAACTCGCAAAGATAAGGGAGAAAGAATAGAGGTAAGGAGAAAAGTTAGAGCTAACCAGAACTATCCAACGATGTTTTCAAAATAGGTTTTGACACTAGACACATCGTCCGTTGGCAAGGTTATCCTACAGGCTGGACTAGTGGGGTACCGCAACCTGAGCTCTGATACCAACTTGTGACGCCCCGGAACCGGTACCATGAGGATACCAGCGAACCCGCCGAAATCCGCACGATATCGATTCAGAGACGCCCTCCGACACGACGTGCGCGACGAATCACACACGTGATGCCAGAGGAATTAACACGAGCGGTAACATTACAACAGGATTACAATAGAGCCCACAAGATACATATATTACAACAACGACTCCAACGAGTCAAGATACAAAAATACAATACAAAGATCCAAATCATACAGAAGATCGAATACGTCCGAGTACGGACAAGATACAAATTGGACTAAGAGTCCGGAAGATAACCAGTGGCGTCCATAACCCTGCCCAGGCCAAGCCGGAAGGGTAACCTTGCTAACGTCGTCATCTCGTACCTTCCAAAGTCGGGCCATCGGTTGCCGACAAGAGGGAGGAAGCAAAAGAGAAAGGGAAAAGGCGAGAGTAAGTACCAAGGAACGAACTCCGGCACGTACTTAGCGAGACTGGAAATGGCTATGCTCGCCGAGCGGGTATAAATATATATCGCCTGGGGCTATATGGTAGGTTTAGCGGCAGCAAAACTATAACCAATAGAGACACACTACAACATCCGTCTACTCAGAGAAGATAAGAGAGCGCACAAGGTAACAGATAAAATACTACACAAACATAACCCAGCCGATTACACATATCCCCTCCAACAATTGCGAAGAGGCAATGTAAAAGGCACTCAACGGTGGACAAGTTTTATTAGGTATCGGTTGTAGTGATGCTATATTACTACACAAGTTATTAGCAGATTATTAGCAACAAGATAACGGTGCAAGTTGTTCTATGATCAAGCTATACAATTCCAACTCGTCCATAACCGCGGACACGGCTTATCGATAAGATGTACACCCTGCAGGGGTTGCCCAAATGTAACCATACGCATGCTCGACCCGCTTCTTACAGGCGATGTCTCACAACAAGACCGTTCCCGGCTCAACAAGAAAGTCTAGGGGGCCACCCAACTAAGCTACCCGTGACGAAGTTTGGCCGTACTCCGAGACGGACCCGCGAGGTTGCGTAGGCGTCTAGGCGGGCTCTAACGGCCAAGCACTAGATAAGTCGTCTAGCAATTATGCAATGCGATACGTAAATAAACCACCCGAAGGCAACAGGAAGTAAACACCCGAAGGCAACAGTAATAAATATGCGTGCACCAAATAAAACCAAGGTTGTGGCCCCCTTTTCAACAGACTTGAGAAAAGGTAATGGGTGAGGGAGGTCCCAGTGAATCCCCACGCATGGGTAGAGCGCTCAATCTCGGAACAGATAACAAGAACTCGGGTCCTAGGGGACATTAGCGAGTCAAAGTTCCGATGCTTTCGCAAAGGGGCTCACGAGATGCCTCCGCTTACAATTTTAGTTGTTAACAAATAAGTAAAACATGTGTATCTCCAACAACTGATATAGCATGTGAAAACCTCCCAACAACCCAACATATCCCGATAACAGATCGAGATAAACAACAGAACCTAAACACGCCTACGACTCGCAAGGCTCAAACATCAAGCAACGGCTATGGGTAAGGAATGATACATATAGGATTATTATGGTAAACAAGTGGAATAGGACACGTGACTCGATAAAGAATCGCAACATAAGGATAGCGATGCGAGGGAGAGAGTAAAATAGGTGAAGAGAGAGGGCTCGCTCGTGAAAAGCTCGCAGAAGGACTTGTCGGAGAACTCGTCGTATCTCACATCAACACTTCGTGATCCTATCCGGGAAGAAGCAAATGCTTCGGAACAAGCAACGGATGCAAATCTTACTACTACGGCGAGAAAAATCGGCATGCTCATGATATGGTATGCATGCATGACATGGCAAGGATGATGCGATGCACTTATCCAATTTAATCGGAGTCGGAACCCCGGACAAACAGATTAGGTTAGAGTTGCATTTACTACCGCCAAATTAAGTGGTTGTTAGCATTGGCATGTCATGGCAAGGGTGCGCTACTTCAATATTAAACGGATCGGGGAAAACCCTAGGTGGAAATCCGAAATACTCCGCATGTTATGTGAGGTGTAATGCACGACTATCAACGCGCGACGTGATGCGAGATGCAAACAAGCATATGAATGGCATATTCATGTTCCTCTCATTTTTCTGATCAAAATTGATATACAACACTTTTAGTTTTGATTTATCAATCAAAAGTTATTAAGGAAATAGTTTTTATTAATTAAAATAGATAAACAGGTTTATTTTAATTGGGGAAGGACCCGGAAATAAAATCTAACCAGGGGGAGGGGCTGCGGGTTGAGAAGAAATAAAGGGGAGGGGCCCCGGTGCAAGATTTCAGATCTGAGGGGGGTGGGGGATTTCTCACCCGCGGGCTGGCTAGCCAAAGACGCTGACTGGTGGGGCCGGGCGCCACGCTGGCTTGTCGACGTGGCAAAGCTTGACTGCAACGCACTGAAGGTGTTCGGCACGGGGAGGTGCCGCTCGCGGCGAGGGAGGCGGTCACCGCGGGTCGGCGTGGACGTGCGCGGGCGAATGGGCGCGTCCCAGGAAGCAAGCGTGGGCGCGTTGGACTTGTCTCGTCGATGCGGACCAAGAGGAGATGGCGCCGCCCACTGGAGGTCGACGGAGCGCTGCGTCGGCGAGGTCTGCGGAGGAAGGCGACGACATCAACGAAAAGAGGGCGAACCGGAAGAGGGGGGAGGCAACCGAGGGGTCCAGGAGGTGCGCCCGCTACCCCGAAGCTCGAGGAGCCAGCGGTAGAGGTGGAGGATGGCCATGGCGGCCGGAATCGGCGTCGAAGCGCGGCGGCCGGCGTGCGGAATCGGCGACCGTGGCGTCGTTGTGGGCCACGCGGGGTCGATTCCTTCCACTGGGAGATAGAGAAGAGTGAGGCGGAGCTTCTGGTGTTCGTGGCTCGTCGAGGGGTGGCCGGAGCTTGCGGATCGACAGAAATTTTGGGCGCCGGTGTTGGGGTTTCCTCCCTCTCCTAGTTTGCTTGCGAGAGGAAGAAGGAGGGTGGGAGAGAGGCGTGTGTGATGGGGAAAGTGAGGGCGTGGTGGTTGAGCTGTCTCCGGAGAAAAGGCGAGGAGGCAGGTGGCCGTGGCGTCGGTGGAGGGAGGACCACGGCAGAGAGAGGGGGCTCACGCTTCACGCGTGCTAGCAGACGACGAAGAAGAAAAGAGGAGACTCGGTCTCCTCAAACGAAGGGGTACGGGCCAGGTGAGGTGGGCTGGGCCAGCACTGGGGTTGGGCTGCGGAAGAGAGAGAGAGAGAGAGGGAAAGAGGGTGGGCCGCGGGGAGAGAGGGGCCCAGGTCAGGTTAGGTTAGATTTTGGGGTTTTTCCTCTTTGTCTTTAAAAACTGTTTTTGCAAATTGATTTGAAACCAATCAAACAAATTTTGAATTTGTAACAGAGGAATGAATTAGACAAAACAAAATATTTAGGTTTATAAAATAGTTTTATTTACTTTGGTTTTAGGGTTTTGAATAGTGAGAGAAGAGAGGGGTTATAAACCATATGAGAGAGAGAAAAATAAGGAGTTAGGATTTTATAAATTAATTTCATTTGTTGAAACATGGATGTGATGCATGCATGATGCATAAAAAAGAAAAGAACAGGCAAATCTAATAGGGCTACTACCCTGGGCCGTTACAGTACTGTACATAGTACCCCCTCTATAGGAATCTGATTCCACGGAACTTTTTCGATCAGTACATAGTCTCCTCCTTAATTCCCATGCCGACTTAACTCCCCCAGCGAGAAAAATCTCCTCTTCGCTCTCTAGTCTCTACCAAGCCGGCCGCCTCGCTACTTCCCTAGCTTCCTCCCTACAGCACACCTCGCCCCCGCACGCGAGCTAGGTCCAGCCGGAGATGGGGCACAGCCGCCCCGCTGGAAGAATGCTCAGAGGAAGTCCGGGCAGGAGGACAAGGGTGACGCCATCCCGGATGAACTTCTCGGGCTGGTGTTCCTGCGCCTCACCTCACCTCTGGATCTCGTCCGCGCCGCGTTCACCTGCAGGAGCTGGCGCAAGGTCATCGCGTCGGAGAACTTCCGTGTCGTCTCGGCTCTCCACGGCGCGCCATCCTCCATAGTCGCCGGCCACTACCACATCAGCTTCTCCCATTGTCACTATCGTCCGTCTGGCTTGCTGCCCCACTTCGTTCCCTCTTCCTCGTCATGTTGGGCCGGGGTCGCCGCAAATAATCTCGCGCTCGACTTCCTCCCACGGGCGCCAAACGGCGACCTCAGCTTGGAGCTCGCCGACTCTCGAGGCGGCCTCCTACTCCTTGCGGACTTCGACCACACCGAACACGGGAAGCCTTTCGAGCAGCCTTCACGTCTCGTCCTCTGCGATCCCCTGGCAGGTCAGTACGTGACGGTCCCTCCACCCCTGCTGTTTCGAACACAACATTCGTAAGCTTGTTCCTGGGCGCCGCCCTCCATGGCGAGGACGCTGCGGCGCGCATCAGTCTGTCAAATTACAGGGTGACGTGCCTGATCTATCATGACGGCATCCGCAAGACCTGCGTGTTCTCGCCCGGCCACTGGTGGCCACGCTTGGACCTCCTCCGGCGCCACCGTGCCTCTCGACGCCACGCACACAGGCTTGTCGGATATCCTCTTTGTGGGGTGCAACGCCCGTTTCTTCCGAGTGGTACGTGTTCGGTGCGCTCGGAAACTTCATTCTTGCTCTCGACGGAGAATTCGGCGAGCTCTCACGCTTCCAGAGAGCTCGAGACGAGCACCGGCTTCACACCGTGCCGATTGAGATGCTCGGGCGGGCCCTCGCGCGTGCTGAATTGGTACGTGCTAGAGCTGCCGTGGCCACCTACCTTCCGAGCTTGCTTATCCTAGGATTCACGGCTTCTGGGTTGGATTAGTGTCGGCCATGGTGCTTGTCGACACGGTCTGGAGGTTGAAGACGAAGGGCATCTCAAGGATTTTGTTGTAATTTCGTTTTTGTTAAGGTGTTTTGTACTATTTGATGTTTCTCTTAATGCCAGAGAGTTTATTTGCACTGGTCAAACTTGACATAGCTGTACGTTTTGAAGATTACATTTAACTTGTTCATCATGATCCGAACTTCTAACATAATATGGTATAGTACTAGAATAGGAGGAGTAACACTTTTCGCATTTGGGCCAAATATAAAGTACTGTACTACGTCCATTTCAAGGAATAAGGCGCACGCGTACTCCAAGACGTATATTTTGGTCAGATTACCATGACCATTGAATTAACAAGACAATACACACAACATTGGGGCGTGCTCGATGGTGCTAGCTACAGATATGTGATAGGCATCGCGGAAGCGTCGCAAATACTGGGGGAGTGATGTTTTGGCTCCTGGGTGTGTATGCTCCCTTTAGTTTGAACTGCAACATCTATATATTTTGAAATGTCAAAAACTTCCAAACAAAAAATTAATCTTTTCATCTTCACATGCTAAGAGCGCATAAAGTCTTTCCATAAAAAACTAAATTGTCGTTTGGGCTGTGTAAAAAAGATAAAATTTATTGCTAAAAATAAAGCTGTTTGTAATACTTGCTTTTGTCTTCTTACATCAACCACAAAAAGTATCGGCTTTTCACGAAACTACACGAACACACATAGATTATCGAGGAGTACATGCGATTTTTTTGTTAGAATTTTTCGAAAATTAAAAATATGTTTTTTGGGTCGAGGTAGCATATCCGCCCAAGAGCCGAATTAAATTTCTGATTTTTTTGGACTGACAATTTCATCGGGAAGACATGGATGCGCGCAGGCGGCGTGCAAGGCAAGGCATCGATTTGACCGGACGTACTTAGGGCAGGTCAGGCTGCCAGCGTACTTTTTCGGGCAGGTGAGGTACCAGAACTCGAAGTCCTCTTCAGCGTCTCTCTCTCTCTGTCTTTTCTGAGTGTACTAACGCGCGTTCATACTGCACTCTATCAAATGTTCACGGTCAGCGAGAAGACCCGCAGCCCGCTCTACCCGAAGGGGATTCTCTGGCTTGGCCTTTCCTGACTTTGGGTCATTGACAGCCGGGTCCCCCAAATTGTGGGATCTGCATTTCAGGGACTCAAAGTAAGGGAAATGTTTGAGATGCAAAGTAAGAGAATATTTACCAGTATAATTGGTTGATTAGATGATTAAGTGGTGGAATCACAACAGATGGGAGCAGTACATGGTGGAAACCGCAAAATATCCGTCCAAATGTTTTTTTTTGTGCAACATACGAAGTATGAGGTGGTGGAACTTGAGGCCAGTGACTTTACTTACTCCAAAATGCAACTTTACGTACATGAGCCATCAGATCAAGATCCAACGGACACATTTGATCCAGAATTTGAAGTCACAATTTAAGTTGCTCGGAAAAAATCGAAAACATTACAGTAAGATATATATATCTTTCCTCAAGTATTATGGTAAAGTTATACTTCATTTCAAAATTGAGTTTAATTTTAAGTTGAAAATCTGGATCAACAATGTGCGTTAGATCTTGATCGAATGACTCACGTACAAGTCGCAAGTGAAGTCACTGGATCTCTGTCCATGGTGGAATCTGCAATTCCCTCGCCTATATATATATACAAGTCGAAGACTATGACCCTCTATTCCCATCTCCTTCCCATGCTCTAAATTCATATTCCATTTAGAATCGTTGGGCATGGAGGTTCCCCCTGGTAGCGTTAGAGCTCTTTTTGACGATGCTAAATTGAGAAGACTGCTCACCTGCGGTTTATGCTCTCAATCCGCACAACCTCCATTTTGGCAGGTTAGTACTTTCTTCACTAGGTTCATCCAGTTGTATTTTAATTTGGGCCAACAGTCGTGTTAATTTCCTTGTATTAAGCAGTGATGTTCGTGCACGAAGTTTGCATGCGACAGCTGCGCTAGGAACCTTCCCGGTGGCGCGTGCCCGGGATGCCAGGGCGTCTTCCAAGGTGAAAGTCCTCCATCTGAAAGTATGGAATTTTCCCGTGAATGTGTTATGGAAAAGAATGGGGTGAGAAGAACGTTCATCTGTGGTTTGTGCTCTCAAATCGCACGACGTCCACTATACCGGGTTAGTACTTTCTTCACTAGGTTGCACCCAGCTATATTTTTTCTTTGGGCCAACAGTCATGTTAATTTTCTTGTATTAAGCAGTGCATTCGCATGGGGGAGCGAGGGCATATTGCATGCGGAAGCTGCTTAAGAAACCTACCCAGTCTCGTGTGCCCAAACTGCGACGGCATCTACGAAGAGGAAGTAGATTTAATTAGATTTGTCTCCTTGTTTAAGGTGGATTGCAGCAACGATGGTTGCGACATGAGCGGCGACTTGCTCGAATACTTGCAACACGAGGCGACGTGCCCGCATGCACCAACGAGACGGTAGGTGGTTGATCTTGCCGGTCTCGATGGAGAAGATGATCGCGCTTCGAGGCTAAGATCTGAGCTCGGTAGAGAAGGACCGGATGGAGTTTCCTTTTCTAGATCTAGAGTTCTTTTTGTACTTTTAGATGTCCTGTCCGTAGTTTCCTTTTACTTGGAGGGTCCTCCTTGCGGTGCTGTAATCCCACCGTCATCATAATATAAAAGCAGTGTCGCCAGGTCCTTCGGGACTTTTCTGTGTTCAAAAATGAGTACTCATTTTAGACATGTCGTCTATTTATGTGTGCGATGTTGTATCGTCTATTACCGTCATTAGTTTGAGCGTGTCCATGTCCTAGAACAAAACTTCGGCATGATGTACTTGTATGTTTAATTGAATTCGACCAAGTATAATGTGGAACCGGTCATTGTGAGCATATGGAGATTGCGAACCGGTAATTGACAGGTGGTACATGCTCCTATATTAATCTTGTTTCTCTAATGGTAATTGTGATTTATGCGGTACTGAATTAATTAGTTTTAGTTATAAACAGGGACTCTTTGGACGGGGGCTCCTTTTCGAACTAGATCGGGGAGATTTATGAAGTGCTAGAAGGGAACAAATTAGTACATGAGTGTTTTCCGTGAAATGGTAAAAATTTGTAGTGGCGGATTGCCGCCAATGCAATTTTTTCACGTGGTTGATATGGTAGGATGGACATTTCCAAGATTTCACGAATTATTTCGGTTTGTGACCATATATTAAATTAGTTTTGGGCTCATTTCCATTTAATCTGAAATTTCAACCGAAGTACACGAAGTACAATTTAAAAAGGGGAAACTATATATACATGATGTGCACTAAAGGTGTGGTACCCCCCAAAAAAATGACCAAACATATGCGTTGCATCCAAGTATGTAACACCCATATGGCAAACAAAAGCATTGAGTAGTTGTTTGTGATGTATGTAATCTACATGTATATAAAAAATACCAAACATGGCACACCAAAATATTTTAAAAAAAAACTTGCCAGATTTTGGCACCATGCATGTTGGTGTTTTTTTTGACACAATCCTTCTTGGAGTTCGCGTGGCTCTCTTCTGAAGTGAGAGGTGAGTTGGTTAATGCTAGAACCATGGAAAACTTCCGAATGTTAGTAATTTAGCATGGACTCATCATTTGTGATGAACTACCTAGGAACAATGCCAAACATGACACACCTATGTTCTTGAGAATATTCCCTTTCACCGATTTTGGCACCATGTGTGTCTTTAAGTATGTTTGCATGCCTTATTGATTGGATATTGAAATACCATGTCAAACTGTGGATACATGGAAAATTCCTTTGCTACAGTCAAATAAACTTCGGGCTCCTTTGATTCAAAGGAATATGGAGGGTGTAAGAATATGAAAGGTGCATGATTGGAATGTTATGCCAAGTTGAATCCTATAGGAACATGATGTGTCTTTGATTGTGGGAAAGGAACTTTTCCATGAGGTATTAGCTAATGTGTTTTTCCTATAGGATTTGCACTACAAGATTTCGATAGGAATAGTTCCTATGAATCAAATGACTTGTATAAGAAATTTTCCCATAAGAACCAAATCCAACATAATTCCTATGTCAATCCTATGAAATGAGCCCGATTCCCATAGGATTCAAGTAGACATGACATCCCAATTCTATTATTTTCCTTTTCCTATACTTTCCATTTCCTATGAACCAAAGGAGACCTAACTACTTGGCCATACTGAAACAATTGCCAAATAAATGCCGTGCATCCTATGGCCCCCGTGAGTTTGACCTAAATTTGAAATCATGGTAAAAGGTGCTTAAAATAGGAAAATAAAAGCATGGAGTCAACTTTTTTTTTTGATGTACTAAGGGAAAATACCAAACATGCCATAATGCAAACTGTGTTTTAGAGAGAAGCCCTTCAAAAAAGTTGGCATCCACTTGTTGATTTTACTATCGACATGACAAAATAACTGATCGAGATGACCAAGTGGTGAAATTTGCAACATATTAGACCACCACATGGTGGAAACTGCTAAAAATAGTGAAAACTGCAAAGAAAAATTTAAAGTGGTGGTTTGTGCAGCATATGGAGGATTGAGTAGTAAAAGTTGGATGTGCACTACCGTGGGTCTGTGGTAATTTTTCGATAAAGGATGCTTTATTACTTTTGATAAGCAATTACATCCAGCCTCTGCACAACCAGGGTGCACACAGCCGTTTTAATAGTCTTAGGATCACAAAAATGTCAAACTAAAGGAGAAAATAGGCGAAATACATATCGAAACGATGAATCATATAACGCCTAAAATGCGGGTGGGGCTTCAATCCGTAGACTATGCTGCCACCCATGTAGGGAAAAAGTATCCCTCGCCGTAGCCTCCAACCGTTTACAGAAATACAACCCATGTGGGCCTGTGGTAATGTTCGCCTATTATGATGATGGCAAGAAAAAAAATGATGTTTTCTCTGCTGATACTGTCCCGAGCTGATTTGACGAGACAAAATACAGCTACACGGCGTGCACGGGACAGCTATACAGTACATTAGCTTCTTCTCGGGTCACACGCCTGCACCACAGGTGCAGTAAGTGCAGCAGAGACCAGAGAGAGAAGGAACGCCGTAGTATTTTTGATTTCAATTCACAATGTTTTTTTCCTTGCCTCTCCGTCTTCTTCACCTCCATCTTCTCGGTGTTTTCAAGAGTGATTATCAAAAACTCGTGGGGAAGGGAGACGCAAACGCCGCACCGCATCATTAGTAGCAGTACACCTTTCTCTCCTCGCCCCGGCTGGCCGCCCGCCGCAAACATTCCTTCCATAGCGCTTGCCGTCTCCTCCAAAACCCCCCAGCGCACTTGCATCCGCCATCCACCTAAATCCACCGCCGAGTACCTTTCTGTCCTCACCACCGCCGCTGCGCCTATTCCCCTGTCCAGCAGATCCGCTCCGCTACCTGCTACACATTTCGAGCAGACGACCGCGGCGTTGCGTGTGTCAGATGGAGGCGGAGCCGCTCAACTCCCGAAGGCGGGTCGAGCCAGATCGGGCAGAGCCTCCGTCGAGCCTCGACCTCGTCAGCCGCCTCCCCGACGAGATGCTGCACATCATCATCTCCCTCCTTCCCATGATATCCGCTGTAAGGACAACCTTGCTCTCCAAACGGTGGCGCCACCTGCGGCGCTCCGTCCCACTTAACCTCCTCGCCGACGACAACGACCTCATCGGCCGCCTCCCCGACCCAGATTCTCCACATCATCATCTCCCACCTGCCCACTATATCCGCTGTAAGCACAACCTTGGTCTCCAAACGGTGGCGCCACCTCTGGCACTCCGTCCCACTTAACCTCGAGATCGACAACCAACTCGCCAAGCAAAACCACAAACGCATCGCCGCGGTCTCCAGTATCCTCGCCGCTCACCCTGGCCCCGCCGAAGCGTATCAATTGACCCCTTCGAAGCACTTGCAAGGTCGACACCACGCTCGACAGCTGGTTCCGGTCCAGCACCCTATCTTGCGTCGAGTACCTCAGATTCGATGGTGGAACAGTGATGCGCTCCTTCCTGCTGTCCGCGCTCCGCTGCGCGCCCACGCTGCGCATTGTCAGCATTTGTACTTGCTATTTGCCCGAGATTTATGCCAACTCCATGCTTCTTTTCCCCCAACTCAAGAAGCCGATGCTCTATGACGTCTACATCTGTAAGGCGGCGAACATCGACCGTCTGTTCACCCGCTGTATTGTGCTCGAGGCACTTCACCTTGAGGGGGTCCACGGGTTCACCCACCTCAACATTCACATGCCAAATCTTCGTACAATTAGTGTGGCTAGCTATTGGAAACGCAACACCACCGAACTTATTCAGTTAGACACGGTGCAAATTATGGATGCATCTTGCCTCGAGAGATTGGTCATATGTGTTCATGATGTTCCACTACTAATCCAGGTCGCCAACGCAACAAAGTTGATGGTGTTGGGCTTTGCGTCGTACCCTGGCTGCCAACTTGTTATTGGACGCATAAACTTTTTGGTAGAACAGCCTTCTTCTTGTTGAATTAACTCACATTTTTGTTAATTTTTTTGACATATGTACCATTGTCCTGTAGAGGATGATGCCCATAAGCTTGGAACATTCTCTGTGCATAGTGAAGAACTTGGTTCTAAAATCTGACGGCCCTAGTCTGGATCAACTATTTGCATTTCTTAGATGCTTTCCCTGCACGGAGAAGCTATATATCAAGGTAAATTCGTTTTTGTTAACTGTTTCCCACTATGAGCAAAAAGTGTAGAGTTACATGGAGTTAACCTGTTATTAGCCTAGATCAGTTGAACAATATTTTGTACTAGAAGAACATCCACAATGGAGTTATATTATGTTGGTTCAAAACTAAACTTCTTGTCATACAATGTGTTGTATCTTGTGCATCTGTGAAGTTTCATATAAACACATGATAATATGTGATCTGTGTAAAAAAGATTAGACATATGTAAATAGTGTGACTTACTATTTACACATCATTTGTTCTTTTTTGTGTAGATCACATATTATCATATTTTTGGATGAAACTTCACAGAAGCACATGATAGAACACAATGTATGTCCGGACTTTTAGTTTACATTTTTTTTTGAAACTTGGAAGTGTCAAAAGAAAAATGGGGTGCACCGCAACTAGTTGCGGATTGGAGTTTCCCATGTTGGTAACCTTTCCCCAACTTTACAATGACAATAACGAGATGTAAAAAAGTGCATCTATCAAATTGGAACGTGTCGAGGGATTATGTTGTTCCACGGTCCTCAGTTAACACATGATTCAACTCACCTGAGATATTCATTAGTTGACAGCTATGAAGTACTTTGTTATTGTACTGACTACTTAATTTGACTTCTATGCGGTTTTATAGAACCGGCGATAAGGTTCATGTGCTTGCATAATGAGCCGACTGTCCCATTGAATGCCTTGATCTCCATGTCAAAGAAATTTCGATTTCGACTACCGAGGAAGGAGAAATGATGTTATTGTCTCCAGGTTCTTTATGCAGAACACTAGAATGCTCAAAGTAATGAAATTTGGTGTAACAAATTATCACAATAAGATCCGGTGGGATAACCAGTTCAAGCGCCTAGACCTGAAGAACACCGCTTCTAGAGATGTTGATTTTCAGTTTGGATATTTACCATCCTTAGATAAGTTCAGCTCGGACGGTGTTCGTAGCTGCTTGATACATGACTTGTCAGTGGCTGATCCCTTTGCTAGAGAGATATATGCAAGATTTGGGCCAATTTCTGCATAGTGTTACTTTAACACCCTATATTTTGTACTTGGTCCGAACAATATACTTCATCACTTGGTTAATGTACTTCAGACTTGATGTTATTCTTGTGAACATGGTCTAATATTCTAATGCTTTCCGGATGTATGTACTACTAGTGATATATATAGAAGCTAGCAATTGGTTGACGAGAATCTACTAAAAAAGCACGTAACGGATGTTCACATTCGGTTCGTCAATGCTATATCATGTATGCTTGACGAAGGCGATAATAGAACCGCCATGAGAACACCGGCCGAACAAAGATAATCAAAGATCCACATCTTGGGAGAGGCAAAATTCTTACGGATTAGGTGAATACCATATAAGCCATTAACTTCGGACCACACCTCACGTGCATCGGCATCCTCTTAGTTTCAAAGGCGGCGGGGATCGAAAAAATGCAAATAGCCGGTAATTACTTGTCAAAAATAAATCCAAGAAAGGAAACTTTTATTGTTCATAGAGGCTGACATGTGGGACCCATGAGCCGGCGGCGTCTCAAGGTTTCAAAGGCGCCATGTGATCGAAAGAAAATGGCAAATAGCACGAAATTATTGGTCAAAAATAAATCCAACAAAGGAAAGGTTTATTGTTCAAAGAGGCTGACATGTGGGACACATGAGCCGGCGAGCGTCCTCGACGTTTTAAAGGTGGAATGAGATCGAAAGAAAAAATAAGCCAAACTTCAGTTGGTAAAAAAAACAAGAAAAAACACATTTATCGTTCTGAGAGGATGACATACGGGACCCATGAGGCAGCAGCACCTCAACGTTTCCAAGGCGGCATGGGATCCAAAAAAGGCAACTAGTCAGAAATTAGGGGTCAAAAATAAATCAAAGAAAGGAAAGGTTTATTGTTCACAGAGGCTGACATGCGGGACCCATGAGCCAGAAGAGTCCTCAACGTTTCAAAGGCGGCAGGGGATCAAAAAAAAGGAAGTAGCCACAAATTAGGGGTAAAAAATAACTCCAAGAAAGGAAAGTATTTTTAGGACGACATGCGGGTCACATTTTGCAGCGAGCGGTCTCATCGTTACAAAGGTGGCACGGGATCGAAAGAAAAAGCAAGTGACCAAATATCACGAGCCAAAAATAACTCCGAGAAAAAAACTTTCTTGTACATAGGGAATGACATGCGGGTCCCATTTTGCGACGGCGGTCTCAACGTTTCCAAGGTGGCACGGGATCAAAAGAAAAAGAAGTAGCCAGAAATTAGGGGTAAAAAATAATATATCCAAGAAAGGAAACGTTTATTCTACATAGAGGATGACTTGCGGGACCCACAAGCCAGCAGCTTCCTCAACGTTTCAGATGCAGCATGAGATCAAAAGAAAAAGGCAAGTGACTAAATATCAGGTGCCAAAAATAATCCAAAAAAACTTTTATTGTACATAGAGGATGACATGCGGGTCCCATTTTGCAGCGACGGTCTCAACGTTTCAAAGTTGACATGAGATCGAAAGAAAAAGGCAAGTGACCAAATATCGAGAGCCAAAAATAATCCACGAAAAGAAACTTTTATTGTACATAGAGGATGACATGTCGGCCCCATTTTGCAATAGCGGTCGGCACAGGACCAAAATAAAAAGGAAGTAGCCAAAAACAGGAAAGATTTCAATTGGGCTGCATCTGGACATCTGAGCCTTCGAACTACCCTGCTGGAAGCCTTTTAACTCGTACAATTTAAGCCCACTCAAAAACAGGAAAGTCCTATGCTTGGCAAAAACAAAAAACAAGGAGATTCAACATATAAGTTTGTTTACGTAAAAACAAAGATTTAATTTATCCCTTTGCAATAGCTCAGAGCGAAATACACTGTTTATTGTCTGCAAAATAATCAAGATATCACATGTTTTTTTACGGGGGAGGCTGACATCGGGGCCCGATGAGCCGACGGCGTCGTCAACGTTATAAAGGCGGCAGGGGATCGAAAGAAAAAATAAACCAAAAATCAGTTGGTAAAAAAATCAAAGAAAATAAACATTTATCGTTCTAAGAGGATGACATGCGGGACCCTTGAGGCAGTAGCTTCCTCAACGTTTCCAAGGCGGCACGGGATAAAAAAAAGGCGAAATAGCCAGAAATTAGGGGTCAAATAACTCCAAGAAAGGAAAGGTTTGTTGTTTATAGGCTGACATGTGGGACCCATGAGCCGAGCAGGTTCCTCGGCGTTTCAAAGGTGGCATGAGATCGAAAGAAAAAGGCAAGTGACCAAATATCGGGACCCGAAAATAATCCAAGAAAAGAAACTTTTATTGTACATAGAGGATGACATGCGGGACCCATTTTGCAGCAGCGGTCTCAACGTTTCCAAAGGCGGCACGGGATCATAAGAAAAAGGAAGTAGCATCTGGCCAAAATAATCCAAGAAAAGAAAGATTTCAATTGGGCTGGATCTGGCCATCTGGGCCTACGAACTATCCTGCTCGGCCTTTTGTTTCGTACAATTGCAGCCCACTCCAAAACATGAAAGTCTTTTTTTCGATAAAAAACATGAAAGTCCTATGTTTCGCAAAAACAAAAAACAAGGAGATTCAACATATAAGTTTGTTTATGTAAAAATAAAGATTTGATTTATCTGTTTGCAAAGCTCAGAGCGAAATACACTGTTTATTGTCTGCAAAATAATCGAAATATCACATATTTCTTGTACGGGGAGGCTGACATCGGGGACCCATGAGCCGATGAGCGTCGTCAACGTTTTAAAGGCGACAATAGATCGAAAGAAAAAATAAGCCATAAATCAGTTGGTAAACAAAATCCAAGAAAAGAAACATTTACCTTTCCGAGAGGATGACATGCGGGACCCATGAGGCAGCAGCATCCTCAACTATTCCAAGGCGGCAGGGGATCAAAAGAAAAAAAGGAAATAGCCAGAAATAAAGTAGGGTCAAAAATAAATCCATCAAAGGAAAATTTTATTGTTCATAGAGGATGACATGTGGGACCGACCTGCCAACTGCGTCGTCATCGTTTCAAAGGGGGCAGGGGATCAAAAGAAAAAGGCAAATAGCCAGAAATTAGGGGTAAAAAATAAATCCAACAAAGGAAACTTTTATTATTCATAGAGGATGACATGCGGGACCCATGAGCCAGCAGGTTCCTCAACGTTTCAAACTCGGCATGAGATCGAAAGAAAAAGGCAAGTGACCAAATATCAGGAGCCAAAAATAATCCAAGAAAAGAAACTTTATTGTACATAGAGGATGACATGCGGGTCCCATTTTGCAGCAGCGGTCTCAACGTTTCAAATGCGGCTTGAGATCAAAAGAAAAAGAAAGTTGATTGTACATAGAGGATGACATGCGGGTCCCATTTTGCAGCAGCGGTCTCAACTTTTCCAAGGCGGCACAGGACCAAAAGAAAAATGAAGTAACCCGAAATTAGGGGGTGAAAAAAATCCAAGAAAAGAAAGATTTCAATTGGGCTGCATCTGGATTCTAGGCCTTCGAACTATCCTTCTTGGCCTTTTGTCTCGTACAATTTCAGCCCACTCCAAAACAGGAAAGTCGGATTTATCTAAAAAAAACAGGAATGTCCCATGCTTCGCAAAAAACAAAAAACAAGGAGATTCAACATATAAGTTTGGTTATGAAAAATAAATATTTAATTTATCCATTTGCAATACCTCAGAGCGAAGTACACTGTTTATTGTCTGCAAAATAATCAAGATATCACATGTTTCTTGTACGGGGAGGCTGACATCGGGGACCCATGAGGCAGCAGCGTCGTGAACGTTTTAAAGGCGGCAGGAGATCGAAATAAAAAATAAGCCAATCAGTTGGTAAACAAAATCCAAGAAAAGAAACATTAACCTTTCTGAGAGGATGACATGCGGGACCCATGAGGCAGCAGCATCCTCAACTATTCCAAGGCGGCAGGGGATCAAAAGAAAAAAAAGGAAATAGCCAAAAATTAAGTAGGGTCAAAAATAAATCCATCAAAGGAAACTTTTATTGTTCATAGAGGATGACATGTGGGACCGACCTGCCAGCTGCGTCGTCATCGTTTCAAAGGAGGCAGGGGATCAAAAGAAAAAGGCAAATAGCCAGAAATTAGGGGTAAAAAATAAATCCAACAAAGGAAACTTTTATTTTTCATAGAG
Source organism: Lolium rigidum (assembly GCF_022539505.1). Taxonomy (NCBI): domain Eukaryota; kingdom Viridiplantae; phylum Streptophyta; class Magnoliopsida; order Poales; family Poaceae; genus Lolium; species Lolium rigidum. The sequence goes on from NC_061511.1 coordinate 128,970,865, forward strand.
GATGACATGCGGGACCCATGAGCCAGCAGGTTCCTCAACGTTTCAAACTTGGCATGAGATCGAAAGAAAAAGGCAAGTGACCAAATATCAGGAGACAAAAATAATCCAAGAAAAGAAAGTTTATTGTACATAGAGGATGACATGCGGGTCCCATTTTGCAGCGGTCTCAACTTTTCGAAGGCGGCACGGGACCAAAAGAAAAATGAAGTAACCAGAAATTAGGGGGTGCAAAAAAATCCAAGAAAAGAAAGATTTCAATTTGGCTGCATCTGGACATCTGGGCCTGCGAACTATCCTGCTAAGCCTTTTGTCTTGTACAATTTCAGCCCACTCCAAAACAGGAAAGTCAGATTTATCTAAAAAAAAACAGGAAAGTCCTATGCTTCGCAAAAAACAAAAAACAAGGAGATTCAACATATAAGTTTGTTTATGAAAAATAAATATTTAATCTATCCGTTTGCAATAGCTCAGAGCGAAGTACACTGTTTATTGTCACGCAAAATAATCAAGATATCACATGTTTCCTGTACGGGGAGGCTGACATCGGGGACCCATGAGCCAGCAGCGTCGTCAACGTTTCAAACGTGGCATGAGATCGAAAGAAAATGGAAATAGCCAAAAATCAGAGGGTGAAAAAAACCAAGAAAATAAACTTTTATAGCACATAGAGGATGACATGCGGATCCCATGAGCCAGCAAGGTTCCTCAACGTTTCAAACGTGGCATGAGATCGAAAGAAAAAGGCAAGTGACCAAATATTAGGAGCCAAAAATAATTCAAGAAAAGAAACGTGATTGTACATAGAGGATGACATGCGGGTCCCAATTAGCGACGGCGGTATCACCGTTTGAGAAGCGGCGGGGATCGAAAGAAAAAAGGCAAGTGACCAAATATGAGGTGCCAAAAAGAATCCAAGAAAAGAAAGTTTTATAGTACATAGAGGATGACATGCGGGTCCCATTTAGCAGCAGCGGTATCACCGTTTGAGATGCGGCAGGGGATCAAAAGAAAAAGGCAAGTGACCAAATTTGAGGTGCCAAAAAAATCCAAGAAAAGAAAGTTTTATAGTACATAGAGGATGACATGCGGGTCCCATTTAGCGACGAGCGGTATCACCGTTTAAGAGGCGGCGGGGGATCGAAAGAAAAAGGCAAGTGACCAAATTTGAGGTGCCAAAAAAAATCCAAGAAAAGAAAGTTTTATAGTACATAGAGGATGACATGCGGGTCCCATTTAGCGACGAGCGGTATCACCGTTTGAGAGGCGGCAAGGGATCAAAAGAAAAAGGAAGTAGCCAGAAATCAGGGGGTCAAAAAAAATCCAAGAATAGAAAGAATTTTGGTTCATAGAGGATGACATGCGGGATCCATGATCCTGCATCGTAAATGGCTCGATCGGAGAGCGTTGAAGTAGCCAGAAATCAGGGGGTGAAAAAAATCCAAGAAGAAAGATTTCAATTGGGCTGCATCTGGACATCTGGGCCTTCGAACTATCCTGCTTGGCCTTTTAACTCGTACAATTTCAGCCCACTCCAAAATAGGAAAGTTCAGAATTTTCTAAAAAAAATAGGAAAGTCCTATGCTTCGCAAAGACAAGAAAACAAGGAGATTCAACATACAAGTTTTTTTTATGTAAAAATAAAGATTTAATTATCCGTTTGATATAGCTCAGAGCGCAATACACTGTTTATTGTCTGCAAAATAATCAAGATATCATATGTTTCTTGTACGGGGAGGCTGACATCGGGGACCCATGAGCCAGCGGCGTCGTCAACGTTTTAAAGGCGGCAGGGGATGGAAAGAAAAAATAAACCAAAAATATGTTGGTACAAAATCCAAGAAAAGAAACATTTTCGTTCTAAGAGGATGACATGCGGGACCCATGAGGCAAGCGGCATCCTCGGCGTTTATTGTTCATGGAGGCTGACATGTGGGACCCGTGAGCCGGCGGCCGTCCTCAACATTTTAAAGGCAGCAGGAGATCGAAAGAAAAAATTAGCCAAAAATCATTTGGTAAACAATATCCAAGAAAAGAAACATTTACCGTTCTGAGAGGATGACATGCGGGACCCATGAGGCAGCAGCATCCTCAACGATTCCAAGGCGGTAGGGGATCAAAGAAAAAAAAAGGAAATATCCCGAAATTAATTAGGGGTTCAAAATAAATCCATCAAAGGAAACTTTTATTGTTCACATAGGATGACATGTGGGACCGACCTGCCAACAGCGTCCTCATCGTTTCAAAGGGGGCAGGATATCAAAAGAAAAAGGCAAATAGCCAGAAATTAGGGGTCAAAAATAACTCCAAGAAAGGAAACTTTTATTGTTCGTAGAGGATGACATGCGGGACCCATGAGCCAGCAGCTTACTCAACGTTTCAAAGGCGGCATGAGATCGAAAGAAAAAGGCAAGTGGCAAAATATCGGGAGCCAAAGATAATCCAAGAAAAGAAACTTTATTGTGCATAGAGGATGACATGCGGGTCCCAATTAGCAGCGAGCGGTCTCAACGTTTCAAATGCGGCTTGAGATCAAAAGAAAAAGAAAGTTGATTGTACATAGAGGATGACATGCGGGTCCCATGAGTCAGCATCTTACTCAACGTTTCCAAGGCGGCAGGGGATCAAAAGAAAAAGGAAATAGCCAAAAATCAGAGGGTGGAAAAAAACCCAAGAAAATAAACTTTTATAGCACATAGAGGATGACATGCGGGTCCCATGAGCCGACGGGGTCCTCAACGTGGCATGAGATCGAAAGAAAAAGGCAAGTGACCAAATACCAGGAGCCAAAAATAATTCAAGAAAAGAAACTTGATTGTACATAGAGGATGACATGCGGGTCCCAATTAGCGAGCAACGGTATCACCGTTTGAGAAGCGGCAGGGGATCGAAAGTAAAAGGCAAGTGACCAAATATGAGGTGCCAAAAAGAATCCAAGAAAAGAAAGTTTTATAGTACATAGAGGATGACATGCGGGTCCCATTTAGCGACAGCGGTCTCACCGTTTGAGAGGCGGCAGGGGATCGAAAGAAAAAGGTAAGTGACCAAATATGAGGTGCCAAAAAAATCCAAGAAAAGAAAGTTTTATAGTACATAGAGGATGACATGCGGGTCCCATTTAGCAACAGCGGTAGCACCGTTTGAGAGGCGGCAGGGGATCGAAATAAAAAGGCAAGTGACCTAATTTGAGGTGCCAAAAAAATCCAAGAATTTTTTTTTATAGTACATAGAGGATGACATGCGGGTCCCATTTAGCAGCAGCGGTATCACCGTTTGAGAGGCGGCAGGGGATCGAAAGAAAAAGGCAAGTGACCAAATTTGAGGTGCCAAAAAAATCCAAGAAAAGAAAGTTTTATAGTACATAGAGGATGACATGCGGGTCCCATATAGCAAGCGAGCGGTATCACCGTTTGAGAGGCGGCAAGGGATCAAAAGAAAAAGGAAGTAGCCGGAAATCGGGGGTCAAAAAAATCCAAGAATAGAAAGAATTTTGGTTCATAGAGGATGACATGCGGGACCCATGATCCCGCATCGTAAACGGCTCGATCGGAGAGCGTTGAACGAGATGGCGCGATCGAGAAAAAAAACAATGCCAGAGAGGCTGCCATCTGGGCCCTACATCCCTCGGCGGTGCGGATTTGTGTTGACTCGGCCGGCGAACCCGAGAATTCGAGATGCACCACGTCCCGGGCCACCATACGCCACGTTTTGGCCGTTTTCGTCGGGCTAGGTGGCCTCAAAAACGAGAAAAAAACGTTTTGACATGCACAACGGACAGACCCAAAATCGTCGGCCATGGTACACCAGCAACCACGGCGCGACTTCAACTTCGTCGGCCATGGCAACTTTTCTTGTAGTGTTAAGGGAAACTTGCTGCTATTCTACAAACCTCTGTTCTTGGAGGCCCAACACTGTCTACAAGAATAGAAGCACCCGTAGACATCAATGATCGTGTGATCATCAGGCTTACTGGTGGCTTATGTGTATGCTTGGTTCAATTCGTATGTTGCTATGGCTTGTGTATATAGCTCTTCACCATGTACTAGTGGATGTTGTTGCATGTGAATCTATTGATGTTGCTCTTCTAGAGTTTATGTGATGCTCAAGTTGGTGTTGATGCATGCTGGTGCTTGCTCAGGCCCTTGCTATTGCTTGCAATGATACATTGGATCATCTGCAAGGCCTGGTGCATGGTTTACTAATCTGTTTCATTTATCTGTGTAGTTCCGATCTATTAAATAGATAAATGATGTGAACTGCCGTGCAGTGATGATCACATAAGTGGATTTAGTAGAGCTAGAGGGATGCCAACCATTTGTTGGGGACCCTAGCTCCCTTTGAACCCTTCTGGGTAATGATATGCTATTTGGCTTGATGATTTTGTGGTTGAGGTGGCCTCAACAGCAATTCCTTGCTGTTTTGGTAGCTCTCACCTTAGGTGGCTTGCTGTGCATGGACAAATACTTACTGGCTGATCAAGTTTGATTGCCAGAAGCTTTTTGATGTTGAAAAGTACTTGCAGAAACATATTTCTCTGCATGTCTGATGGTTTGTTCATGATTATGTTATACCTCACTCCAGCTCCTAGAAAATGGTGTTGGTGTAGAGGTTTTGCTTCTGGATGATTTTTGTGCTTGCCCTGCTCCTCCTAGTGGTTTGTGCTTGATCTACTCCATGCTTTGATGCTCAACAGAAAACAATTCTTTGGTGGAACTGATTCTGGATGATTTTACTGGCTATGAATTCTTCCTGTTCTTGTGTTCTTACCCTGTGGAGCTGTTGTCGATGAACAACTAGGGTTTGGGCTGTGAAAAGGTTTTATATGGTTCTCCCTTGCTCCCGTGGTCGATAGCACCACCAGGTCACTTTGGTGACTCTCCCCTGGCTTGTGTGTGCTGTTATGCATGCAACACACCCTGTGAGCTGCCTGTGTGCTTCACAGGTTGGGACTTGGTCCTTTGGCTTGGCTTCCCCGGCAGTGTTGAGATTATCCTCTCAATTTGATCATTTTGCCACTAACCTGCCAAGTGGCTTTGCCACTTGGCATGATTTGCTTTTCTATGTGTTGTGTTAATATGCAGGGATCAAAGGAATGCTCAAGAAGTTCTTCATCAAGTGTTGATCAAGAATTCTTGAAGAATTTAGCTAGTAGTTTAGCCATTTGCATAACTTTGTAATTTTCATTTTCTTTTTCATTTATTTAATTTCTGTAATATGTTGGAATAAGTATAATTCATAAGAATATTGTAAATGACTTTGTATCTTGTGTGTTAATAAATAAAGCTCAAGGTTTCTCTATTGAGCTTTAAATATGTGTTATATTCTTTTATATTCCTGATTATTCAATTATTTAATGAATTATCCCTATTTGAATTATAATGTAATTAATTAATGTTTGAATTTGAAATTCAAACATAACTGGTTTGATCTCAATCATGCAACTTAAGTTGAGAGGATATATGTTCCCCTCTCTTCTCGAAAACCCTAGTTGAGTTTAGAGAGGTCCAAGTTTATCGCACTCTCGAAACCCTAACCCTATGTGGTGTCGAGAGAGAAACTTGTCCCTCCTAAGATGCAGGTTTTCTTTAAAAGCGCGAAATTTCCCCAGATTTTACGATGCAATGCACATCCCTTTCTAAATTCTACCCCTCGATCGTCTCTAAACCTAGGATATTATAGCCTTTCCTCCTTAAAGAAAACTTCGTCCCGAACTTGTGGTTGTAATACCTGAACAGTTCTGGGTATGACTTCCTCAAATCTTCCTCTTTTTCCCAAGTGGCTTCTCTCTCAAGATGATGCTTCCATTGTATCTTGCAATACTTAATAGTTCTATTCCTGAGTTGTTTCCAGTTTTCCTCGAGAATTTTGGCTGGCTTCTCTATATAAGTCAGATCTGGCTGAATATCTAACTCGTCATGGGATATTGGCTCATCTGGTGTCTTTCGACATTTTCTGAGTTGCGACACATGAAACACATTGTGTACCTGGGCTAATCTTCCCGGTAGATCCAATTCAAAAGCTAACCCTCGGTTCTGACTCAGTATCTTGAAAGGTCCGATGTATCTAGGGCTAAGCTTCCCCTTCACTCCGAATCTCTGGAGACCTTTCATCGGACTTAACTTAAGATAAACCATGTCCCCGACTTTTGGTTCCCATGTCCTTCTCTTTTGGTCTGCATAACTCTTCTGTCGGCTTTGGGCTATCTTGAGTCTGTCCCTTATCACATCAATTATTTGTTGCTTCTCCTTCACATAATCTGGATCAAACTCCTTGCTTGAACCTGCCTCGTACCAACAGATAGGTGACCTACACTTCCTTCCGTACAGAGCTTCAAACGGTGCCATCTTGATGCTGCTTTGGTAGCTGTTGTTGTAAGAAAACTCTGCTAATGGTAAGTGCTCCTCCCATGATCATCCGAAGTCTAGGGCACAAGCCCTAAGCATATCTTCCAGTATGTGGTTCGTCCTCTCCGTTTGTCCTCCCGTCTGAGGATGATAGGCGGTGCTATAGTCTAATTTGGATCCTAAAGCTTCATGAAGTTGCTTCCAAAAGGCTGAGGTGAACACAGATCCTCGATCTAACACTATTTTCTTGGGAACTCCATGTTTACTTACTATCTCTTTGATGTAAAGATCTATGAGTTTTTCTCCTTTGTCTTGTTGGTTTACGGCTAAGAAATGTCCTTCTTTTTATTGGTCATGGGTAGTCCGGTGATGAAATCCATTCCTATCTCTTCCCACTTCCATTCTGGGATTGATAAAGGTTGTAATGGTCCAGTTGGACTTTGGTGTTCTGCCTTCACCCTTTGACAAGTATGGCACTCCGCCACATATTGTGCAATTCCTCTCTTCATGTTATTCCACCAGAATAACTCTTTTAGGTCCATGTACATCTTTATACTTCCTGGATGGATGGAATACGGTGTTTGATGAGCTTCTCTAAGTATAACTTCCTTGATCTCGGCGTTATCTCGAACGCAAATCCTTTTCTGGAACCATAATGATCCAGAATCTCCTCGGTGGAATTCTGATGGTCTTCCTTCATCGATCCTTCTCATTTCCTCCATGATGAATGGATCATCAAGTTGACCCATGATAATATCATTTCTTAAGTTCACACTTAATTCATCTGCCACTTGTAGTGCTGATAGTCCTTCATGTGCTTCCTTCTCCCAAAGTTGTATCTGTGCTTGGCTTATTTCCTTCTTCAACTCCGGTGCTATTTCTTGTTCTACTCCTCCAGTACTCTTTCTACTTAAGGCATCCGCTACAACGTTAGCCTTTCTGGAGTGTAATTGATGGTCAGGTCATAATCCTTGATTAACTCTAGCCATCTTTTCTGTCGCATATTCAATTCCTTCTGAGTGAAGAAGTACTTGAGACTCTTGTGATCTGTATAAAGCTCACACTTGGCTCCATAGAGAAAATGTCTCCAAGTTTTTAGTGCAAATACGACCGCTGCTAGCTCTAGGTCATGTGTTGGATAGTTCACTTCATGAGGTCTGAGTTGCCTTGATCCATAAGATATTACTTTCCGATCCTGCATGAGTACGCAACCTAATCCATGCTTGGATGCGTCACAATACACGGTGTAATCCTTGCCAACTTCTGGAACTGCTAACACCGGTGATGTGGTGAGTTTCTCCTTTAGAGTCTGAAAACTCTTCTCACACTCATCAGACCACACGAATGGTGTGTTCTTCCTTAACAACTTAGTCACTGGTCCTGTTATCTTGGAGAATCCTTTGATCAATCTTCTATAGTATCCTGCCATTCCTAAGAATCCTCGGATTTCGTTGACATTCTTTGGTGCTTCCCATTCTAAAACTGCTGCTACCTTACTTGGGTTTACTGCTATCCCATCTTTGTTGATAACATGACCAAGGAATTCTACTTGATCTAGCCAAAATTCACACTTACTAAATTTGGCATAGAGCTGATGTTCTCTTAGTGTTTTCAACACTATCCTAAGATGCTCTGCATGTTCAGCTTTATCCTTGGAGTATATCAAGATATCATCGATGAACACGATGACAAACTTGTCCAGACATGGCATGAAGATCTTATTCATGAGATTCATGAATATTGCTGGGCATTGGTTAACCCAAAAGGTACTACTAAGTACTCATGATGTCCATACCTTGAAACAAAGGCAGTTTTAGGAACATCTTCCTTTTTGATCTTTATCTGATGCTATCCTGATCTCAGATCAATCTTGGAAAAGACTCTGGCTCCTCTAACCTGGTCAAATAGATCCTGTATTATGGGAAGTGGATACTTGTTCTTGATAGTAACATTGTTCAAGTTCCTGTAGTCTCCGCACATCCTTCGGCCTCCATCCCTTTTGTCCACGAATATTACTGGTGATCCCCATGGTGAAATACTCTCCTGAATGAATCCTTTCTGTTCTAGGTCATCCAATTGTTCCTTGAGTTCCTTCAACTCCTTAGGCCCCATCTTGTATGGTGCCTTAGCAATCGGAGTTGTTCCCGGAATTAGGTCGATAGTGAACTGTAATATCCCAGGTAATGGGGTTACAAAAATAGAGGAAACAGATGTGTGCATTGCATTCATGCATAGAAAATCTGGGGAATTTTCGCGCCTTAAAGTAAAACAGTCACAGTAACTGAAGTTTCACTTGACCTTGGTGGAATTGAAGTAGCTCATCAAGCCAAGTGCTATAAACCTCAATGTGACTTTGTTCAAACCTTGTTTTGGGAAGTGATGATTTGATCTAAGGTGTTAGATCAAATGGAACTGATAATCAACACAACAACACTTTACTCAATGATCAATTACTTGATCTTATAAAATATTATAATATGGCAATCCTTGTCATAACATATGAACACCAATTCAATTGCAGATCAAGTAACAATAAAATGGAGAAACTATTCTTCACTTATCTTTTCCATGTCTTAAACAAATCCATGATCCTACCATGAACCTCATGGTATTCATATTATTTCATTCTTGGAAATAAGACAAGGAGATCAAATCCAGAAATAGAAATTTCTCTCTATTCCAAGTTATTATACATCAAACCTAGAGAGGTGAGAGAGTCCTATTTTATTTATTAGAGAAGCAATGACAAACTTAGAACTAAACCTTGGATATAAATATCCATATGATCACAATATTATCTTCAAGAAGAACCTAGAGTATTATTTAAGCCTTCCCAAATGAGAGAGACCATTCATATTAAACCTAGCTTTACCTATCTAAGAATCCAGGACAACCATTGAACCAAAGTATTAGGTTGTAAACCATTTCCTCTTGGAATGGTGAGATAACCTAATATCAAATGCAACAAGACTATATCCATGAATAGGTGAAGTAAAGTAGAGATTAAATCAACTAAGTCCTCTAGGTAGAGACTTAATCTTTCATACCTAAAGAGATCTTGTGAGTACACCATAAACCCTAGGCTTATATCCCAACCTTTACTTGTGAACCACTTGGTGATCACAAGTAGAATCCTAGCACATCTATTTTTCATTCATTCATCAATTAAAGAACCTAAGAAAACCTTAGAGTAAAACTCCATACTTAATATGGTGAGAAACCATCCATCCATATGACCAAAGTTAACCATAAAAAGAACTATAACAACTTTAGCTACTTTAATGATAAGTCGATGATATCAATAGAAGTTAATTGGGAGAAGACAAAACTAATTCTCAAGTCCTGAGTAATTAAAGGAGCACATGAAGAATTAAGCAAGTAATCATATTACCTTGGTTAGGGGAGATTAAACCCTAGCAAATGCAATACGATGGCATCTCAATTCCATAAACCAGAGTTATATCTCAACCCTAGTTTATGTATCACTATGGTGATCATAATATAAAACCAGGCCATAATTGAGATCCAAGCCAATTGCCATTAGGTGAATATGATGAGAATCTTGGAATTGTTCACTAGTTAAAGCTTATGCTTAAATATGGAACATAAGAATAATCTAGTGCCAAACTCTATAATTAAAACCATATGTGGTGATCAACCACTTATCATTAGCAACTAGACCCAACCAAGATGAGAGGAATGTCTACTCCATGCCATTCAAAAGGTGTTATTAAATCTAATCCAGGTACCACCCTTGCGATATGGATATCATCAAATCTACACAACCTTAACAAGCATGTGCTCACATAAAATTATGTGCAAATAACAACATTCCCAAATAAGAGGTTAAACCCTTAGAGACATTTTAGCACATGAAATCATGCCATGGAAACCACCTTCTTATTTGAAATTCAGTAATAAATATTACCATGAGATTGATTCTTGCAAAATAAAACCAAATGAAAATCTACATGTCATTAAACCAGAAAACAATCAAAAAGAATATAATTTGAATATCTCCAGAGAAAATATTCAAATTTATGTCTACATGGATAATTAAGTCCAAATACCAATAGTAGTTAAGAAAACAATGTTGTTGTACATATTAAATTTGTTAATTCACAACAACAATCTTTAAGTGCCTGGAATGAATATTACTTGAATTCAATCAATCAAATTTATAAAATATGAGTGGATTCAAAACAGTATTTAAATTAACAAAATAAAAAACAGAAAAAAAAAACTGAAATAAAAGAAGGAAGAGAAACAGGCTCACCTGGCTGTGTAACCCATGAAAAAGCCCAGCAGTAGCCTGCAGAGCTGCCCAACACCATCACCACCCCGCAGCCCAGCCCAGCCCAACTTACCTGTTCGTTCCAAAATATCGGAGGAGGTCATCCTCATCTCCTTCCTCGCGCATGGAGGCCGGCAAGGCGCCGTGATCGTCTTCGCGGCACCGGCTGTCGGCCCCTCCTCGTCCGAGGGCATGACGAGGCATACCACGGAACCCTATAAATACCCTAGACGAAGACCTAGCAACGTTTTCTTCTTCCTACGGTTCGATTCCCTCCCCCAAACCAAACCCTGGCCGCACCGGTGAATTCAATTGCCGGCGATGGAAGCCTCCCCGAGCCAAGGCAAGCACACCAGCTTCATCACCGTCCTCGACAAGGTCAGCCTATGCAAGGAATTAAGCCGCCGTGCCCTAAATCGACGCCGTCGACTTCATCCTCTCCGACGGCCGGCGCCATGAATTCCGGCGACACCGGCTCCCATTGACCTCGCCGACCCGCCCTCCATACTCGCGGTGAGTTGCGATTCCGCTGGTGCATCTTGGCCCTCTTCCTAGTGCCCTACATCGCCACCGCGTTGCGCGTCCGCAAGCGTCGCCACTCGGCCCCGCCGGCGAGCGAGCTCTGGTGACCCAAAAACGGCGGCGCTACCATCATTAGCATCCCCGTGTCGCGTAGAGCGACAAGAGCATCACCGTGCGCCGTAAATCGCACGGAGTCTCGCCGCCGTCGTGATTTCCCGCCGGCGATAAGCTCCCAGGTCAGATTCTCTATTTTGACCCCGGTCAATGACACAGTGGCGGCTGACGTGGCCATAGGCCCACCGGTCGGTGACCACGGGTAGTATCGACTTGGTGTATTTAGCAGTTTCTTTTGTTTTAACTCCAATTCAATAAAACCTGAAACTTCAAATAAATGTAGAAAATTCATAAAAGCTCAGAAAAATGCAAATAAAATATCAAAATTCTTATAAAAGAAAAATCTATCCAATAAAAATATAAAATAAAATTTATATTTTTACTAAAAATTCAATTATTTATTACTTGTAATTAAGCCTTTAATTTTTTATTCTAAAATCAAATAAAATTCAATAATTAAGAAAAGTTCTGAAATAAATAAAAAACCAGTAAAAGAAATAAAGAAAACATGAAAACTAATTTTCTTTATTTGCTATTTTATTAAATCTTTATTAGTGGAATTTAAACCCTAATTAATAATTGTCTTAATTATTAATTCCTTAAAAATAAGAATAGGTCAAATCCAATATTCTTTTTAATGCAAAATTATTAATAACTTCAACTTTATATTGAAGTTATCAAGTTCATAACTACATGGTAATTAAGAAACCCTAATTCCATATTGAATAAAGAGCACAACCTCATAAATTGTATGTGAAACCCAAAACCCTAATTCCACTAGAAATCCTAGCTCCACTATTTCATGTGAACTCCAAATTATTTTAAAACCTAAACCCAAGTTAACATGAGATCATGTTACTTCATTAGTAGTTATAGACCCATAATTAGCAGCTAAATACTTACCAAGTTCACATAAAATATAGGAACCCTAACACTAACAATTTAGCATCCTATTTATGTAAACTCAACAAACAAAGATAATCAAGTAGGGTTAACCAAGTGTAAACCCTAGATCCTATTACCCAAAACCATCATCCTTATTTATCCCTATTTAGCATCACACCATTGTGAAGAACCATAATAGCAACCATGCCCATTAATTGTCCATCACACACTAAAACACTAAACCCTACTCGTGTTAAATAATTAACAAACATCCTATTTAGGAACCAACCAATCTTTACTTAGGAAATTCAATAGCAAACCTAAACAACCCCAACCTAATTATTATACTTCTTATTATTTAAGAAGTATGTTCTCCAAAAGTTATTCTTTTGAAGAAAATAGAGAGTAACCTCAACCCTAATTGATATACTTCTTATTACTTAAGAAGTATGTTCTTCAAAAGTTATTCTTTTGAAGAAAATAAGAAATTCTCATCAACCACTGCTTATAAGGACCTACTATAAACCCTAGCTAGCAATCACCAACAAGATGAACCCACCATGGTAGCAACCATGTATAATGTATAATTAATTGCTTAAGTTGCTCATGCTTAAGTAAAACCAATCAAGCCTAGTTGCTGATGAATCCCACTATGTTGTGATCCATCTTATACTTACCCAGAAACTAGCTGGAACCAGAATAAATCATAGCAAACCACAAACCCAATTGTCATACTTGTTCTTTATTAAAGAACATGTTCTTCAAAAGTTATTCTTTTGAAGAATATAACAAGTAATCATTAACCATGCCATAGAGTATTAAAACTGACAACTGCTCTTTACTTGCTATACTACTAATAATATTTGCTTGTGTATGACTGTTACTTTACATTATACCACTTGCTTATGATTCTAAAGCAACACAAACCTGAATAAGAACCTTGTTTGTAAATCACTCTAAAAGTGCAACACACCCTGAACTAATCATTACCACTCACTAATCCTAAATCATCGGGGTTAGGTCACGCTTAGAGCGATTGCATCTCATTATTAAGCATTATTGCATCCTTGCCAATCTTTTAAACATCGTCCTTACGGACGATGATGCTATTTCAGAAGTTGGAGTTACTACGTATCGAAGACCTTGATCGCATAATCTTGCGAGTCAAGAAAGGCAAGTTCATCACTTGCTCATGTCATTTGAGTATTTCTATCAAATTACTTGCAAAGTATTATGGTTATCACTATTGCACAAAAATCAAAACCACTACTTTCATAACTATGAATATGACTAAGTGGTGGGCAATGGAACCATGGATTGTGTTGATATGGTGGAGGTTCCATTGCACGGGTTTATATCCATCTAGGATTAAACAACAAATGTCGCCGATGATTCTTGTGCCGTAATACCCGTGTTAACCATAAGATCCGGAGTGGGACGGAGTAGTCAAAAGTGTTTCCACCTCTCGTTCATCAACGGATGCGCTTACGCAGTAGCGATTGTGTACGGCGGAACAACCGGAGGGTGGGGATCCCATTCTAATTCCCCACGGTAAAGCATTGCTTGCCGTAGCAGTTGTGTCTTGCGGAACAACCGGAGGGTGGGGATCCCATTCTAATTCCCCATGGTAATGCGGTCTATGATGGGTTGCAGCCACCGGTGTAGGAGTGTATGGTAAGAGCCCAGCACTGTTGTCGTGGTCGGGGTCCACCTTGAAATTACGGGAATAATGGGACCGACGTGGACCCAGGGTCGGCGCATGCAACAAAGGGTGGGTGTTCGAGGTAGCGGAGGAACATGATTGGCTAGACCTTATACCGGGCCTCACACCAAAGGAAGTGTGGACGAGAACATGACTCGGTTGGCACCAAGGTTAAGATCTCTTATGGGTAAAGCAACACACCTCTGCGAGTGTAAAGAACCGTGACTTGTCACTCCCCGTTCCGGGATATGGAAGCTGCGAACGCGGCCGGAAAGGAGCTCCATGAAGTTCTAGTAAACCGGTGAAGGCCGACGGACATAGTTCTTCCGAATAAAAGCAACCTTTTGAAGAAATGGTTATGAAAACTTGCATTGGTATTAGACTTTATGGTCTAATGCTGTAGCTAGTGCATTAAACACCTCTTTCCTATAATGAACTTGTTGAGTACGCTCGTACTCATCCCACTCTTAAATCCCCTGCTTAGGCATGGAGGCATCCAAGGAGGATCTACAGTGCAACTCGAAGGCCGAGGAGCCAACAACTACTTCACGAGACAGGAATCGGTCGGAAGAGTCAGATACCACATACAGCAAGGAGAAAACCTAGTTTAGCCATAGAAGGGAACTAGCTTCCTAAACCTAGCTCCTATTTAGCTTGAGTCTATTCTTAGCCTCTGTAGTTAGTGAAATACTCTACAAATAGAGTTCGTGATAAGACTAGACTACGAGTCGTTCTTCCGGAGTTTATTTGCAGTTTCACCTCATTGTAAAGTAGGAGGCTGTGATGATCTTATGTAACAGAGTCGGTGTTGTAATTCTATAGACATGCCTTGGACCCGCATATGTTTCTGTTGTACCACTCTGAGCGATATAATACCCGTGAAACTGTGTTTCATTGGTGTTATATCAGACTTGCATACTACACCATGCAGTGGTATGTCGGGTCACCACAGTTGGTATCAGAGCAAATGCTTTGACCTAGGATTAAAACCCTTTAAAGGAGACCTATAGGATTGGTAGTGTCTATAGGAAGTCATCTTAGTTAAACCAAATACTTCTTATGACTTGAGATGGATATTCACTTGAGAATAATCCTGACACACTTGAGTCAACATTTCTTACCTAACTTACCAAGATAAAGTAAAGTTAGTCAGCTAATCCCAAACATGTAGTACACAATTAAGTCCTTATAACAATAGATGAGTAGATCACAGTTGGTATACAATACATGGTAGTCCAAAGAGAGGATACAACCATAAGGAAGATATCCTATTGGAAGGTGTATACCAACACATGTTATGGTTAAGTAAGAGTTATTCAGATCTATAATAGTAGAGATAATAAGTGATAAATAAAGGTATATCAGGAATACATCCTATTAGATGGTGTAAACCAATACAAGTAATAGGTAAGTAAATTATTCAAACTTGTGAAACAATTGATAGTAAGTGATACAAACAAGTCATATAAGGTAGTATAAACCATGATCAGTCAATCATGGGAGGTAAGAAAGAGCGATTGGAATAAAATATGTCTACATACATGGTAGAGATAGTAATCATATAAGATTCACATGAGAATCATTATGTGATGGAATAGAAAATCATAAACAGTTACGAGGAGAATAATAAGAACCCAGTTGTTCAACATAAGTGCAAGAATTGTGTTCCAAAACCATGGGAAGTGTGCCAAGCACATAATGACCATAGTTTTACAATAGAAACACTTGGAAGTATAGGAGCTATATTCCAATAGTCATGTGTTTAGAATAGCAATGTTAGAACCAGACATATCATGTCAAGTAGTCCTCAACATAATGGAAGCTAAGTTAATACTTCCAAAGAAAATTAGGTTAACCTTAACTATCCTAGACCACTTTGTTTCAAGTTTATCTCATTGTAATTGTGAAATTAAGGTAAAAGTTGAGACAAATCGTAGAATCCAATATATTCGTGCTAAGTATCACGATATAAACCTATCTTATGTGGTGTTATATACTACACATCTCAGCCTGATGTTTCGAGATGTCTTACTCAACTGTTATATTCAGGCCTATGATGGTGTGTATTATATGCACAAAGCTGAAGTTTCTTGGATTTTATTGGATTTTCATTGTTTGACTAGATCCATACATGAAGTTTGACTTTGATATGCAAATGCATGTTGCAATATCAAGTTCTGACTTGATGCTATAGATCTAGAGGGTAATGGTATTCGTGTGAGGAAGTGACGAATTCTGAAGATCTTAAAGACAAGATGAAGGTTCATCAGAAAAAGGAAGTAAAGTTGTGGGATGTAACCACAATACTCTGAATGAAGTACAATCAGAAACTCATGCTTTACCTCAACAGAGGAGTACGTTAGTACATAAGAAGCATGAAGGTGAGAAATCTGGTGATTATGGTGAAACTGAAGCAGATCCATAATCCACATAGAAGAGGGAATGCATAGGAAATCACTTCGAATACTATAATCATAGTGTTAGCTAGTGGTTTTCTTGCAACAATAAACCCTGAAGAGAGGAAGATGACCTATGAACCCATAGCAGGTATAAGAAGACCATAGTTGATATCAGAAGACCACAATTGGTATAGGATCAATACTGCGAGATAGAGTAGAAGATATCTCGTCCAGTTGATCAGAACCTATAATAGAATCCATTTTTAGATATCAAATAGCCACAGTTGGTATAATAACCACAGCTGGTATCAGTTGGTATTACAAATAGTTCACGATTTAATTATTTGTAACAAAAGTTTGTAAACAAATAAAAAACTTTGTTAACCAAATAACAATGACCTATAATCATTAAGTCGAAGGATTCACATTGGATGTCCACAATTGAGTGGATACACCACAAAGATTCTTCGCGAGACCTTAGAAGAAGTACAAACCATTAGCTAGACCTAGACTAACATTCCAACCAAAAGTCCAATGGTTGGAAGAAAAGGAGTTGAAGACCATAAGAAAACTCTAAGGGGTAGAGTAAAGATTGAGTTGGATGTACAATAACTCAATACTTTGAGCATAATAGAAAAGGAAGGTCTGAACTGAGAGGAAGTTCGATCTTATTTTCATAAGATTGTGGAACAATACTTTCAGAAGAAGGTCGGATCAGAAGCCGAGGTTCATACCTCGAGGACGTAAGAAGTGGATTATAACTTGAGCAAGTGAGTAATAATTACTCAGAAGTACGATAGCTCAAGTCGGCTAAGTTTAATGAAGTTGGACGAAGAAAATACCAAAGAACAAATAAAGCTCTAGATGGCCAAAGATCGAAGAAGATTGAACATATCAATACCAAAGACTAATAGAACGATTCCTTTCATGGAACCTAAATAACCAAAATAGTTTTAGGTATCACCTATAAACCATGATTGGATGGACTAAATTAGTCTAATCCATTCTTAGGAATAAACCATCACGACCATTTCCATGGTAAGTACCTTACTAAGTCCCAATATTGAAGTTTTGGTGGTAAGGGAAAAACAAAGACCTATTTTATCAAATAGGAGAATGTTATCCAATTAGTCCTCAATAAAGACTGCCAGGACAAGAAGAAGTCCCAATCATTGGATCTTCAATGAGATAGGAAACAAGATTATAATAGTTGGAAGAAATCAATGAATCAAAGTAAGAGCCATGGTTCAAAGACAAGTATTATTAGATTCTAGAGAAAAATCATAGAACTGGAGCAAGAAACTGATGTTCAGAGACAAACCCTAATGGATTCCAGGAAGAATCTGGACAAGGAATATATTCAATTATATCCAGTGAGATCACCAAGGAGTTTGAGAAAAGATGTAGTCTGCACAAGTCTGATCCACACTCCGAAACGTGAGAGATATCAAACTTCGAGGACGAAGTTTAGTTTAAGGGGTAGAGACCGTAATATCCCAGGTAATGGGGTTACAAAAATAGAGGAAACAGATGTGTGCATTGCATTCATGCATAGAAAATGCAGGGAATTTTCGCGCCTTAAAGTAAAACAGATCACAGATGATCGAAGTTTCACTTGACCTTGGTGGAATTGAAGTAGCTCATCAAGCCAAGTGCTATAAACCTCAATGTGACTTTGTTCAAACCTTGTTTTGGGAAGTGATGATTTGATCTAAGGTGTTAGATCAAATGGAACTGATAATCAACACAACAACACTTTACTCAATGATCAATTACTTGATCTTATAAAATATTATAATATGGCAATCCTTGTCATAACATATGAACACCAATTCAATTGCGAGATCAAGTAACAATAAAATGGAGAAACTATTCTTCACTTATCTTTTCCATGTCTTAAACAAATCCATGATCCTACCATGAACCTCATGGTATTCATATTATTTCATTCTTGGAAATAAGACAAGGAGATCAAATCCAGAAATAGAAATTTCTCTCTATTCCAAGTTATTATACATCAAACCTAGAGAGGTGAGAGAGTCCTATTTTATTTATTAGAGAAGCAATGACAAACTTAGAACTAAACCTTGGATATAAATATCCATATGATCACAATATTATCTTCAAGAAGAACCTAGAGTATTATTTAAGCCTTCCCAAATGAGAGAGACCATTCATATTAAACCTAGCTTTACCTATCTAAGAATCCAGGACAACCATTGAACCAAAGTATTAGGTTGTAAACCATTTCCTCTTGGAATGGTGAGATAACCTAATATCAAATGCAACAAGACTATATCCATGAATAGGTGAAGTAAAGTAGAGATTAAATCAACTAAGTCCTCTAGGTAGAGACTTAATCTTTCATACCTAAAGAGATCTTGTGAGTACACCATAAACCCTAGGCTTATATCCCAACCTTTACTTGTGAACCACTTGGTGATCACAAGTAGAATCCTAGCACATCTATTTTTCATTCATTCATCAATTAAAGAACCTAAGAAAACCTTAGAGTAAAACTCCATACTTAATATGGTGAGAAACCATCCATCCATATGACCAAAGTTAACTATAAAAAGAACTATAACAACTTTAGCTACTTTAATGATAAGTCGATGATATCAATAGAAGTTAATTGGGAGAAGACAAAACTAATTCTCAAGTCCTGAGTAATTAAAGGAGCACATGAAGAATTAAGCAAGTAATCATATTACCTTGGTTAGGGGAGATTAAACCCTAGCAAATGCAATATGATGGCATCTCAATTCCATAAACCAGAGTTATATCTCAACCCTAGTTTATGTATCACTATGGTGATCATAATATAAAACCAGGCCATAATTGAGATCCAAGCCAATTGCCATTAGGTGAATATGATGAGAATCTTGGAATTGTTCACTAGTTAAAGCTTATGCTTAAATATGGAACATAAGAATAATCTAGTGCCAAACTCTATAATTAAAACCATATGTGGTGATCAACCACTTATCATTAGCAACTAGACCCAACCAAGATGAGAGGAATGTCTACTCCATGCCATTCAAAAGGTGTTATTAAATCTAATCCAGTACCACCCTTGCGATATGGATATCATCAAATCTACACAACCTTAACAAGCATGTGCTCACATAAAATTATGTGCAAATAACAACATTCCCAAATAAGAGGTTAAACCCTTAGAGACATTTTAGCACATGAAATCATGCCATGGAAACCACCTTCTTATTTGAAATTCGAGTAATAAATATTACCATGAGATTGATTCTTGCAAAATAAAACCAAATGAAAATCTACATGTCATTAAACCAGAAAACAATCAAAAAGAATATAATTTGAATATCTCCAGAGAAAATATTCAAATTTATGTCTACATGGATAATTAAGTCCAAATACCAATAGTAGTTAAGAAAACAATGTTGTTGTACATATTAAATTTGTTAATTCACAACAACAATCTTTAAGTGCCTGGAATGAATATTACTTGAATTCAATCAATCAAATTTATAAAATATGAGTGGATTCAAAACAGTATTTAAATTAACAAAATAGAAAACAGAAAAAAAAAACTGAAATAAAAGAAGGAAGAGAAACGAGGCTCACTCAGGTCGTGTAACCCATGAAAAAGCCCAGCAGTAGCCTGCAGAGCTGCCCAACACCATCACCACCCCGCAGCCCAGCCCAGCCCAACTTACCTGTTCGTTCCAAAATATCGGAGGAGGTCATCCTCATCTCCTTCCTCGCGCATGGAGGCCAGCAAGGCGCCGTGATCGTCTTCGCAGCACCGCTGTCGACCCCTCCTCGTCCGAGGGCATGACGAGGCATACCCTGGAACCCTATAAATACCCTAGACGAAGACCTAGCAACGTTTTCTTCTTCCTCTGTTCGATTCCCTCCCCCAAACCAAACCCTGGCCGCACCGGTGAATTCAATTGCCGGCGATGGAAGCCTCCCCGAGCCAAGGCAAGCACACCAGCTTCATCACCGTCCTCGACAAGGTCAGCCTATGCAAGGAATTAAGCCGCCGTGCCCTAAATCGACGCCGTCGACTTCATCCTCTCCGACGGCCGGCGCCATGAATTCCGGCGACACCGGCTCCCATTGACCTCGCCGACCCGCCCTCCATACTCGCGGTGAGTTACTGATTCGCTGGTGCATCTTGGCCCTCTTCCTAGTGCCCTACATCGCCACCGCGTTGCGCGTCCGCAAGCGTCGCCACTCGGCCCCGCCGGCGAGCGAGCTCTGGTGACCCAAAAACGGCGGCGCTACCATCATTAGCATCCCCGTGTCGCGTAGAGCAGCAAGAGCATCACCGTGCGCCCGTAAATCGCCTGGAGTCTCGCCGCCGTCGTGATTTCCCGCCGGCAGTAAGCTCCCAGGTCAGATTCTCTATTTTGACCCCGGTCAATGACACCGTGGCGGCTGACGTGGCCATAGGCCCACTGGTCAGTGACCACGGGTAGTATCAGCTTGGTGTATTTAGCAGTTTCTTTTGTTTTAACTCCAATTCAATAAAACCTGAAACTTCAAATAAATGTAGAAAATTCATAAAAGCTCAGAAAAATGCAAATAAAATATCAAAATTCTTATAAAAGAAAAATCTATCCAATAAAAATATAAAATAAAATTTATATTTTTACTAAAAATTCAATTATTTATTACTTGTAATTAAGCCTTTAATTTTTTATTCTAAAATCAAATAAAATTCAATAATTAAGAAAAGTTCTGAAATAAATAAAAAACCGAGTAAAAGAAATAAAGAAAACATGAAAACTAATTTTCTTTATTTGCTATTTTATTAAATCTTTATTAGTGGAATTTAAACCCTAATTAATAATTGTCTTAATTATTAATTCCTTAAAAATAAGAATAGGTCAAATCCAATATTCTTTTTAATGCAAAATTATTAATAACTTCAACTTTATATTGAAGTTATCAAGTTCATAACTACATGGTAATTAAGAAACCCTAATTCCATATTGAATAAAGAGCACAACCTCATAAATTGTATGTGAAACCCAAAACCCTAATTCCACTAGAAATCCTAGCTCCACTATTTCATGTGAACTCCAAATTATTTTAAAACCTAAACCCAAGTTAACATGAGATCATGTTACTTCATTAGTAGTTATAGACCCATAATTAGCAGCTAAATACTTACCAAGTTCACATAAAATATAGGAACCCTAACACTAACAATTTAGCATCCTATTTATGTAAACTCAACAAACAAAGATAATCAAGTAGGGTTAACCAAGTGTAAACCCTAGATCCTATTACCCAAAACCATCATCCTTATTTATCCCTATTTAGCATCACACCATTGTGAAGAACCATAATAGCAACCATGCCCATTAATTGTCCATCACACACTAAAACACTAAACCCTACTCGTGTTAAATAATTAACAAACATCCTATTTAGGAACCAACCAATCTTTACTTAGGAAATTCAATAGCAAACCTAAACAACCCCAACCTAATTATTATACTTCTTATTATTTAAGAAGTATGTTCTCCAAAAGTTATTCTTTTGAAGAAAATAGAGAGTAACCTCAACCCTAATTGATATACTTCTTATTACTTAAGAAGTATGTTCTTCAAAAGTTATTCTTTTGAAGAAAATAAGGAATTCTCATCAACCCTGCTTATAAGGACCTACTATAAACCCTAGCTAGCAATCACCAACAAGATGAACCCACCATGGTAGCAACCATGTATAATGTATAATTAATTGCTTAAGTTGCTCATGCTTAAGTAAAACCAATCAAGCCTAGTTGCTGATGAATCCCACTATGTTGTGATCCATCTTATACTTACCCGGAAACTAAGCTGGAACCAGAATAAATCATAGCAAACCACAAACCCAATTGTCATACTTGTTCTTTATTAAAGAACATGTTCTTCAAAAGTTATTCTTTTGAAGAATATAACAAGTAATCATTAACCATGCCATAGAGTATTAAAACTGACAACTGCTCTTTACTTGCTATACTACTAATAATCTTTGCTTGTGTATGAGCTGTTACTTTACATTATACCACTTGCTTATGATTCTAAAGCAACACAAACCTGAATAAGAACCTTGTTTGTAAATCACTCTAAAAGTGCAACACACCCTGAACTAATCATTACCACTCACTAATCCTAAATCATCGGGGTTAGGTCACGCTTAGAGCGATTGCATCTCATTATTAAGCATTATTGCATCCTTGCCAATCTTTTAAACATCGTCCTTACCGGACGATGATGCTATTTCAGAAGTTGGAGTTACTACGTATCGAAGACCTTGACTGCATAATCTTGCAGTCAAGAAAGGCAAGTTCATCACTTGCTCATGTCATTTGAGTATTTCTATCAAATTACTTGCAAAGTATTATGGTTATCACTATTGCACAAAAATCAAAACCACTACTTTCATAACTATGAATATGACTAAGTGGTGGGCAATGGAACCATGGATTGTGTTGATATGGTGGAGGTTCCATTGCACGGGTTTATATCCATCTAGGATTAAACAACAAATGTCGCCGATGATTCTTGTGCCGTAATACCCGTGTTAACCATAAGATCCGGAGTGGGACGGAGTAGTCAAAAGTGTTTCCACCTCTCGTTCATCAACGGATGCGCTTACCGTAGCGATTGTGTCCGGCGGAACAACCGGAGGGTGGGGATCCCATTCTAATTCCCCACGGTAAAGCATTGCTTGCCGTAGCGAGTTGTGTCTTGCGGAACAACCGGAGGGTGGGGATCCCATTCTAATTCCCCACGGTAATGCGGTCTATGATGGGTTGCAGCCACCGGCGTAGGAGTGTATGGTAAGAGCCCGAGCATCGTTGTCGTGGTCGGGGTCCACCTTGAAATTACGGGAATAATGGGACCGACGTGGACCCAGGGTCGGCGCATGCAACAAAGGGTGGGTGTTCGAGGTAGCGGAGGAACATGATTGGCTAGACCTTATACCGGGCCTCACACCAAAGGAAGTGTGGACGAGAACATGACTCGGTTGGCACCAAGGTTAAGATCTCTTATGGGTAAAGCAACACACCTCTGCAGAGTGTAAAGAACCGTGACTCGTCACTCCCTGTTCGGGATATGGAAGCTGCGAACGCGGCCGGAAAGGAGCTCCATGAAGTTCTAGTAAACCGGTGAAGGCTGACGGACATAGTTCTTCCGAATAAAAGCAACCTTTTGAAGAAATGGTTATGAAAACTTGCATTGGTATTAGACTTTCTGGTCTAATGCTGTAGCTAGTGCATTAAACACCTCTTTCCTATAATGAACTTGTTGAGTACGCTCGTACTCATCCCACTCTTAAATCCCCTGCTTAGGCATGGAGGCATCCAAGGAGGATCTACAGTGCAACTCGAAGGCCGAGGAGCCAACAACTACTTCACGAGACATGAATCGGTCGGAAGAGTCAGATACCACATACAGCAAGGAGAAAACCTAGTTTAGCCATAGAAGGGAACTAGCTTCCTCAACCTAGCTCCTATTTAGCTTGAGTCTATTCTTAGCCTCTGTAGTTAGTGAAATACTCTACAAATAGAGTTCGTGATAAGACTAGACTACGAGTCGTTCTTCTGTAGTTTATTTGCAGTTTCACCTCATTGTAAAGTAGGAGGCTGTGATGATCTTATGTAACAGAGTCGGTGTTGTAATTCTATAGACATGCCTTGGACCCGCATATGTTTCTGTTGTACCACTCTGAGCGATATAATACCCGTGGAACTGTGTTTCATTGGTGTTATATCAGACTTGCATACTACACCATGCAGTGGTATGTCGGGTCACCACATGAACTCTATCTCCCTATCTGGTGGCATTCCAGGTAATTCCTTAGGGAAAACATCCTGAAATTCATTAACTACTGGGATGTCCTCAAGTTTCACTTCCTTCATGCTATTCAATTGTAACTCAACCTCAATATGAGTATGCTTATCTACTTGATAAATCATCCTACCTCCATCTGGGCTTTTCAAAGACACTGTCTTGTTCGCACAGTCTATCAAGGCTCCATTTGCATCCAACCAGTTCATACCAAGAATGACATATATGTCCTTCATAGGTAGAACGAACAGGTTTGCGTCAAACGCATATTTATTGATCATAATGACTTGTCCCTTTTTAATGTGGGTTACTACTATCGTTCCCCCCGCAGATAGTATGGTGATAGGTGTATCTAACTTGGTGCAACTAATCCCATGTTTGATGATGAATTGCTGAGAAATGAATGATGTAGTTGCACCAGTATCAAAAAGTACTTTGCCAGGGTGAGTGAGTATCTGAAGCGTACCTATAACTGCTTGGTCGGAGTTTACCACCTCCTCCAGGCTGGTGCAGTTTAATTTTCCGAAGGGTTTCTTATTCTTCCAGTTCCCTCCGGAATTCCCACTTCGGTTTCCTCCTCCTCCTATCTATCCTCCTCCATTATTTCTCTTGGGACAATCCTTCAACATGTGCCCTTCCTGACGACACCCAAAACATATGATTCTGGGTTTACGACAATCCTTCGAGAAATGCCCTTTGAGTCCACAACTGCGGCAAACGATCTAGTTTGCGGACTGAAATCCTTGATTACCTCGGCTTGAAACTCAAGCTGGTATTGGGCTTGTTACTGATGAACTTCTTCGGCTCAAATCTGGCCTTCTTTCTCTTCTCTTCCTGAAGTTGTTTGAAGTCATCTTCTAAAGTGTTGGCTGCATCCACCAACTCCTGGAATTCAGTAGCTCTCAGCATCCTGAGCTGTACTTTAAACTAAGGATTCAATCCTCTCATGAACCTCTTCTTCCTTTTATCCTCGGTGTTTACCTCCTCAGCGGCATATCGAGACAATCCCGAAAACTCCCTGACATAAGTCAGGATGGTCTTATCCTTCTGTTCAAGACTTTCAAACTCCCGACGCTTCAACTCAACTATACTTTCAGGGATATTGGATTCCCTGAACTTCCTCTTAAAATCCTCCCAGGTGAATACTTTCTCAGCTGGGTAAACGGCTATGATGTTATCCCACCAAGATGCGGCGGGTCCACACAATAAGTGTGTAGCATATCTGACCTTCTCAAGGTCAGTGCAACCAACGGTGTTGGGCTTTCGCTCGGTATCCATCAGCCAATCCTCCACGTCCATTGGCTCAGGCGCGTAGGCGAACGATATTGGCTTAGTGTTCTGAAAATCCGACAGAGTAACTCCTTGGTTCTCTGGCCTCTCCACCCTATTCTGTTGCAGCAACTCTTGGAAAAATTTATTTTGCTGCTCCATGGCCTTTCCTCCAACATTTGCATGTATTGGAGGAAGTTCTGCTGCGTCATAGGTGGAGGTGGTGGTGGAAACTGATTTCTAGCGGCTTCATCCGCCTCTTCCTTTTGTTTTGCCTCACGCTCGAGTCGTTGTGCTTCACTCTCGTCACCTAACATTCCTGACATCTTCCCCTAGTTCTGTAACACAAAGTGGTACTCATAGTTACTCCATGAGCAAGTTTTCTGAGCTCAACTTTGTGCACAGAACTAGTCACGCAATGGAAATCAAGAAGCAAATCCAAATCATACAAAACATATACCATGTATATACATACTTAAGTGGTTTATTACAATACTCAGTAGTAGTGTGAGTATGCAAACTCACTTATTGAAGTATAATTACAACTTATGCAAATATTACATACTACAATACATGTGGTACAACTGTATTGTAGTCCCGCCTCCCGGGGTGGTCTCTAGTCGTGGCTTCATTCCTGGTACATCCCAGGCTTCCATCCGGTCGAACGAGTAGTCCTCCTGATAGAGTCTGGGACATAGGGTCTCCCAATCGGCTGGTAGTCTGAATCAGAGGATGATCCCAGGGAGAAATCTGTTGTCATGAAATGATTATTTAATGAAGCATAATCCTCCCCTGGGGTGTACTCCCCTGTGACTCCATCATAAGCATTCCCTCCATCTGTGTCCGACTCTATCATTATCGGATACTCCTCATAATCACCCCTATTGTACTGATGGTTCACGATATCGGTTTATGGCGTCTTGATCCATCTCGGGATTACATCTAACTGGATCACTATCCGTCCCCATGAATGATCCCCAACGCCAACCTGTGGAGTTCTAAATAGGAGTCTCGGAACGCCGATGGTTTCCGGATTCCTCTCCACCCTCATATCCACCTTGGGAGCTACTTGGAAAGTACCTAGGTGTTATAGGTGTGGTTTGTGGTTCTGGATGGTCTATGCTAATAAAATCACCAGCTGAATAAACTGGTGAGTGAACCTCATCCTCCATTGGCTCCTTTCCCATCGACTCCTCCTTGGGCTCAGTGAATTCATCCAACATTGTGTCAATTGCCCCAGACAGATGTCGGTTCAACTGAAAGAACAATGTCAGTAGGTTTCGGCAGTTATCCATGTACTTAGCGGCTTCTGGAGGCTTTCGCTTTGCAAACTTAAAGTGGTTCAACATAGGATCATCTTCCTCCTCCATATGTGGAATATGTGCGAATTCGGAACCAATAAGATCCTTGGTCTTATGTTCCCGAATGTCTGTGATGTCTTTCATTATGGCTATGTGATAGGCTGTTCTTATGGTCCTAGCCTCTCATGTTGGCATCACTGCACTCATTCCTAGGGATTCTGGTAGTTGTAGTCCTACCCTACACTTCGCCAGTATTGTACCATCGTAGTACATGTACTTCATTACTCGGATTTGGGGATCGCACCCAAATTCGAGTAACATTGCACGGAGAATGTCCGCGAGTCCTCCGTCATAATCGTTCAGAGTTGATTCCTTCACTTTCACGTTACGTCCGGAACGTGAACTAGCCATTTTTGGCTGTGGATAAGAAAGAATATAATATTAGTAATGATGCATCATAATAGTGATAATAAAGAATTATCGCACCAAAAGATATGATTGTTTTATTCTCAAGTGAGCATACACCATATTTTTAGAGAATTCTTTACTAATCCAATTTGACTCCTAACATTCTGTCCCATTTACTAGGTTCCAACCTAAGGTCAAAGCTTTTGCTCTGATACCAACTGTGGTGACCTTGCATACCACTGCATGTTGTAGTATGCCAGTCGTTGATATAACATTCACGAAGTACCAATCCGCAAATATTACATCCCTCGAGTGTAGTACAACGGAACATAGCTGGTCCATAACTCATTCATTTATTATTACAAACCATATGTACATATCATCACGGAGTTCCTCCTGGGTCCAGAGAGGAATACTCCTGGGTTCGAGGTGAACCCAGCTTAGCTTACAATATAGAAGTTTTAGCAGGTTATACATTTATTCTCCTCGAGCAGCTAAGTACTAAGTGTTCATACTGCTCGGTTACTACTACTACTCCACGATCCTAGGCTTGTTCTCCTTCAGAACCGTTCCCGGCTCCGTAGACTATGAGATAGTCTACACCTTCTACACCTCCGGAGAGGTCTGGCTCTTCATAGCAGATTTCTTCTGCTCCTTCTTGGTTGTCGATGTCCTCCTCAAGATGATTCGAGCAATCTAAGCGGGGATTTAAGAGTGGTATGAGTACGAGCGTACTCAACAAGTTCATATTAGGAAAGAGGTGTTTAATGCACTAGCTACGATACTAGACCAGAAAGTCTAATACCAATGCATGTTTTAATAATCATTTCTTCAAAAGATTGCTTTTATTAAGAACTATGTCTGTCAGCCTTCACCGGTTTACTAGAACTACATGGAGTTCCTTTCCGGCAGCGTTCGCAGTTCCAAACCCGGAACAGGGAGTGACAGGTCACGATTCATTACACTCTGCAGAGGTGTGTTGCTTTACTCATAAGAGATCTTAACCATGGTGCCAACCGGGCAGCTTTCCCGTCCACACTTCCTTTGGTGTGAGGCCCGGTATAAGGTCTTAGCCAATCATATTCCTCCGCTACCTCGCACACCCACCCTTTGTTGCAATTCCTACCTTGGGTTATCGCCGGTCAGCGTATCCATAGGATACCATCCGTCCTCAACAACTATCAGGCATCCTGGCCCGATCCTTCGCCGGTCGTTGCAACCCATCATAGACCGCATTACCTACTGATGTACAAGTGACTACGGTAAGCGCATCCGCTGATGTACAAGAGGTGGAAATACGATTGACTACTCGGTCCCACTCCAGATCTTATGGTTAACACGAGTTTTACGGCACAAGAATCACTGGACGACATTTGTTGTTTAATCCTAGATGGATATAAACTCATTGCAATGGAACCTCCACCATGTCAACACATTCCATGGTTCCATTGCCAACCACATAATCATATTCATAGTTATGAAAGTAATACTTTTGCTTTTCATGCAAGAGTGATAAATATAGTACTTTGCAAGTAATTTGGTAAAAATACTCAAATGACATGAGCAAGCGATGAACTTGCCTGAAGACTGCAAGGTGTTGCAGTTAGATGGTGTGGACTGACCCTTGTCCTTTGTTTCTGAAAGATAGCATCATTGTCCGATAAGAGCAATGGTTAAAGAAGCAATTTGCATGATTCAGCTTTTAGGGTTTTGTTCCCCCCTTCCCGGTGTTTTATTATTTATGCCAGAGGTAATTACTAAGAATAATTTAGGGATACTCTGTTTAAAGTAAAGTACTACCTTGGAATGTTGCCAAGGTGTTTTTAAAGTCCAAAAGAATTTATGGACTTATTTTATCATTAAAAATATGGTGGGTTATTTTTAATGATTATTTTTAATTTTTATTGTTTGCCTCAAATTATGATCTAATTTTATTGGTTTCTACAATTCTATTTCATATTTTATTATGGTAGAGAATTTTATGCTGAGTGGTTTTCATATTTTTATGTATTTTTTTAGAGTTATATTTATTTTCTAAAATTCCTGGAGGGATTTAATTAATTGGGCAATTTTTGAAAAGACAGAAATGCCCCTAGGGCCCCACCTGTCATGTGGCCGAACTGGTTAGGTTGGACCAGCCCACTGGGCTTGGTCCAACCGACCCAGTCGCTCGCGTCGTCTCCTCCTCTCCTAACTCTAGCGCTCCCGCACGCTCCTGCGACCGTGGTCACCGTCGCCGTCGCTGCTTTGTTCCGGCCGCCTCCGGCCATCTCCAGCGACGAGATCGGTCGAAAACAAACCGCCATTCGACGGCGCACCTCATGGTCCGCGTCGACCTGTGATTCGCCGCCGTCTCCGCTCGTGCCCAACCTCTCTGTGTCTCGGGCCGCACGGATCCGTGGCGATCCGTCGCTCACCAGCGTCCCTGGCGCTATGGTGCCGCCATGAGCCCCGCCTTGGTGTGCTGGGTGCTGCGGCCCTACCGTGGCCTAGCTTGGCTTGGCCTGGCGCCGCCGTGGCCGCCATGGCCGCGACTGCTGCGTTCTCGCCCAGGTGTATGCTCCACTCTCTCTCTCTCATCTGTTCTTCCTCCTCTTCCACCACTGGATGCCTTGGCATCCATGGTGTCGTGCTGTTGTTGTTGCTACCTCCATGCCCTAGCCTATGTTGTTGCTTCTGTGACCATGCCTGTGTTGCTGCTCTGCTTATGTTGCTGCTCTCTCCATGCCCTAGCTTATGCTGCTCCACCCTACATGTTGTGCATGGTTCTGTGTGATCCTAGATGCTACTGGCTTGCTTATGCCTATATTTCTTGTCTGCAGCTACTCCTGTTACTGCTAATGATGCTATGGCTTTGCTATGTATTCATTTATCTGCCCCTGGCTTGATTTGTGTGAATAATCCTTGCCAATGGCAAGTGCCAGTGCTCCTGGTTGTTGCTCCTAGAGCCTGTGCCTCATGGTGATGCTCTCTGGAACATGGTTGCTAGTTATACAACTCTACACCTTGTTGTAGTGTGCTTCTGCATACAATTATAAGGTGCTGATATGATTATCTATGATAGATTGGTTATTTATCTTTGGTCTTGGATGATCCTGTGATCATTAGGCTTACTGGTGGCTTATGTGTATGCTTGGTTCAATTCGGATGCTGCTATGGCTTGTGTATATAGCTCTTCACCATGTACTGGTGGTTGTTGTTGCATGTGAATCTATTGTTGTTGCTCTTGTAGAGTTTATGTGATGCTCAAGTTGGTGTTGACGCATGCTGGTGCTTGCTCAGGCCCTTGCTATTGCTTGCAATGATCCATTGGATCATCTGCAAGACCTGGTGCATGGTTTACTAATCTGTTTCATTTATCTGTGTAGTTCTGATCTATTAAATAGATAAATGATGTGAACTGCCTTGCAGTGATGATCACATAAGTGGATTTAGTAGAGCTAGAGGGATGCCAACCATTTGTTGGGGACCCTAGCTCCCTTTGAACCCTTCTGGGTAATGATATGCTATTTGGCTTGATGATTTTGTGGTTGAGGTGGCCTCAACAACAATTCCTTGCTGTTTTGGTAGCTCCCACCTCAGGTGGCTTGCTGTGCATGGACAAATACTTACTGGCTGATCAAGTTTGATTGCCAGAAGCTTTTTGATGTTGACAAGTACTTGCAGAAACATATATCTCTGCATGTCTGATGGTTTTAAATGGGCTAGAGTAACCTGGGTGTATATAGGTTAAAGTCTGGGATAGTTTTCTTCCTATTTCCATTTGGAAATATGCTACCTCTTTCCTGGTTGGCATAACAATGGTCTTAGGCTGTGATTGATCCCTGGTCTTTGCCATTTCCACCAGGTTACTCTTGATCTATGACCAAGTGATGATCAATACTGGGTTATTCCCCTCTTTTGTGTGTCTGTGTATTCATGGCTGTGCAAATAGTGAACAAAACCATCTGGTTTGTTCATGATTATGTTATACCTCACTCAAGCTCCTAGAAAATGGTGTTGGTGTAGAGGTTTTGCTTCTGGATGATTTCTGTGCTTGCCCTGCTCCTCCTAGTGGCTTGTGCTTGATCTACTCCATGGTTTGATGCTCAACAGAAGACAGTTCTTTGGTGGAACTGATTCTGGATGATTTTGTTGGCTATGAATTCTTCCTGTTCTTGTGTTCTTACCCCGTGGAGCTGCTGCCGATGAACAACTAGGGTTTGGGCTGTGAAAAGGTTTTATATGGTTCTCCCCTTGCTCCTGTGGTCGACAGCACCACTAGGTCACTTTGGTGACTCTCCCCTGGCATGTGTGTGCTGTTATGCATGCAGCACACCCTGTGAGCTGCATGTGTGCTTCACAGGTTGGGACTTGGTCCTTTGGCTTGGCTTCCCCGGCAGTGTTGAGATTATCCTCTCAATTTGATTATTTTTGCACTAACCTGCCAAGTGGCTTTGCCACTTGGCATAATTTGCTTTTCTATGTGTTGTGTTAATATTCAGGGATCAAAAGAATGCTCAAGAAGTTCTTCATCAAGTGTTGATCAAGAATTCTTGAAGAACTTAGCTAGTAGTTTATCCATTTGCATAACTTTGTAATTTTCATTTTCTTTTTCATTTATTTAATTTCTGTAACGTGTTGGAATAAGTATAATTCATAAGAATATTGTAAATGAATTTGTATCTTGTGTGTTAATCAATAAAGCTCAAGGTTTCTCTATTGAGCTTTAAATATGTGTTATATTCTTTTATATTCCTGATTATTCAATTATTTAATGAATTATCCCTGTTTGAATTATAATGTAATTAATTAATGTTTGAATTTGAAATTCAAACATAACTGGTTTGATCTCAATCATGCAACTTAAGTTGAGAGGATATATGTTCCCCTCTCTTCTCGAAAACCCTAGTTGAGTTTAGATAGGTCCAAGTTTATCGCACTCTCAAAACCCTAACCTTATGTGGTGTCGAGAGAGAAACTTGTCCCCCCTAAGATGCAGTTTTTCTTTAAAAGCGCGAAATTTCCCCAGATTTTACGATGCAATGCACATCCCTTTC
The DNA here is from genome assembly GCF_022539505.1 of Lolium rigidum. Lineage (NCBI taxonomy): Eukaryota > Viridiplantae > Streptophyta > Magnoliopsida > Poales > Poaceae > Lolium > Lolium rigidum. Next base: position 129,002,965 of record NC_061511.1, read on the forward strand.
TAAATTCTACCCCTCGATCGTCTCTAAATCTGGGATATTACAGCCGCCCCGAGAGGCCCTCACCAAGAGCAGGCGGAAAGAACGTCCGCCAGCTCCGGTAACAGTGGGGAATGGGCAAGAGAGGAGGCTTGGGACGGAGAAGGGAGAGGGGTCGCCCCTATCGCCGCGGGAGCGACTGGGAGTGACTACCGGTTGGCTTCTATGAGCCAGTCCGTACATTTTGAACATCAGTTGTTTCCAAAAAACAAAGTACACCAATACTCCTACTCTCGTGGAACATCAGTTGTTTTGCAACACAAAGTACATCAATACCGCGTTGTTTCAGTGCCCAGGCAAGTAATAATACTATAATTTTTCTCCTTTCTTAATTTATTTTTTAAGAAGGCCCGGATCACTTTTCTCAATACAAAAATTAACATCTTTTCATAAAAAATAACCCCCGACCCTGTCAGCCCCTCTCGCCCCCCGACCCCTAGGGACACAGGACTCCCTCCCCCGAAGCTTCTCCCTATCGTCGTCGCCGGCAGAGGTCGCAGGGCGAAGCCCGAGTGACGCCGGTGGTGGCGGCTGTCCTCTGCTCGCATCGTGGAGGACGGGTCGAGGTCCTCCCCCTTCATTGTGGCGGTGTTGCTCAGGCGGCAGAGGTCCGGCGCAGCCGGGCAACACTGGCGCCGGTGCGGCTTCTCCGCGTCGATGCACGGTTGCAAGCGCTGGCCGGCGTCCATGGTATGGGTGCCCTGGCCCAGATGGGCTCTATTGGGCCAATTTCCGCGGTAGCTGGGCGGCAGAGGAGATGATGTGGCGGGGTCTGAGACGGCGACTCTGTGGCTAGCCTATTGCAGCACAGTCGCCAGAGCTTCACGGGTTCATCCGAGCCCGGCCGGGCCTAACGGGGCCTGGTGTGCTCCCGCTGCTATGTCCGGCAAATGATAGCCTCTCGGCAGTGGAGGTGGGTTCTTCACACGAGGCGGTTGTTCCTTGCCCCGTTTACGTCGTGTGCCTCCGCTATCTAGACTGCATGCCAGTGTCGCGAAGCGTCTGATGATGACGGCTACAAGATCGTGGTGGCGCATGCTCGTGGGTGGCGAAACTTAGTGGTGGTGCTCCAAGGTTCCAAGGTTTTTTGTGGACGGGGCGGGACAAAAACTCTGTCAGCTTGTGTGGCCCTGGTGCGGTGCCGCCTTCGCGTGGCACAATTCCTTCCTAGAAGGCGTCGTGGGAATACCCTGTCGAGTGCACTCTGCATACCAGGGAAAACCCTAGGACCGGTCTGGTCCGGCAGCAGCGCCATGTCGATGGCGTTTCCCTTCTTGAAGGTGTTGCTTGGTACGGGTGCCTCGGAATGCTTGGAGCATGGTGGGACATAGACGGAGGGTGCAACGGTCGAGGTCTTCCTTGTCTTGGCGTATCGACTTTGTTTCTATTTATTTTCCTTTTGGGTATGTTTTGTTGTTGCCCCAGCGTTATTTTAGTTTCGAACTCTTGTATCGGTATAGTTGCTATATTAATATAGCGGAGCGAAAGTCTGTTTGGAGAGGAGGAAATTAACATCTTTGAGGATATTATGGTTTTCAAAACTGCAATCGTTGTTAGGCCAAACACATTAAAGTATATTAAACTACAATATTCTGTATAAAGCATAGTATTCTGATAAATAAATCTTTTAGTATACAGAGCTGCCAAACGGACCAATGGTCTTTTTGTAGTCATGCTACAGGAGTTTTAAAAAAACACTAACCCATAAGAATAACGGAATACACATCTTGTGGTTGTGGCTGTGCCGGCGTAGATGACCAGGAGGGCTTTTTCGATTGCAGGCTATACGTTGGTCTACGCGCGTCAGTTCAACACTAGACTCGGTCGTGACGTAGCAGCATTCAGCAGCAGTCCAAGGAGATGACGCCGCGATACAGTGATGGCCGATCTGGACGTATGTACGTACGCACGCGCGCTCGGTTCGTTCTCTCTCGCGCAACTGCAGAGCGTGACGACGAGTCGATAGTCGAGACGAGGCCGACGACGTCGACGCTGGTGCCGCTGCTGACTTTGGTTCGTCCGACGCGTGTGCCGACGACCGCTCTGCGAACGCGGAGTGGGTGGCGAACCGAGCACCGCTGAAGGTGGGGGGAAATGATTTGGTGATCCCAAGTCGGCTACCTGCACGAAAGATGCGATCAGCTTAGTTTTCTTCAGGCGAGAAGTCTTTTCTTTTGGAAAGGAAGGCAAAATCTTTGTCCTAGTTCATTGAGTAAGAATAAGATGAGTTCAAAGTTTAGGTTACAAACCACCTACACAAAGCAAAATCTATCCTCCCAGCGTTAAAAAAGACCCAAGTGCTTTTGTTCTTGAAGATACTCTCGCTCTGCGCATTCCAAAATTCCCACGATAGGAGCATAACAAGCAAACCAGCGGCTTTCCTCGTACTTCGATTGGCAAGAACCACACTATACTCTACCAAGATTCGACGTCATCAAGGCTAACCAAGTCGAGGGGTCCAAGTATTGTAGCCCAAACCAAAAAATATTTATCATGTTCCATATGGAGGTGGAGTAGCAGCATTTGAAGAGGAGGTGTCTCCCGGTCTTGTTGTTGCATCGACATAGCGGACAAAGCCTCCCATTCAACCACCCCCTTCGCTCTAGACGGTCCACCAGCCAAACCCGTTTTTGAATGACGAGCCACAAGGATATCTTCAAGTGGTTCCACCGGGAAGTCAAGGTGGTGAGAGGGCGGATAGCTTGAGAGGTTAGCACCAATTTAACAAGTGATTTCCTACCCGCGATGTTCAAGTGCTTCCCATCCATGGAACGGGCTGCTTAGCCTCTTTATCTTCAAGATATTGGAAGTGGGATTTTTTTAAGCCTTTGCACCGCAAGAGGAAGACCAAGGTATTTCATTCGCAAGCTCGAAGTAATACCCGGGAGGTCTTGAGAAAAGTTATCAATGTCAATCTCAACACATTGGATTGGCGACAACGAGCTTTTATCAAAGTTTGTCATGAGGCCCATGGCATTCCCGAAGTTTATTAAAACTTCAGCGAATGTAGAATTGAAAGAGCCATGACGCATCATCGGTGCATAGAGATGCCCAGAACCGAGCCCCCTTCACGAGAAGGTCGTGGAGAAGTCCAAGATCGGTGGCAAGTTGAAGGGTGTGTTGAAGAGGATCAATGACAATGTCAAAGAGAAGGGGAGATAACGCGTCCCCTTGCTGCAAGCCTCGACCATGTTTAATTGGGTCTCCCAAGATATTGTTTAGAAGGACTCTCGAGGAATATGAGGAGAGAAAGGGTGGAATCCAATGGAGAAACCGGGGAGGAGGGAGCCCAAGATGTTTAAGAATCTCCAAAATGTATTCCCACCGGGGGGAGTCGAATGCTTTCTTGATATCAAGATTGAATAGGAGAATGGGGTTCTTTCTCAAAGGAGCCATCTAGCATTGTTTAGAACAAACATAAAGTTATTGTGAATACTTCTTTTCTTGATGAAGTCACTTTTGGCAAGTGAGAAGAGTTCGTCCATGCTAGGGGCAAGGTGCAATGATAACATATTTGCCATGGTCTCTTCCGCACCATCGTTTTTTTGGGAAATAAGGATAGTATTGGAAGAGTTGAGCCAATATAGATTGGATGTAGGTATGGAGGTTGCAAAAACATCGAATTAAGACAATAACATCATCTTTGATGGTTTCCCAACAAGACTTCAAATTTTTTCCATTGAAACCCATCTGGACCTGGTACTTTGTTGGAAGGCATGTCCATGATTGACTCTCTAATCCCCTCCCCCCTCCTCCAAGAAAGGGGATCCAAGCCTGGAAAATTTGGGGATGGATGGTTTAAGCTTTCCCAACTGAGGGTCTAGCCTCGGTGAAGTGTTGTTGCACCACCAATTGTTTCTCCTTGTGGGATGTCATCCAAGCATGGTTATGCCAAAGTTTTAAAGTGAAAATTTTCCTCCTTCTCGAATGGACTCCCATATGGAAGAATTTTGTGTTCGCATCACCTTCCTTTTAATTATTTATTCTTGAATGTTGCTTCTTACGAGCCCTATCAAGTGTTGCGAATCCAATGACTCTTCATCTAAGTCTACCATGCATGTATCACTCCCCCAGCTATTATTTTCTTCTTACCATAGCCAAGTTAATGGGGTCATGGATAAGTGGGTGCCTAGAGGAAGACAAACATTAGTAGGCCATCTAAGGTTGTGCGCGGCTTTGGGAGACTAAGTATCAAGCCCCATGCCAGGCATATACACAAGACACCTTGTGACATAGCCAGATAGTGGAGCAACCCGACTTAGGATAGGAAAGGGCCAACACCACAGAAGTCAGTGCTCACGCTGTGGAGCGTGATGCATGTATTGGTCCATGACCAGACAACCGTCGTTCGGGCAAGTCCCTAGGCAATATAGTGAGGTACGCCCCTCACTATGTCACATCCGGACCCTCCGTCCAACGAGGCCATCCCCAGGGGCTCTGAATTCCATTGTGAAATCATCAACATGACGGTAGTACTTGATGGCATGCTGATAGGAAACGAGCGTGGCTGTCAAGAATCCTAGCACCACCATGTTTCGTTGACCGAGAGTATAAAAGGTGCCAGCCATGAAGGAATACGGGGGCAAAAGAGATCCAACAATCCATATCCACAAATATCCCAAATACCACTAGAAGCCAGAAGACTCCGGTGAGAAGCTCACTATAGTAGTAGTAGTTGTTCATTGGTAGTTCATATTTAGACTCTTAGATCATATCCACCATTTTCATTCCACTTAGGTTTTTCCCCCTTAGTTGGAACAGGCTCAAAATGCCAGCTAGACTCCTAGTCGTTGCCCACCTCACATTATGGCTAGACTACTAGTCGGAACACCCCCTTTTGTAACATCTGAGCACCTCACATGCTCTATATAATAAATCCGATACATGACGTAGGTTTGTTACCGAATCACTACTTGGGGCCTTAACATGTATAAATGTTGCATGCATTGAAGTTGTTAGCCCATCGGTTCGTGATCAAAAGCCCTTACACCTACAAATCTATGACTGAGAAACAAAACCCTGACACAAGTGAAGATGGTAAATAACAAGGAAAGTAATGTGTAGTTGAATATTTACATTTGAGAAAAGGCTTTTGCTCCATTGATCAAATCGCTTTCCAGCAATAGTCAGTTTATTGTGGAGGATGTGGTACGGGCCGGTTTGTGGGTAAGGATCATCTCGAGCTTTTTGCACCACCTCGAAGAATCCCAAGATATGAACAAAGACTCCTCAAATCTGAAGGTACTTGGGTTTGGGGTCCTAAACTACAAGAAAGAAGCAAGGAGCAGTGACCAGATAGAGAGAGAGGATAAAAGCACATGGAGATTTTTTGACACAAAGCATGGATAATTAATATGATCATCATGTCTAGTGTCCCAATGTTCACTGCAAAAAAAGTATTGATGGGCATTGTTAGAGTTTGTTTCTAACTAGACCAAGTGAACTTGTGGTTTTGAAGGTGGATATCCTTAAGCTCACAAGAGAGGGGTCCCAGGGAATCTAGTTAGCCTACACTATTTATTTTGTAGTTATTCTTATCTCTTTGGATTTCAAAGAAGTCCCCAAGAGCAACACATTTCGTCCCAATAGTCGGCTTTAGGTCCACCAACTATTGGAAGAACTCATCTGTAAGAGCATTGTTCACCAGACCATAAACTGACATGATATATAAGATGTCATTGTTGTACTTAGATGTAACCATCACCGAGGGCAAGAAGGTGTGGATGCCCACATCCGAAAGGTCCACGACATCTTACTCCCAAATTTCTCCTCGAATATTGATGGCCAGCGTTCGAGCCAAACGAGCAGGCATCCATGCGACGAAGTGCAATGCGTCTCTACAAAGGAATCATGGGCACATTTTGTGATATTCCAATTCAGTCTGCTTTTGCCTGTATCAATCACGATCTTGGTAATCTTGCATCTTCGGTTCCATTGATTGGTGCAATTATGGTCCATGTTGGTCAACTTTCTTTTGTTGATGTTGTTAGATTAGATCTGAGTAATTAACGTATTGATCGGAATAATCGGAAACCGAGTGGAAACATGCCTAATTCAAACACCGACCGTCGTTGGGTGATGGCAACCATAGCCCGCGGCCCATCTAGCAGTTGTTTGCCCGAGCAACAGGAAACTAGATTGAGTCACTTTTTTCAGCCCATGAGGACTTGGCCAAAGAGCGAGAAGTTAGAATCTATTTCAAAGTCCTTATGCATAGGCATGTAAGGAAAGACATACATTGCAGATCTTTCTATAATTATTGTCAAATTGGAAATAATTGTTTTCCTCAGCCCAACAACCACCGCCGACATTTTCACGAGCAAGCCTCTTGTATTATAGATGAAGGAAGTGCAATCGACAACCTCCTATATATGTTCCTATCATTCCTTGCCACACATAGTGAATCTATGTATGCACAAGACTTTACTCGGCATTCACCTCATCTACTGAAGATTCAATCGACGTGACTGTGGTCCCATCCCGCACCTGCCACCTAGAGCCGAGATTGTTCCTATCAATGGTCTGCGTCCTCAGAGATGGTATGTTGTTCTTGGGGTTCCTTTTCCTATTGTTAGTGATGACTGGAGCATTGTTTTGCTTGAACCTAAGCCAGGGTGACAGTTATTTGAGGCCACTGTTGTGTTAATTAGAGCATCTCTAGAGCTTTTTGGTAACCATGCTGTTGCTATGTCTCGATATGGTATGAAGGCTTCGCTGGTTCATTTTTTTGGTGTTTTAGATTATGAAAATATTGTTAGGCACATACCCTATTTCATGAGGGACACAATCATGAGGGTGATCCATCGAAACCATGGCAGAAACTATAGGGTTGTTGTATTTATCCATGATATCTGACTCATGATCATGAACTATCTACAAGATTTTTGGGATTTTGATAACACTATTACTAGTATTGCACCCTATGGTAGGTTTGTTGTGTGGAACAGACAATCATCCAACAAAGCTAGATTAATGGTCAAAATCCCTGCATCCTTGTTGTTCTGCATAATACTATTGATCATGGTCATGGAGACTCATGTTCATGCCCTACATATATTATTATGATGAATATGTTAGGTATTGGACCCGGTGATGAAGATCCACTATCACCTTACAACCAGAATTGTTGGAGATAGTATCCTATAGGCAAATAATAAAGAGTATTTTTTATTATATCTTAATAGTTCATAATAATTTTCATGCCATGTTGTAACTGTATTAATCGGAAACATTGTACATGTGTGGTATAAACAAACCAGAGTCCCTACCAGCGAGCCTATGTGCGAACACGATTTTTTAAAACAATATGAATTTTTAAATTAATTTTACAAATAGTACGTGATTTAAAAATAATTGAATCTAGGATTCGGTCGGTCAGACTGAGTCCTAGATTTGGAAATTCCACGTATTATTTGTAAAATTGATTAAAAAATTATATTATTTTAAAAAAATCGCATGTGCGAACTAGCTCATTGGCCATCCAACGATCGAGATTTCTGGATCATGGACATTTATGTCAATTGATAATTAATGGGATCATATCATTAGGTGAATGATCTGATGGATATACCCGATCAAGTCACTAAGTTCATCGTTGCGATAAATTATGAAAGCGTAGTAACCTACTCCTTAGACCGTGAGTTTATATCTAATCAGTATCACCGGAGGCTGCGTTGACCGCATCAACCGTCACACTGTAACATGGTGATCATAAAGGTGTTGCTCAAGTATTCCAAAGGGGTATGTTGAGGCGTATGTATCAATATCGGGATTTGTTCATCCGCGTGATGGAAAGATGCTCTAGGTCCACTCGGTGAGATTACATCCATGAAGCCACTCAGCGTACGACTAGGTCGTGAGGATGGAATATCACGAGAACGTGTGGAATAGGATTGCCGGTAAAGAGATAAAACTAGGTATAATGACACCGAAAATTACATCTCTGATAAGACTATTATCAAAGTAACAAAGGGAATAGGACTCATCGTTTATGGTTCAACGACATATATATTTGTGGAATACGCATGATCGTTATGAGGTTCTAGGTCCCGCTGATGATCATTGATCGGACAGGCATCTCGATCATGTTTGTAGTGTTCCCGAACCGTAGTGTAACACATATGGGGAGGAGGACGCACAACACGTGGTGAGTTTACTCCTCCCCATGTGCCTTCTCTCTCTCACTCTTTAGTTTTCTCTCGCGCACGTGGCTCCTCGAAGAACTGTGCACGTGGGAGTTGACTCCACCCCAGCATGACGTCATCATGCTGATGTTCTGATCCAAAAGATCTACTTCAGCACTCTCTGCTAGATAACAGAACTGGGAGTCGTTCCTGAGCACCGTACATATGTGAGTCCACGGAGGTGATGTCATTTGTGGCGCCTGTCGTCGTGCGAGGATCATCATGACCCTGAGGTCGGCCATAACATACGACTACATCATCCACATTCCGGAGGAATGTTAGCCGCTTTCGGTCTACTAGGGTACGTCGCCGAAATCTCTCTCCATTACAACATTACTCCTACATAGATCTAGGCATTTGTTGTAAGCTAGTTAGAAAAAATATTGTTTGATGATGTGAACCCCTTTAGTGGTATCAGAGCCGGTCTATGAGTAGTTATGTTTGTACGGTTATAACACATGTTGATTGTGGGCACTTATTATATAATTTCTACCCTCTCATGTGCCCATGTGTAGGGGTTCGCAGTAGAAAACAAAAAAATCTAACTTAACGCAAACCCTGATAAGTGCGTCGAGTGTTGCAGGTGCAGCACCTCGTAGTTTCGGACACATACGATGCTCAACGACCCTCCCGCATCCCACGTACTGGGTGGAGCTGTATCCATCCATGTGTAGTTCTTCGGGGAACCACACGGAGAAGAAAAATAGAGGGAGATATTTATCTACTTAATTGTGTATTTAATTTGACTCTATGAGTTTCTTTATATAGGG
>NC_061511.1:129012053-129042705 GCF_022539505.1 Lolium rigidum
GAGGCCCGATACAAGATCTAAGCCAATCATTATCCTTCTTCACGACCCTGCATACCCACCCTTTTGTAAGTCTGTATTATTCTATATCCTATAGGTAGACAGACCCGGGCATATGTCCTCCCCTTTAACATAAAGGTAGATCGTTTGGACATCCCACATGCCCTTCCATATACCCTATAGATAGCCCGACCCAGACAACACTTACAATCCATTATAGATCAAATATCGTGGGGACTTGAGGGTCCCCCACCACTCCTATTGTTCCCATAGTACACAACAACTCTCGTAAAGTGCATCCGTTGATATATGGAAGGAAAAAGGTACAACTAAATTCTTCGTCTCACTCTAGATCTTATGGTTAATACGGATGTTATGGTACGAGAAAATCACTAGACGACATTTGTTGTTGATCCTATGTGGATATAACCCAGTTGCAATGGAACCTCCACCATCACTCATAGCATGGTTCCATTGCCTACCACATAATTATATTCATAATTGTAAAGTAATACTTTGATTTTCAATGCAGGAATGATATGAATAGTACTTTACAAGTAATTTAATAAAAAATAATCAAATAACATGAGCAAGTGATGGCCTGCAAGAACACATGGTCATCCATGCATGTTTTTGTGGAAGTATTATTTCCGATTTTTATATCGTATCCCAACGAGGAGCCTAGTAGAGTGTTTATCTACGGTGTTTCTGTCGCACCCAAGGTGTCATAAGTCTTAGGTGAATTAAATGCAAGGATTGAAATGGAAAAAGGGTGAATGTGAATATAGGGGTTTTGTATATTGAAAGTGCAATAAAGTACAGGGCATAAAAGTAAACAACTATTGAGAAATGTAATGAGTTCCTGCAGAAGAAAGATTAGGCGCAGGGGATACAGTTCATGGTGATAGTGAATGTGCCTGGTGGAATAAATGTGATAAGTGAATACGATTCTTTTCATTTATATCTTAGTAGGCAAGCAACCCAAAAGACAGTAAGACTCCTCTTGGTAGATTTCATCTTTCTCCAATGATCCTTTTGCTTGTTACCAAAAACCGTGGTCAACACATGTATCAAGGTGGTTAAACCAGATCAAAGCTTTGTTCCTTGTTGTCCTCGAGTATTGATAGATACTCTTTGATATCGGTCGTGTCACTCGGGGGGTCGTCTATTCACTAGAAAATAATTTCTTGTCTATGAGTTCTTAAGATCATGTTACATGTGCCCTTAAATTAGATAACAATATTAGGTGACATAGACATTCATTCTCATATATAATCATCACAATCATAATTCACAAATGGATGAAATAAAATAGGCACAACACATCTCACCAATCCCCTACATCTTCCACGCGTATGGGGATCTACTCACACATGAGAGGAGAAAAGCACAATGATATCATATCAATGTAAATTGAGTTCATCTTGATATTACCGTAGCAAGCCACAATAGTTGAAGACCAACTCAAATCCCTAATCTTACAACTATGAATCTCTCTCTCTCTGTACAAGTAAGATGTGATGGATGATCTAGAGGGGGAAGATCTTGGCGAGAGTCGATGGTGGTCTTCGCCTTCTTCAGATCTGATCTCTTCTCTTCTGGTGTGTCTGGTGGTTGCGTCTGAAATCTTCTTGCCTGGGTCTCTTTACGAGAAGTACTTGTATTGAGGTGGAGAAGGCGTGTACAGGCGCGTGGTACGGGCGGCCCCGCCCGTACATTGTTTCTCGCTAAACACTCTGTATTGCTCAGATCGATTTGGCTTCAAGATGAGAAATTCATATTTTGTTGCAATTAGCTCGTAAATGTCCTGGGACCTTCCGAAGTGATATCAAATTCATCTTTAAAAACATTGTAACTTTAGACATTATCATAATATATTCGAATGGTTGCACCTAATGTCGCGTCGTAACCACGTGTAGCTTGCCAATCAAAAATAAATCTCAAACCCATGGATACTGTCAAGAGTTTATCTAGGCTCGCGAATACATTGTTTCGGCGCCTCTCTTCTTATTGAGAGTAAAAGGTATTTAAGCAATAAATGCTTTGGGAAAATTATGGGTGCACACATATGAGTCAAAAGAGAAATAAACTTAGAGTGAATCATTGAACTCCACATCGAGAATCATGACCTTTTAGCACCTAATATTTTAATTGTTTTTCAAGAACTTCCATCCTTTGGTGATGAGATCATGCCAAATTTTATTGAAAGTAGAATGACTTGCACAAGGTGCTCATGGATAATTATAAAATTTGCGGTAATACTCAACCCCACGAGTCTAATATTTTGCCCACGGGCAGCACGCTCCCCATGTTATCAACTCAATAACCGAATATCGGGACTCTTCGTCTGCAGATCATTCGTTGGCCAGCGGAGTTGTTAGTCTCATGGAAATGGATATACTTGCTTACTTTGCTAAATATATAAACTTTGAATGTTGAAAGTAAAAGCACAAATTTGACATTTGACTCACACACCGTAAAACATCCATTCCTTCAAACAAATATTTTTCAGAAAGTGTTATCCAGTCAATTCATCAAGATATGTGGTTGAGCACTACTAAGATTAAAACCTTAAGACAAACATATGGCACCTAAGTCATCCAAATGATGCTTATTCTTGTTATTAAAATGATTGGAGTTGAATCCAATCGTGTTTGTTTTTTAAACCTCATTCAATGATTGTGAAACTAAACCAAAATAATGACACTAGTATGGCAGTGGAATTTATATGATAGCGAGCTAGGTGGGGAGCGGGACTAGAGTGCAACCAAGCAAATGATAATATGATCACGAATGAACTTACAGCGAGAGAAAAGATGAGAAAGTGGTACCTCTTTGATGGCTCCCAAGTGAAGGAGATGAATTGTAGTACTTTTCAATAAGAAAGGTTGTCGAACCCACGAGGAGCTGAAGGTATTGGTTTAGTGAAGATGCATCTATGAATTTACATGATTTTTGCGAAATTTATGATATGCAAAAATTTAAAAATGTGGAAAACAATATTGCTAAGCTGAAATTATTCATATTTTCTCTTAGAGGAAAAGCCAAAGAATGGTTAGTGTCATTACCTACCGCTAGTATTAATTCTTGGGATGATCTTAAGGAGGTTTTCATTAAGAATTATTATCCACCTATTAAAATATTGCAAAATAGAAATAACATATCCTCTTTTAGACAAAATGATAATGAACATGTAGCAATAGCGTGGGAAAGAATTAAAAACATGCTTAGAACTTGCCCATCACATGGAGTTAATGAATGGACTATCCTACACTCTTTCTATAATGGGTTAACATTATGTCCAGAAGCATGATAGATTCTGCTGCGGGGGGTGCTTTTATGGAAAAAAAACTATACCTGAAGCTAAAGCCATATTAGAAAGCATGTTGCATTAGCATAGTCAATGTCATACTAAAAGAGCACATAATACCACAAAGAAGGTGCATTCAATTGAAGAAGAAAATCCATTATCTAATAAAATTGATGCCATCCTTGCTTACATAGCTAAACACAATAATGATAATGTCCCTTTACAAGATTTAGTTGGCAACAACAATGAAAATGTGGATGTTAATTTTATAAGGAGCTTTGGTAACAATGGGTATGGGAATAATTACAATAATGGCCGACCTCCCTACACTCAAAATTATGGTGGCCGCCCTTTCATCCCCTACCCACAATCTAATGGAAATAGGTGGAAGCCTCCTATAAAGCCTCCAACTATTGAAGACTCGGAAAAACAAATAGAGGCGAATAAAACACTTACTGAGCAAGTAGCTAGCCACCATGATATAAATCGTACATAAATCTCTTGCATCCATTAGCTCTGAAATCAAAGGGTTACAACACCAAGCTGCTGGACTGGATAAAGCTTTATCAAAACTTGCTGATAATCAAGCTACTCTATTAAGCATGTCTGCAGGGAAACCTCAGGGTCCTCATGCAATTAGCATGAACTCTGTAACTATTGCAACAAAAAAAAACCTCTCGCATTTGAAGAAACTTATAATGAGTTATTGCAATATACTGATTTTCTTGCACCTCTTTTATCACAATTTGAGGATTCAAATATTCTTAAAGAAGAAGAAATAGAAGTTGAGGAAACTACACCTTTAAGTGCTATGGATGAAAAAGAAACTCTTATGCTTACCAATGATAAACATATTGAAGAAATTAAAATGCTTAGTGAAGCTAGGGAACCACTCTTGGATCTTGATAAATGTAGCTTGAATGAATTGATTGCTATACTAGAAAATTTTGCTACAGATCCTACTATCAATGTTAATCAAGCTAGTTTTGGTTATTATATTGCCAACTATGTTATTAAAGAAAAGATTCAGAAGTATAATAATGAGGCCATGATACCACCTAAGATTGAGGATGTGTGGATTCCCAAGATTTTAATATCTATTGACAAAGAAACACACCATGCTATTCTTGATCTAGGATCTAGTGTTTCTGTTATCTCTAAAGAGCTATATGAATTACTCAACCTTAAAAATATGGAAAAATGCTCTATTGATTTATTACTTGCTGATGATTCAACCAAAAAGGCAATAGGAAAATTAAAAGATGTTATGGTTGAATTACATATGACATATGTACCTGTTGATTTCATTGTTATGGACATGGGGAGAAATTGCTCTAGTCCTATAATTCTTGGAAGACCTTTTATAAGAACAGCAGGGGCTATCATTGATTCGAAAGAAGTGAATATTAAGTTTTAGTTCCCTCATAAGAAGTGTATGGAACACTTTCCAAGGAATAAGGAGGCAGCATGTATGCTACCACAAAATTTTCATGTCACTTGAATCAAGTAAGTAAGCCTAGCTATATGCCTATAAAGAAAGCGCTTTACGGGAGGCAACCCGAGATGTTTTTATTTGTGCTTTCTATTTTTGCATGATTTTGGTAGTGATACGTCTCAAACGTATCTATAATTTCTTATGATCCATGCTACTTTTATGATGATACTCACATGTTTTATACACATTATATGTCATATTTATGCATTTTCCGGCACTAACCTATTGACGAGATGCCGAAGAGCCGATTCTTGTTTTCTGCTGTTTTTGGTTTCAGAAATCCTACAAAGGAAATATTCTCGGAATTGGACGAAATCAACGCCCTGGGTCTTATTTTTCCATGAAGCTTCCAGAAGTACGAAAGGGAAACGAAGTGGGGCGACGAGGCGCCGACACAACAGGGCGGCGCGGCCCAGGCCTTGGCCGCACAGCCCTGGCGTGTGGGGCCCTCATGTCGCCCCTAAACCTACCCTTCCGCCTACTTAAAGCCTTCGTCGCGAAACCCCCAGTGCCGAGAGCCACGATACGGAAAACCTTCCAGAGACGCCGCCGCCAATCCCATCTCGGGGGATTCAAAAGATCGCCTTCGGCACCCTGCCGGAGAGGGGAATCATCTCCCGGAGGTCTCTTCATCACCATGATCGCCTCCGGATCGATGTGTGAGTAGTTCACCCCTGGACTATGGGTCCATAGCAGTAGCTAGATGGTTGTCTTCTCCTCATTGTGCTATCATGTTAGATCTTGTGAGCTGCCTATCATGATCAAGATCATCTATTTGTAATGCTACATGTTGTGTTTGTTGAGATCCGATGAATATTGAATACTATGTCAAGTTGATTATCAATCTATCATATATGTTGTTTATGTTCTTGCATGCTCTCCGTTGCTAGTAGAGGCTCTGGCCAAGTTGATACTTGTGACTCCAAGAGGGAGTATTTATGCTCGATAGTGGGTTCATGCCTCCATTGAATCCGGGACAGATGATAGTAAAGTTCTAAGATTGTGGATGTGCCGTTGCCACTAGGGATAAAACATCAATGCTTTGTCTAAGGATATTTGTGTTGATTACATTACGCACCATACTTAATGCAATTGTCTCGTTGTTTGCAACTTAATACCGGAAGGGGTTCGGATGATAACCTCGAAGGTGGACTTTTTAGGCATAGATGCATGTCTGGATAGCGGTCTATGTACTTTGTCGTAATGCCCTGATTAAATCTCATAGTACTCATCATGATATATGTATGTGCATTGTTATGCCTTCTTTATTTGTCAATTGCCAACTGTAATTTGTTCACCCAACATGCTACTTATCTTATGGGAGAGACACCACTAGTGAACTGTGGACCCCGGTCCATTCTTTACATCTGAAATACAATCTACTGCAATTGTTCTTTACTCGTTCTTCGCAAACAAACATCATCATCCACACTATACATCTAATCCTTTGTTTACAACGAAGCCGTTGAGATTGACAACCTCACTGTTACGTTGGGGAAAAGTACTTTGATTGTGTTGTGCAGGTTCCACGTTGGCGTCGGAATCCCTGGTGTTGCGCCGCACTACACTCCGTCACCAACGATCTTCACGTGATCCTTGACTCCTACTGGTTTGATAAACCTTGGTTTCTTACTGAGGGAAACTTGCTGCTATACGCATCACACCTTCCACTTGGGGTTCCCAACGGGCGTGTGCTTTACGCGTATCAGGTAGCATGTTACTTTTATTTTAGTTTACTCTCTGATTTTTAAACAAAGTATCAAGTTTTTACCCATTTGGATGTTGAAAGTTGCAAACATAATATGGAGTTGTTGATTTCTATGCAGTACTTTTTCGTGCAAAAAATTGTCCATAATGGTAGCTCCAAAAAAATTGTCCGTAATACTGTATCTGTAACATTTCATCCTCTATTTTCACGTAGATTTTCCTAATTTTATGAGGTGTCTAAGTCGAGCAAAAAAAAAACAGTTTTTCTGCAGCAAAAATTCTAGACAGATTCTGCCTTGTTTTGTTAGATCCATTCTTTTGAGTATCAAAGTGATTTTTAATCGGATCTTTTGATATGCTAGAATGAGTAGAAAATTATTTTCTCTCTGGTTCATGAATATATAATTTTATTATTGAGTAAAATAGCAGCAATCATGATTTCTTTTTTCCTCTAATGTGACCCATAGAAAAGAATGGGCAGAAAAGTTTATGTTAAAGTTTTTTTTCACAGGGAATGGAGGAATATTACACTAAGATGATTAGAGTATGATGAAGATCGTAAGCTTGGGTATGCCCATGCAGCCCCACTGGACTCATTTGAAATTCCTAGTTTGAGCACCTCTAAACTCTGTTTTTTGAGCAACATGGAATTTTCGCAGAAACTTGAAGCGTCCTTGTTTTATTTGCATCTAGTTTTGTTTTGTTTTGTGAGAGGACCGTCATATTGATTGTTTATGATGCATATCATAAGCTACTTTACCAAAATCTTTACCTCTGAATGTTCAAAGTAAAATAAGTTGCATGCTCTTAAAAGAAAAGAATGAATGCCTAAAAGCTGAAATTTATTTTGTGTATGGTATCTCTAGTTTCACCCGCTCTACTGAGTGATAATTTGTTATGTGCCTTATTCGGTGCTGCTTATTGCTGGTATACATATATGTTTAACTTTAAGTATCATTGTTTAGTTATGAATGAATAATCTATAGATACTATCGCATGCTTTTAGACCTCTGCTTGCTAGTCAAAAGATTTGAGTTCTTACACAAGCATAGACTAGTTTCCAAGATCTAATCAAATCCAATGTCTATTGTACCTACCTACATAGCACTTTCTATTCCAAGTATAATGTGTGTGTTTTGCCTCCAACCTTTTCAAAATTTCCTTTTTGTGTATTTTAAAGCTCACAAGAAAGTAAGGTTTGGTAGGAAATACCACTATGCATGTTGTTGGTTTGACTAATTATGAGTAATGAGCTAGACTGTAACCATGTTTACTGGAGAATCTTTCAACATTGCACTTTTGGGGTATTGCACCTGATGAGCGTAGATTGCACACCGTTGGGGAACCCCAAGAGGAAGGTATGATGAGCATAGAAGCAAGTTTTCCCTCTGTAAGAAACCAAGGTTTAATCGACCAGTAGGAGAAAGGCGTGACTTCTGAAGGTGTTGCTATCTGACTTGTGGCAGGGCGAACTACCAGCGTCAGCAACAACGTGGAACCTGCACACAACACAACCAAAGTACTTTACCCCAACTTTCAGTGAGGTTGTCAATCTCACTAGTTTTGCTGAACACAAAAGATTTGACGTATAGTGTGGAAAGATGTTTGTAGTGGAATTAAATAGAACAGTGCTTGCAGTAAGTAAATAGAACAGCATGATTGTATTAGTGTAAAAGAAAGGACCGAGTCCACAGTTCACTAAAGGTGTCTCTCCATAAAGATAAATAACATATTGGATGAACAAATTACAGTTGGGCAATTGGCAGAATAAAGACCATACATGACAAGATGATTACTATGAGATTCGTTTAGGCATTACAACATAATACATAGACCATAATCCAATTGCGTCTATGACTAATAATCCACCTTATTAAGTTTCAAGTAACAGATTATCGCATTAAGCAATGTGTGTAAAGTAAACAATAGAATTACCCTTGGATAAAACATTGTTGTTTTCTCCCTAGTAGCAACAACACATCTACAATCTTAGAAATTATTGTCACTCTTCTAGAAAACTAGAGGCATGAACCTACTATCAAGCATAAATACTCCCTCTTGGAGTCACAAGCATTTACTTGGACAGACCAACTACTAGCAACAGAGAGCATGCAAGATCACAAATAACATAGATCACAAATAACATACGAAAAATATATAATCGATCTCAACGTAGTATTCAATATTCATCGGATCCTAGCAAACACAACATGTATCATTACATAAAGATGATCTAGATCATGATAGGCAGCTCACAAGATCTAAACATGAGGCACAAATTGGAGAAGATAACCATCTAGCTACTGATATGGACCCATAGTCCAGGGATGAACTACTCATGCATCACTTCAGAGGCAGACATGGCCATGTAGAGGCCTCCGGTGATGATCTTTGATACGTCTCAAACGTATCTATAATTTTTTATGCTCCATGCTTATTTTACACATATTCATATATGTTTTGCTTACACTTCTTTGCACTTTTACATGATTTCCGGCACTAACCTATTAACAAGATGCCACAGTGTCAGTTCCCTATTTTTTGCTGTTTTTGTATTTCAGAAAAGTTGTATAGGAAATATTTTCGGAATTGGACGAAACAAAAGCCGAAGTCAATATTTTACCGAAACGAAGACGAAGTCAAGAGCGGGGTCGAAGAGGTGCCACAGGGCGGCCAGACCTACCCTTTGCGCGGCCTGGCCTGGGCCTGCGCCAAGGGATGGTGTGGGCCCCCAGGTACCCCACCAACCTAAATCCTCCGCCTATTTATACATCTTCTCGGGAAAACCTTGGATACCCGAGCCTCCATCACTACTAGGGAATAGCTTATAGCCGCACTCCTTACCGCCAGCAAATACTAGTTGAAGATGCCAGCGGTAATAGCTTCCAGGGGGGCCTAACACTACCGCCGGCGCAGGAGGTAGGGTGGCGCCGGGGTGCCTCCGCATCCGCCGGCGAAATGGGCACGCAGGCGCCGGCGATACAATGGGCCGCGGTATCACAATTGGGCCCGGCGTTACCGCCGGCGATTGGCCCCGAAGGCGCCGGGGGTAATGGGCTCCACCGCCGGCGACGTGCGCGTTGACGCCGGGGGTAATGGGCCCTGCCGCCGCGCCAGGGTGGGCCACGCAGCCTTCAGTTACCGCCGGCGAATTGGCCCCGAAGGCGCCGGGGGTAATGGGCTCTACCTCCGGCGACGTGTGCTGTTGAGGCCGGGGGTAATGGGCCCTGCCGCCGCGCCAGAGGGTGGGCCACGCAGCCTTCACTTACCACCGGCGTTTCGGGCCCGTAGATGCCGGCGGTAACGGCCTGTACCGCTGGCATTTTTATATGTAAGCGCCGGCGGTAACCCTGGGGCTGGCCATTAAGACGACCAGCCACCTACTACCACCCACACACACTCATATGTGATGGCAAATCAACCCAAGCACTAGTTAGCTCATTCCCCCACCTATTTTAGCTATTTCAACCAACAAAATATGATGTATTTGAGAAAATCATGCACTACCTAGCCCCTCTAGCATGATTTGCATGATCTAGATCTAGATCCCACCAATTTTCCACTAGATCTAGCTAGATCTCTCCCTATTTTTAGATCTCTAGATCTCTTGAGCATAAAGTCAACGTGTGGCGTCTCTCCGGTGCTTTTGGACGTCGCGTCAACTAAGTGGTATATAACTAATGAGTGGAATGTTCATGAGTTGGTGAAAAATCACGGTTATGTCACTAGTGATCGCAAAAAGGCGCGGTTCCATATATGTAAATGCATTGTTTTGCATTTGTTGACGTGTGCAGGAACATTGAGTTGCCAATGTTTTGCCGGAATGTTGATTAACTTCCGTTCCGGCGAATTTTTGGAACTCCAGCATGACAATATTTAGCAAAGGTCATGCCGAATTTTTTCGTGAAAACCGAGGCGGCGGTTGTAATCAATTATCTTGTCTTGTAGGCGACGATGGTCATCAAGACGAGGGAAAGCGCCGTTGATAGATACGTGGAACGCGCGACGGCCGACATGTATGAAAAAAATCGAAAGGATATAATGTGTCCTTGTCGAAGATGCAAGCTAGGGTCGTTGTTCGACCCCTTTTCGTGCATAGTGAATGAGCACCTGCTCAGGTATAGTTTCATGGAGGGGCATACTCAGTGGATGAGTGATGATGGAGATGATGATATCGAAGGTGATGATGATGGAGATGATGATGGTGGAGATGATGATAACGAAGGTGAGGAAGAGGATGCCATACGGCAATGGAGACGAGGTTGAAGAGGATGGCGCACACGTTGATGGTGATCAAGAAGGCCGGGAAGAACATGCGGCCGACGAGGACATGAGTAGAAATATTACCCCGCTAACCGCGGCCGTGCAGGACCATCATGTTCAAGAACTTCTTCTCAGCAACACATCGACCGACCCCAAAAAAGCTGGTAGACGGAAGGCTAAGCTGGATCAACTCGAGGTAGACTCGAGAACTCCGTTGTACGATGCAGCTCGTGGGACGGAGGAGACCCGTCTGAGATACGCTCTCGATATTATGGAGATGAAGGCAAAGCACAAATGGACGGACACAAGCGTGGACGAACTCTTCGGATACTTGAAGATCCACTTTCCTAAAGATAACACGTGTGCCGGTAGCCTACAGGAGGGCAAGAAAATCGTGTGCCCTCTCGATTTACCGCACCAGAAATACCACGCATGCATCAGTGACTGCGTAATATATCGGAACGAGCATGCCAATCTCGATACATGCCCACATTGTGGCGAATCTCGATACAAGAGAGGGACAAGAAAATCTCCTCGAAAAGTTGTGTGGTACTTCCCGCTCACGCACCGTCTGCAGCGGTACTTTGTGGACCCCAAGGAAGCAAAGCTCATGCGCTGGCACGCGGAAAGAAAGGAGGCGGTGATGCGTGATATAGAACGGGTTGAAAACCCAGTGCTAACACACCCTTCGGATGCAAGCCAGTGGAAAACTGTAGGAGGCAGGTCCACCATTTCGGCGGCAAAAGTTACAAGGGGTACACCACTTTGGAGGAGGCGGAAGCTCGATACGCCAACTTTCGAGCGGGACAGAGGAGGGAGATGTGGAGGACCCCTTTCATCGTGATGATGCTTGCCGCCACCGCCTCTATAGTTTACTATGTCATTGTTGTTTAGCTAGGTCGTCGACTGGACTTATATGTATTTGTGTAATATGTGCTACTTCGAGTCGTGATGTTTGAACCGTATGGTCGACACTTGTGTTATTGATGCATGCATGCATGTTATGGACATTTCGGGACATTTCGGGACTTTCTAATGATGTGTATCATTGCCAGTGATGTGTATCTTGCTAATGATGTATATCTTGCTGTCATTCTGGTATTTGCCTGTATATTCTGTGTATATGCTATGAATTCTGGTGTATATGTTGTGTAATTCGAGTTTTTTTATTTTTGTTCCTGTTAATATTACCACCGGCGAAATTTTACATGTATTCAGTAAGCGCCAGCAGTAAGACAACTTATCCCTGGCGATTTGAATAAAACGCCGGCGGTAACGGCCCCTTACCACCGGCGATATCAGTAGGCGCTGGTGGAAACACTTACCCCTGGCGGTTTGGATAAAACGCCGGCGGTAACGGCCCCTTACCACCGGCGAATTGGAAGGCGCCGGCGATGAGGCATTACCACCAGCGAGGTGATCGCCGGCGAATGCAAAGGCGCCGGCGGTAAGCCCATCCAGGTCGCCGGCGGTAAGGCTGTTTGTAGTAGTGCATCCACGAAAAGTTCCATCGCGGCCGCCATCGCAGAACCCATCTCGGCGGGTTTTGAAGCTCTTCCCGGCACCCTGCCGGAGGGGGAAATCATCGCCGGAGGCATCTACATCGTCATGCCCGCCTCCGAAGTGATGCGTGCGTAGTTCATCCCTGGACTATGGGTCCATACCAGTAGCTAGATGGTTGTCTTCTCCAATTTGTGCCTCACGTTTAGATCTTGTGAGCTGCCCTACATGATCAAGATCATCCTTATGTAATCCTATATGTTGTGTTTGCTGGGATCCGATGAATATTATATACTATGTTGAGGTTGATTATATATTCATGTCATATGTTATTTGTGATCTTGCATGCTCTCCGTTGCTAGTAGATACTCTGGTCAAGTAGATGCATGTGACTCCAAGAGGGGGTATTTATGCTCGATAGTAAGTTCATGCCTCTAGTAATCTGGGAGAGTGACAATAACTTCTAAGATTGTAGATGTGCTGTTGCTACTAGGGAGAAAACAACAATGTTTTATCCGAGGGTAATTCTATTGTTTACTTTACACACATTGCTTAATGCGATAATCTATTGCTTGCAACTTAATACTAAAAGGGGTTCAGACGATAACCGAAAGGTGGATTATTAGTTATAGACGTAGTTGGATTATGGTCTATGTATTATGTTGTAATGTCCAATCAAATCTCATAGTAATCATCTTGTCATGTATGGTCGGTATTCTGTCAATTGCCCAGCTGTAATTTGTTCACCCAATATGCTATTTATCTTTATGGAGAGACACCTCTAGTGAATTGTGGACCCCGGTCCGTTTCCTTTACACTGATACAATCATCCTGTTATGTTTACTTACTGAAATTCATGTTCTCTTTAATTATTACAAACATCTCTTTCCACTCGATATGTCTAATCATTTGTGTTCAGTGAACCAGTGAGATTGACAACCTCACTGCAAGTTGGGGCAAAGTAGTTTGGTTGTGTTGTGTGCATGTTCCACGTTGTTGCTGACGCAGGTAGTGCGCTGATACATCTCAAACGTATCTATAATTTTTGATGCTCCATGCTTTTTTACACCAATTGCTATATGTTTTGTTTACACTTCATGGCACATTAATTTATGCATTTTCCGGAACTAACCTATTGACAAGATGCCACAGTGTCAGTTCCCTATTTTCTGTTGTTTTTGTATTTCAGAAAAGTTGTATAGGAAATATTCTCGGAAATAGACGAAACAAAAGCCAAAGTTCCTATTTTTTCTGGAGTGAAGACGGAGTCCAGAGAAGAGACGGAGAAGGGCCACAGGGTGGCCAGACCTACCCTAGGCGTGGCCTGGACCTGGCCCGCGCCTAGGGGTGTTCTGGGGCCACCAGGCCTCCACCGACCTCACACTTCCGCCTATATAAAGCTCCCGACGCAAAAACCCTAAATATACAAGCCTCCGCCCGCGAAAGGTTCCATAGCTCCGCCGCCGTCGCAGACAAGATCTGGGGGACAGAAGTCTCTGTTCCGGCACCCTGCCGGGACGGGAAATTGCCCCTGGAGCCATCTCCATCGACTCCATCGCCATCTCCATCGTTGTTGCTGATTCCCATGATGAGGAGTGAGTAGTTCTCTCCCGGGGCTGAGGGCTCTACCGGTAGCTATGTAGTTTATCTCTCTCTCCCATGGTGTGATCTTTATGTGACCATGAGCTTTGTAATCTAGATGTCGTTATGCTATTCAAGTGGATTTTACTTATGTGATCTCCGGGGACTCCTTGTCCCACGTGTGTAAAGGTGGAGTGTGTGCATCGTGTGGGTCTCTTAGGCTAAATTTCATAGAATACTTGTTCACTGAATTATGATTTGAGTTGGATGTCTCTATGAAATTGTGGTGTGTTAGTACCTCCTATGAATGCTCAAAGTGGAGCGCGGGGTGTTCATTAGTACTTGGGAATACATCTTTAAGGTTTGCTTTTGCAGCCCTACGTGATGAATTAGTGTTCGTTATCCAGCCGGAGAGTAGTTCAGAGTAGCATAGTGAAGTGCTTATATTTATATTTCTTTATGATATCATTGTTGAGAGTAACCACTAGTGAAAGTATGATCCCTAGGCCTTGTTTCCAAACATCAAATCACCATTTATTTATTGTTTTACTGCATGTTTACTTGCTGCCATAATTATTTTAGACTGTTATTACCACTCATATTCATTCATATCACTTGCATTTCACTATCTCTTCGCCGAACTAGTGCACCTATACATCTGACAAGTGTATTGGGTGTGTTGGGGACACAAGAGATTTCTTGTATCATAATTGCAGGGTTGTTTGAGAGGGATATCTTTGACCTCTACCTCCCTGAGTTCGATAAACCTTGGGTGATCCACGTAAGGGAAACTTGTTGCTGCTCTACAAACCTCTAAACTTGGAGGCCCAACACTATCTACAAGAATAGAAGCGTGTGTAGACATCATGCGCCCTGCCACTAGTCAGCTAGCAACACCTTCAGAAGTCACTCATTTCTCCTACTGGTCGATTAAACTTTGGTTTCGTACTGAGTGAAAACTTTTTGCTGTGCTCATCACACCTTCCTCTTGGGGTTTCCCAACCGCTTCCACAACAACGCTCAACAAGATTGTCTGGCGCCATCACCGGAGCACCATCAATCTCCCTCTCCGGCAGTGTGCCGGGAAGAGCTTCAGAACCCTCCCGAGCTAGGGTCTGCGATGGTGACGCGACGGAACTTTTCATGGATGGAGGCTCGGGTGTTTAGGTTTTCCCAATGATCGTGAATAAATAGGCGGAAGGGCGAGGTCGGTGGCCGGCTGGGGGGGCACACCACCCCTTGGTGCGGGCCCACCCTTGGCCGAAACCCCAGGAGGAAGGTATGATGAGCACAACAGGAAGTTTTTACTCAGTAAGAAACAAAGGTTTAATCGACCAATAGGAGAAAGGCGTGACTTCTGAAGGTGTTGCTAGCTGACTTGTGGCAGGGCGCACCACCAGCGTCAGCAACAACGTGGAACCTGCACACAACACAACCAAAATACTTTGCCTCAACTTAAAGTGAGGTTGTCAATCTCACCGGTTTTGCTAAACACAAAGGATTAGACGTATAGTGTGGAAAGATCTTTGATGTGGAATTAAACAGAACAGTGCTTGCAGTAAGTAAACAAAACAGGATGATTGTATCAGTGTAAAAGAAAGAACCAGGGTCCACATTTCACTAGAGGCATCCTCCATATAGATAAATAACATGCTGGATGAACAAATCACAGTTGGGACATTGACATAATAAAGACCATACATGACAAGATGATTCCTATGAGATTCGTCTGGGCATTACAACATAATACATAGACCGTAATCCAACTGCGTCTACGACTAATAATCCACCTTGCGGTTATCGTCTGAACCCCTTCGAGTATTAAGTTGCAAGCAACAGATTATCGCATTAAGCAATGTGTGTAAAGTAAACAATAGAATTACCCTTGGATAAAACATTATTGTTTTCTCCCTAGTAGCAACAACACATCTACAATCTTAGAAGTTATTGTCACTCTTCTAGAAAACTAGAGGCATAAACCTGCTATCGAGCATAAATACTCCCTCTTGGAGTCACAAGCATTTACTTGGCCAGAGCAACTACTAGCATTGGAGACCATGCAAGATCAAAAATAACATATGACAAATATATAATCGATCTCAACATAATATTCAATATTCATCGGATCCCGGCAAACACAACATAACATAAAGATGATATTGATCATGATAGGCAGCTCACAAGATCTAAACATGAGGCACAAATTGGAGAAGACAACCATCTAGCTACTGCTATGGACCCATAGTCTAGCGATGTAGAGGCCTTCGGTGATGATCTCCCTCTCCGTCAGGGTGCCGGGAAGAGCTTCAGAACCCTCCCGAGCTAGGGTCTGTGATGGCGGCCGCGACGAAACTTTTCATGGATGGAGGCTCGGGTGTTTAGGTTTTTCCCGAGATCGTGAATAAATAGGCGGAAGGGCGAGGTCGGTGGACGCACGGGGGCCACACCACCCCTTGGTGCGGGCCCACCCTTGGACGCGCCATGGGGTGGTCTGGCTGCCCTGTGGATCCTCTTCGACCCCCCTCTGGACTCTGACTCCGTTACAGTGAAATATTGACTTCGGCTTTTGGTTCGTCCAATTCTGAGAATATTTCCTGTACAACTTTTCTGAAATACAAAACAGCAGAAAACAGGAATCGGAACCGTGGCATCTTGTTAATAGGTTAGTGCCGGAAAATGTATAAAAGTGCAAAGAAGTGTAAGCAAAACATATATAAATTGGTGTAAAACAAGCATGGAGCATCAAAAATTATAGATACGTTTGCAACGTATCAGCATCCCAAAGCTTAACTCCTGCAGTACAATTCGATAAGTATTTGAGTATAGGGGATCACCGCAGTACAATTTGATAAGTATTTGAGTGTCGAACCCATGAGGAGTTGAAGGTAAACTATCTATTCTCTAAAGCCCTATAACCCACTTATATGGCCTTCTATGCAAAGCTATGAGATGTGGTGTCTGTGTGTGAACAGGTTTTTACTAAAAACTATATGTGCTGAAATTAGAAGCAAGAAGTAAAACTAGTGCAAGAATAAGTAAAGTGCAATAAAGTAAAACACAATGAGATGAAGTGAAGTGGAGTAACTAAAGATAGCAAGTGTTCATGAAATTTTCTATTTCATTTGTGCGGTTGTCATAATTAGTGAAGCATAATGATAGTCTTTCTAGTGTTTCTTCTATGGAGGAGCCATAGATAGGTGTAGCCATATACATGTGTAAGTACACCCCTAGTGATTGATCCTAAGGCAATCGGAATGTGCAAGCAAAGGAATTGTTAAGACTTCATATTAAGACATTAATTCCAACCACCGTTGTAAGTTTAAAGGTCCCCATAATCGGGACAAGGTTTCTGTCGCTCCCGATCCCTCATCTTGTCAAAATGCAACAGTCATAACCTTATGCATCCCCTTGACATGTGTGTGCACTCATATATCAATACATCAGACCATCATAGAAGATAACAAATACTTGTATGCAACCAACAACAAACTATATAACAATTGCCATGAACAATTCACTACTCAAACATCAACATAGAGATACAATAGATGATGGGAAAGCAATATATTGCATCATACACCATGTTTTCCAAGAGATTACAGAGGGGGTGATGAAGAGTTGTTGTATATGTTGAAGATGGTGCTGATGCCCTCACCGGAGGGGGGTGGAGTCCACCGGAGGCGTTTCCCCTCTCCGATCTCCACCGGTGGTGGCTTGCTGTCTCTTTGTTTATGTGTTTTTGATCTTCGCTTCTGTAGTCTCGACTAAACCCCCAAGTTCATATATATAGTAGTGAGGGCAAAACAAGTCGGTTCACGAAAAGATGAGGCGAAACGGACGCTCGAGGGCCGAAAGAGCCCTGGTGACGTGGCTAGAGGGGAAGGCCGCGCCACCCTCTCTATTTCCCAGCATTTTGACCTCCTAGTGGCCCACTCTAGCTAATTTTGTTCGTCTCTAAAATTCCAAAGCGTGGCCCCTGACCTTGCTCTTTTTGGAATCTCGTAGCTCCTGGAAAGTCAAAAACACTAAAAAGTGGCATTTCCTGCAAAACAGGATTAGAACCGGAGGAAGGGGGATTGTTTAGAAAATCTCCTAAAACATCGTAAAACATGGGAATATCATTATATAAGATGCAAATATGTGGTAATATGTTGCAATAAAGTGCAAAGTTCATGTATGCATTTTACATGCATCAATATCCCCAAGCTTAACCTATGCTCGTCCTTGAGCATAAAGGTGATAAAACTAACATGGACTTTGGAGTTTATTGCATCTCTTCCATGTAATCATGCAAAGTCTTATAAGGTTCAGTCAATAAAGAATGACAATAATTAATATGAACCCATCAAGTGATAACACTTACATTCTACAAAGCATGCATAATAGTGAACATCATTGTAAGAAACATGAATGATACATATCTATGAATCATAAAGCATGCTTAGGAGTATCCTATAGAATTGTTGGAAGACTCTTGCCCTTTATTTTCATGAATATTTATTTTGACTCTTGAACACAAAAAGTAAGCATGGAATGTATGTGTTAACCCTCCAACAAAATAAAAAGTAGAGAGCATAAAACATGGTTTTGAGCTATGCAATTCATGTCAATAATAATAAGGATGGGGTATCATGAATCTCATGTATGAAGATATCTATGTGTCATTAGTTTGACCTCTTATGAGTAAGTGTTGCCTCACTTTCTTGAATGCTAAGGACTACACCTCTTGTTAGTCAACTCCGGGTTACCAAGACTTTTCGACATACATGTTTTAACCAAGTATCGCAATGTGGTACCTTCATGCCACCTGTACACAGGACCAAAGGAGATGTGCATCTCAACTATAGGCCATCCATACCGGGACAACATGAACAACAGACATTGAGCATCCTCTCTAACTCTCTCACTTTTTTCATACTATTTCTGTTTCTTTTCTTTTCTCACTCTTTTTTCACAACTCTTTTTTACGCAACTCTTTTTTCACTCTTCCTATTGAGGATGCTCGTTGCTGAAACTTCCACCATGATTAAGCATGGCTTCGGTTAGCGGCCCATTGCTCTTATCTAACAATGCATGCTTACTTGCTCAAATAACCTCTACTTATTTCACAAGAGATAGCCATCAACAAAACAAAATAAATGATGATCAACGCAGGGCGCAATGCCCGAAAAGCGCAATGTTGAAAGAATTACCCAGTAAACATGGTTACGGTCTAGCTCATTACTCATAATCAGTCAAACCAACAACATCCATAGTTGTATTTCCTACCAAACCTTACTTTCTTATGAGCTTTTTTTGAAAAGTTGAAGGAAATACACACACATTATACTCGGAATATCAAGTTCTATATAGGTAGGTATGATAGACATTGGATTTGAGTTGAGCTTGGAAACGGGCCTATGCTTGTGTAAGAATTCAAATCTTTTGGCTAGCAAGAGGTCTAAAAGCATGCAATAGTATCCATAGACTATTCATTCATCATCAAACAATAATACTTAAAATTAAACATCTATGTATAGTAGCAATAAGTAGCACTGAATAAGGCACATAACAAATCATCAACCAATAGAGCATGTGAAACTAATAGTACTATGCATAATATAAATTTCAGCTTTTAATGCATCTCTCTTCATCTTTTTATAACATGCAACTCACTTTCATGGAAGCATTCAAGAATATGATAATTTATTTCAGTACCTCTTTACTAAGAATTAAAGACATTTATCATGATGGTAATATTTATTCAAAGCAAAACTAGACACAAAACTAATAAAGGATGCTCCAAGTTTTTGCGAGAATTCTATGTTGCTCAAAAAACAAAGTTTTGAAGTGTGCAAACCGAGAGATTTGATATGAGTCCAGTGGGGTTCCTTGGGCATCCCCAAGATTATGGTCTTCACCCTTCTTGGATTTATCTTGGTGTGGTGTTCTTTCATTCCCTGTGAAAAAACTTCAACACAAAACTTTCTTCCCATTCTTTTCTATAAGGTAACATTAGAGGTCCAAAGAAATCATGCTTGCTTCTATTTAATCAAGAATAAAATTATATATTCATGAACTAGAGAGCCATAATGTTATACTCATTATAGAATATCAAATGTTTCAAGTAAAAATCATTTTGATACTCAAAAGAATGGATCTAACAAAATAAGGCAGAATCTATCCTGAATATTTTCAGCAGCAAAACTGAATTTTTAGTACGACTTAGACACCTCAAAAAATTAAGCCAATTTACGTGAATATAGAGGATGAAAAGTTTCAGCTACTACATTATTATAAATATTTTAGGAGTTACCAGTAAGGAGACAAAAATCGTGCACTAAAAAGTGCTGTGCAGAAATCAACAACTCCATATTATGTTTGCAACTTTAAACATCCAAATGGGTAAAAACTTGGTACTTTTCGAAAACTAACATGCTACAGCAAGCATGAAGATAAAACTAGAACATGAGTTTGAAATGGTTTACTTGAGAAACTTGAAAGAAGAGGGGGATGCGTGGGCATCCCCAAGCTTATGATCTTGCTAACTCTGGTCTCTACTTCTTCCTCATCATATCATGTTATTCATCTTAATCAAAGAAATATTTTCATCTCCATGATACTCCAATGCCTACAATATTGTTAGTTATCCAAACAAATGATATGATAATTTTTACTAAGATGGGAACTATAGGAATCATTGGGAAACCATTTTATTCAAGAAGCTAACATATATAAAGAAAAGTAAACACTAATTTGTTTTTACTGTAGGAAGACTTTTAATGATATAGATTTTGCAATGCTTCCATTGGCATGAACAACACATGCTCAAGGTCGACCCCAATTTCTACATTGCTCATCCTTCTCATTTACTCTTCCATACCTTTTCTTTTATTAAAACTTAAAAATCACTAATATGTAATAAGAAGTAAAGATATTTGACAAGGATATAAATGTGTGCTCAAATTATTACCTGAAAGCATATGGAGCACACCACAAGATTTGGAACCATTAACTTTTAAGTCTCACTCTCTTCCTATGCATTGGAAATTTATATATGAATAAATAAAAGCAACTAAATGGTAGCCAATTCATATAATGGTCAGTAGCTTGCATTTGAAGTAACATTGAAATATAAAGAGTGCTCTTATCTCTTCCTCTTTCATAAAATTTGCAAGCATCAAGAGTAAACTCAATAGAATATTTGTGAATATAATCACCACATAAAGACAAGTCATCTAACGAGCATATGGTATCATCTATTTCTTTTACATCATCATGATCCTCCCATAAATTAGAAAATCTTAAATCACATAGAGTATCATCATCAATATTATAAGAAGGGGTGCTCATAGGAATACCATTGTTGGGAGTTAGAGATGGGTATCTACTCCATTCTTCCTCCTCTCGTTCTTCTTCATGCTCTTCTTGGGGTTGCATGGGCATCCTTTTATCATCCTCCTCCTTTTGTTCCTCTTTGTCTTTCTCTTGGGGCTGCATGGACATCCCCAAGCTTATGCTTTCATCATATTTTTCCTGCAAAATATTAGTGCTCTCTCGGGCAACGTTGACCCTCTTATTATAGTCAACAACATAGATATTATCAAAAAAATCTTCTATGCAATGATTTAGGATAGTACAGACATTAAAATCACAATCATGACACTCACCACTAATTTCATATACCTCATCAAGGATTTTTTTTAACTCATAGGCTACCATAAAGCACACAAATTGTTCTACTTCCTCCATCTTTTGAACATAACTATAAGTATTACAGGAGGAAATTGTATGTTGTTCATGGGATTTACATTGGAAATCAAAGTGTTCACCATAACAAAAGTTACAAGACCTTTCATAATGTGCAAGCAACTCAGTAGCGGCTTTATTTAGCAGTCTTAAGAAACTTTTTAATAGTTTCCCTTCATATGGTTCTCTATATTTCTTAGCAATCTCAACAACATTCAAGTTCATAAACAAAGTATCATTGTATTCATACTTGTGCTCATAACAGGAGTATTTTTGGTATTTTTCCATTTTATAAAATAAAGGTACTAAAAGTAAAACTAGCAATGCAAACAAGAATAGAAGCTTAGCACTACACTCCCCCGGCAATGGCGCCTGAAAAGTATCTTGATAACCCCCAAGTGCAGAGGATCACCACAGTACAATTCGATAAGTATTTGAGTGTCGAACCCACGAGGAGCAGAAGGTAAACTATCAATTCTATAAAGCCCTATAACCCACTTATATGGCCTTCTATGCAAAGCTAGGAGATGTGGTGTGTGTGTGTGTGTGTGTGTGTGTGTGTGCGTGAAGAGGTTTTTACTAAAAACTATATGTGCTGAAATTAAAATGGAAGAAGTAAAACTAGTGCAAGAATAAGTAAAGTGCAATGAAGTAAAACGCAATGATATGAAGTGAAGTGAAGTGGAGTAACTCAAGAGAGCAAGTGTTCAGGCAATTTTCTATTTCATTTGTGTGCTTTTCATAGTTAGTGAAGCATAATGATAGTCTTTTTGGTGTTTCTTCTACGGAGGAGCCATAGATAGGTGTTGCAAGTACACCACTAGTGATTGATCCTAAGGCCATTGGAATGTGCACGAAAAAGAATTATTAAAACTTCATATTCAGACATTAAGTTCAACCACCGTTGTAAGTTTAAAGGTCCCCATAATTGCCCCCCCCGTTAACATGCATCTAAGAATAGGGACAAGGTTTATGTCGCTCCCTATCCCTCATCATGTCAACATGCAACGGTGATAACCTTATGCATCCCCTTGACATATGTGTGAACTCATATATCAATACATAAGAGAATCATAGAAGATAACAAATACTTGTATGCAACTAACAACAAACTATATAAAAATTTCAATGAACATATCACTACTCAAACATCAACATAGAGATACAGTAGATCATGGGAAAACAATATATTGTATCATACATCATGTTTGCCAAGACATTACAGAGAGGGATGATGAAGAATTTCTGTAGATGTTGATGAAGATGGTGCTGATTCCCTCACCATAGGGGGTGGAGTCCACCGGAGGCGATTCCGGCAGCGTTTCCCCCCTCCGATCTCCGCTGGCGGCGGCCTGTTGTCTCTCTGCTTATGTGTTTTTGATCTCCGCCATCGTAGTCTCAACGAAACCCCCGGGGTCGTATATATAGTAGTTTATAGGGCAAAACAAGTCGGTTCGCTAAAAGATGAGGCGAAACGGACGCTCGAGGGCCGAAAGAGCCCTAGTGGCACAACCAGAGGGGGAGGTCGTGCCAACCTCTCTCTTTCCCAGCCTGTTGACCGCATGGTGGCCCACTTTATCTCATTTTGTCCGTCTCAAAAATTCCGAAGCGTGACCCCTGACCTTGCCCTTTTTGGAGTCATGTAGCTCCTGGAAAGTCCAAAACACTAACAAGTGGCGTTTCCTGCGAACCAGAATTAGAACCGGAGGAAGGGATTATTTAGAAAATCCCCTAAAACATAATAAAACATGAGAATAACATTATATAAGATGAAAATATGTGGTAATATGTTGCAATAAAGTGCAAAGTTCATGTATGCATTTTACATGCATCAGCCACCCACCTCCGCTCAGCCCTCGAGCGTCCATTTGCCCTAATTCTTTCGTGAACCAACTTGTTTTGCCCTAAAAACCCCTATATATATGGCCCCGAAGAGTTCTCGGGAGGAGAGCGCCGCAGAAAGACAGAAACACCAAAATTGTAGCTGCTGTAGAGAAGATTGGAGGGGGAAATTCAATCAGGATCACCATCGGAGGGATCTCCACCTTCTCCAACATCTTCATCATCATCACCATGATCAAGAGGGAGTAGTCCACCTCTGGACTACGGGTTTGTGGCAATAGCTTGATCTATTTCTCTCATGTTCTTCATAGTACTTAGTGCCATATGAGCTGCATATCATGATTATGGCCATATTTGTAATACCTATGTGGTGGATCCTTGTTCTATGATATTGTTATATGAGATCTGATCTTATTATATTTGAGATGTATTGATATATTCATATTATGTACCTCATTCTTAAGTTTATGTTCTGATCCAACATCTATGCAAGAGCGTGTGTGGGGTGATGTGTGTGTTAGATGGAGTAGCAGGGTTTTAGTGATTGGATAGTGACAATATGTTCAAGAGCTATTATGGCTTTGCCTTTTTTGCTACCTCACTAGGGAAAGACGAGATGTCGCCTAGAGGGGGTGAATAGGCGATTTAAAAACTCCTATGGATTTAATTTGTAAGAATGTGGAATTAAACTAACGTTTATTTTACAAGAACAAAACCTAAATATGCTAGGCTCAACTAAGTGCAACAACAACAGCAACTAGAACTAAGCAAGATAGACACATGATGTATAAGAACAACAAGTGATAGCAGGATATATGAACTTCAAGCTCGATGGCTATCACAAAGGAAAGTAAACTCGGGTATAGAAATAACCGAGACACGCGGAGACGAAGATGTATTCCCGTGTTCCCTTCCTTGGGAGGAAGGTACGTCACGTTGGAGAGGTGTGGGATCCCACGAAGGTTTTCCCCAGCGCCACGAAGGCTCACCTTCTTCTCCGAGCCAATTCCATGAAGGATAATGGCCCTTTCATTATGGCTAGCTTTTTCTCCACTCCGGAGATGGCAAGCTCCAAAACCACTTCACAAGCTCCACGAAGGAGAAGCCCAGGCCTCTTCACGATCTTCCACGAAGGGGACACCAACCAAACCAACTAGGAGGTCACCCTCCAAGAGTAACAAGCTCACGGTCTCTCACTCGAACAAATCATGGTGGAGAGCTCAACACTATGAAATGATGCAAAGAAAGAGCACCAAAGGTGTTCAAATCCTTCACACTCAAATCCCACCAAAGCAACAAATGCTAGGATGGAATTAGAGAGGAAGAACAATGGAGGAAATCAACAAATGACTACAAGATGTAGATCCCAAGAGTTCCCCTCACTTAGAGGAGGAATGGGTTGGAGGAGGTTGTAGATCTATATCCCCTCTTTAAAATCCCCCAAGAATATGCAAGAATCATAGGAGGGAAGGGAGAGGAAGTAAGCTCAAGAGGTTCAACAATGGTGGTCAAAAAGATGCTCAAGAACCCTAGAAAACTGTTGGGGAAGAAGCCCCTTTTATAGCCAAAAGAAATATGACCGTTTGGGGAAAATTTGAGAGTTTTAGGGCATCTTGGCGGGAGGGCTGGCACGCAGTCCGTGGCATCGGGCAGCCTGGTGGGAGAGCCGGTCACACCGGGCGTGGCGCCGGGCTAGCCCGACAGAAACCGGGTGAGACACCAGGCGGGCACTGGGTGCCCCCTGGATTGCGTCAGGTTGGCACCGATGTGGGAGCCGGCATGTGCCGGGCCAGCCGGTGAGCCAGCCGGCATCGCCGAGCATGGTGCTGGGTGGGCCGGTGGGGCGGCCGGTCGACCAGGAGTCTCGCTAACAGGAAAACATGTTTACAAAAACAGTGATATCTTTTGCGTCCGGACTCCGATTTCGATGATCTTGGGCTTGTTGGAATCAGAACAACAAGCCCTATAAATTTATGCATGGAAAAATAATTTTCCACTCATGGAGTAAAAAACCACAAGATGAATGTTTTGTCCTATCTATAAAAGAGACACCGGTAAAACCTCCAAACTCGAAAACACAATAGAAGATTCATATGGATTCCGTTTTCGATGAACTTCGGCTTGTTGTAAAGCTAGCAACAAGCTCAAGAACCTCACACAGAGAAACACCAAGTGGAAAAAATAATAGGGATATGCAAAGCATGTAAATGATTGAGCACCCTAAGACTATGTGATCAAGTTACCCAACCGAAATCCCCTCTTGATAGTGCGGCTATCTATCCTATAAGCTGGTCTCCCAACGACCACCTTGAGACCAGTAAAAGGAAAAACTAGTAAGGACATACCTTTTCCTTGCGCATCCCTCTTGATCTTGATGATGATGCTTCATGCTTCATTCAAGCCGGAAAGCCTCACTAGATCATTGTTGCTTCGTGAAGACACATAATTTGCTCCCCCAGACGCCACTATGGGATAGCTTCATTAAGCACATCTTCACATGTCCATTATCACCAAATGGATGGCAAAGCTTTAAGCATATGATCCTTTTGAGATGCTCATTGATGACCCACAAGTATAGGGGGTGTATCGCAGTATCTTGGATAAGTAAGAATGTCGATCCCAACGAGGAGCAGAAGGTGTTGACAAGCAGTTTCGATGAAGGTTTCACTGTAAATGCTCACAGACAAGTATTCAGGGGGTTTTGATGTAACAGATGAATAAAGTACGAGTAAGTAAAGTGCGAGAGTAATAATTGCAGCGAGTGGCCCAATCCTTTTTAGCACAAAGGACAAGCCGGTTTGTTTACTTATAATGACCAAACGTTCTCGAGGACACACGGGATTTTAGTCTAGTGCTTTCGCAACATACGGCTAATTAATCTTCATTGTTTTGATAAGTGTTGTGTGGGTGAACCTATGCTAATGTACCGCCCTTCCTAGGACTAATACATACCTGTGATTATACCCCTTGCAAGCATCCGCAACTACAAGAAAGTAATTAAGATAAATCTAACCACAGCCTTGAACTCTGAGATCCTGCTATCCCTCCTGCATCGATATACCAACAGGGGCTCAGGTTTCTGTCACTCCGGCAACCCCGCAATTGGAAAACGAGTACAAGATGCATTCCCCTAGGCTCATAAAGGTGAAGTGTCGTGTAGTAGACGTTCACACGACACCACTAGAAGAATAACACCACAACTTAAATATCATAACATTGAATATTACTCAACCATACTTCACTACTAACATTTAGACTTCACCCATGTCCTCAAGAACTAAACGAACTACTCACGAGACATCATATGGAACATGATCAGAGGTGATATGATAATGAATAACAATCTGAACATAAACCTTGGTTCAACGGTTTCACTCAATAGCATCAATAACAAGTAGAAATCAACACCGGGAGAGTTTCCCCTATCAAACAATCAAGATCAAACCCAAATTGTTACAGCGGTGACGGTGTGCAGCGGTGGAGACGGCGGTGATGATGATGAAGATGATGATGGTGATGACGATGGAGATGATGTCCAGCTCGATGACGGTGACGATGGCGTCGATTTCCCCCTCCGGGAGGGAATTTCCCCGGCAGATCTCAGCCTGCCGGAGAGCTCTTTTCTCTCTGGTGTTCTCCGCCCCGCAGAGGCGGCTGTGGCTCTTTTCGACGTACCCCTCGAGCTTAGGTTTTCGGGACGAAGGCGTGCGCGAAGAAAAGGAGGCGAGAGGGGGCTGTGGGCCCCCTCCTCACAGGGCGGCGCGGCCAGGGCAGGGCCCGCGCCGGCCTGTGAGGGGGGCCCATGGCGGCCCTCCTCAGCTCCCCCTTCTGGCTCCCTTCGTCATCTGGAAAAATAGGATTTTTCATATAATTTCCGTCAACTGTTGATCTTCCGAAATATTGCAATCTGACGGTGCTTTTTCCAGCAGAATCCTGGCTCCGGTGCGCGATCCCCAAATAATCATGAAACATGCAAAATAGATGAAATAACATAAGTATCATCTCCAAATATGAAATATATCAATGAATAACGAGCAAATTATGATATAAAATAGTGATGCAAATTGGACGTATCAACTCCCCCAAGCTTAGACTTCGCTTGTCCCCAAGCGAAACTGAACTCGGTAAACAGGACCACATGTTTATGGAGTGAAGAGTCGATAAATAAAATACGGACAAGAAGCATCATATTCATTCACACAAGACATTCTAGTAGGCAACTTCCTCATATAATTCAACTTGAAACAAGTATAAGGTAATCACAAATAAAGGTGCATAAGAAATCATAGTTGGTGATGGCAAACTTCGTTCTTGGTCAGAGAACAATTAACAAATTATACTTATCTATTGAGCAGCGCTCTCATGTTAAAGCTTATGTGGTTCATCCTGCATACTCAATCATAATGATCATTGATAACTTTCAAAGCTATATTCATTCAGATAAAACTTGTACTAAACAAGGAAGAGTTAAGACATGATGAAGCAAATCACAATATAATGGTTTGATCACAACAACTCAAATGCTTGCTTGAGATGGATGGAAATAGGTTTACTTGACTCAACATAAAGTAAAAGACGGGCCCTTCGTAGAGGGAAGCGGGGATTAAATCATGTGCTAGAGCTTTTTCAGTTTTGAAATCATATAAAGAGAATAAAAGTAAAGTTTTGAGAGGTGTTTGTTGTTGTCAACGATCGGTAGCGGGTACTCTAACCCCCTTGCCAAACGAGACCTCCAAAGAGCGGCTCCCATGAAGGACGTCATCTCTACCGAGCAAGGTAGATCATCCCTCTTCTCTTTTGTTTACACATGTACTTTAGTTTATTTAAGGATGACACTCCCCCCAACCTTTGCTTACACAAGCCATGGCTAACCGAATCCTCGGGTGCCTTCCAACAATCTCATACCATGGAGGAGTGTCTATTGCAAAATTAAGTTGCTTACTGATGAATGAGAGCAAAACATGTGAAGAGAATTATTAATGAAAGTTGATTAATTGGGGCTGGGAACCCCGTTGCCAGCTCTTTTTGCAAAATTATAGGATAAGTGGATGAAGCCACTAGTCCATTAGTGGAAGCTGCCTAACAAGACTGAAAGATAAAACACCACATACTTCCTCATGAGCTATAAAACATTGACACAAATAAGAAGTAATAAATTTTGAATTGTTTAAAGGTAGCACATGAAGTATTTACTTGGAATGGCAGAAAATATCATGCAGTAGGTAGATATGGTGGACACAAAGGGCATAGGTTTGGGTTCAGGTTTGGATGCACGAGAAGCATTCCCTCTCGATACGGGTCTTTGGCTAGCAAGGTTAATTAGCAAGCATAAGAGTTGAGGGAAACAAACAAATATACATGTGATAGACATAATCATGCATCTTTCCTGCAAGCACAAACAATTTTAACTTCAGAATAATAAGCTATGAGCTAACAAGAAAGGAAGACAATGATACAACTATATGTATATTTCTCTTTTCTACTTAAACCTCAAGGTGTTGTTGCTATTGACCAATGCTAAGTTTGCCAAAACCAAATAGATTTACTCAATGCTCCCAAAGTGGTACCAATACTAAAATCAAGATCAATCATATAATAGAATTGCAAACTAAAATAAGGTGTGCAATATGTAAATGATAAGACTTCTCATTAATATTTCATAACGATAACTCACACCAAGGAATACATAGACAACCAACTAAAGGAGAGATACTTCCATACCGCAACCCATCTTATATGATAACTTCCCTACTCATGATATGACACTACTTGATAGTAAAAAGTAAAAGGTAGTGATGATGTGATACCGCGGCACTCCCCCAAGCTTGGAACAAACCAAGGGGATGCCAATACCGATGATGAATTTACTCCTTTGGCGGTGGCGTTGATGAACTCCTCCCGCGCTTCTTACAGATCTCCTTCAGCTTCAGTTTCTCAGCTTGGCAATTCTGCACTAAGACTTGAAGAGATTCGTTGTTATCTGAAGTTGGCGGTGGCGACCTTGTGATGGGTATCGAGTAATATTCCAGCATTCTACGGAGTCGGTAATTCTCCTGCTGGAGTATCTCCACTTCTCTTCTTAGAGC
The DNA here is from genome assembly GCF_022539505.1 of Lolium rigidum. Taxonomy (NCBI): domain Eukaryota; kingdom Viridiplantae; phylum Streptophyta; class Magnoliopsida; order Poales; family Poaceae; genus Lolium; species Lolium rigidum. The sequence continues at coordinate 129,041,563 of NC_061511.1, forward strand.
CCGGTATTGACCACAAAACTCATCGGTAGTCCGTAGAGCTTCTTCCAAGCACAGGGAAAGAGTCGAGGCCAAGAGCAGGTGGTAAGGGTCCCTGCAAGTTATGAGAGAAAGAACGTCGAGTGTCAACAGATCCCACCAAGATTTGCTTACTCCCAACAGCTTGTTGCTCTTGTTTTGACGACACCCTTTTCACTCCTTCCTTCGGAAGCCCTTTGCCCTCGTTGTTGGAGGCCATGGTGCTCCTAGATTGAAAATAGATCATGGCAGAAATAGCTCAAAACAAAACACGTCGAGAAAATGATATACGGACCTCCAGGGGTCCGGGGGATTATATAGCAAAAAATTTCACAACAAACGGAAAGTACCAGGTCGAACCAGAGTCGGAGAGGGGCGACGAGGCGGTGTCCTCATAGGGCGGCGCGGCCAGGCTGGGGCCCGCGCTGGCCTATGGGGACACGCCCTCGTGCGTCTCCTCCACTCCGTTTCGATCTCGTAATTTTTCGTATTTTCCAAAAACAGCAAAAACATTGTTCGGAAAGTAAATCGCGAACTTTTTATTACCTGTACTGTTACCTATTCAAAGTCGAGTTCAGTCGGCTGTCAATTTGACCTTTGATGAAAGCCTCACGGTGTTTCCACTCGAATAACATCAACATCTACATTATAAGAATCACACGAGATATAATGCTTGAGCCTTTGTCCATTCACCACTTGCGTGGCATTGCCTTGGAGAGAACTAATTTTAATTGCTCCCGAACGATACACCTCCTCAACAATATATGGTCCTTCCCATTTTGAGAGTAATTTCCCCGCAAAGAATGCGAGACGAGACCGATACAATAGGACTTTATCCCCAATATTAAACTCTCTTTTGATAATCCTTCTATCATGCCATTTCTTAACTTTCTCTTTAAAGAGTTTAGCATTTTCATAAGCTTCGCTTCTCCATTCATCTAGAGAACTTAATTGCAGCAACCTCTTATTACCGGCTAGTTTAGGATCTTTATTTAGTTCTCTAACAGCCCAATAAGCTTTGTGCTCTGATACGTCCAAAATGTATCTACTTTCCCGAACACTTTTGCTATTGTTTTGCCTCTAATTTGTGTATTTTGGATGCAACTAACACGGACTAACGCTGTTTTC